>NC_133166.1:83614862-83919604 GCF_040802235.1 Manis javanica | reverse complement strand
ACAGCAGCCCAGCAGGGCTGGGTCCCCACAAGACAGTAACCCAGGCCATCCTCCCTCCTGCGGCTCCCCCCACCCCCTGTCCCCCTCCAGCACTACTAACACTTAGAGGTGTATTCTGCCCGGGGCAAATTGGATAGTGTTTTAATGGAGTTAAATGGTGACTGTGCTCATAACAGCTACTCTTGGGAGACATTTTCTTTTACGTTTCTGATATTTGTGCCTCCTTCTTAAAGCATAATTGGAAATTGAAGCCAAGGCTGATGTATTGAAGGTTACATGAAATTAGCCCTCAAACAGCTCAGAGAATGAATGATATACAATTGCTTTGCCTGCAATAGGACAATGACAGTGACCAGTTGATTGGAAGTTGGTCCCATTCTTTTGGTGAGAAATGCTTTCTGCTACACTCCGTGTTGCAAAAAGATTAATTTGAGAGCCAAGCCTTATTTCCCCTGGCGGTTTGAGGACTTGATATGTATCCTGAATCCTTTCTACTTTGCAGGGGTGCAAATTAGTGTCAACCTCACACCCTGGCCAATTCCTCAGAGGCCTCTGCATTTCAAGAAAAGAGCTCTGAGCCTCTCCTATGAAGACTGCTGAGCAAATACAGAGCTCTGCCCTGCAGTGTCCTTGCCTGAGCATCTTCGTCGTTGCAGATATAAAACGGCTCTAGCAATTTTCCTCATGAGTTTACTATCCTTGGCATCTCTTCATTCCCCGCCTTTCTCTTCACAGGTATTCCAGAGACGGCAGAATGGCCAAACGGATTTTTTCCGGAAATGGGCTGAGTACCTCGTTGGCTTTGGGAACCTGGAGGATGAGTTTTGGCTGGGTAACGCCTCTCTGCTTTCTCCTGGAGTGCTGCTCTGGTTTCTTGTCCATCTTTCTCCTTTCTGGGTCCATATGGGACTACCAGAAACCCTGTGCCTGTTGAGAAGTTGACAGCTCATGAATTGCTTTCAGTACCTCTTGCTCTGTTTGGCTCCACTATTGATCTGTTTTTGTCTTATTGTGGTGTTTTCCTCTTTTCTCTGTCTCTTCCCATCCTCATTAATAGTCTCTTATACTGATGGGTCTTGACAAGAGGCAACTACAAAGAGAGTGAGCTGCCTGGTCAGGGAAGGAGAAGGGGGAAGCAGGCTGGCTGGGCATCTCTCAGAAGCCAGGCCCCAGCCAGCCTGCAGGTCAGGAGGAAATGAGGCAGTCCTCTGCTCTGGTTCCTTGGAGGGATGTTATTTCCTGACTTGGCAAGGGAAGGGAAAAATGAGAACGGCATTAGAGCTGACTGGTCATTTCCTAGAGGCTGACACAAGCAGGGGGTCTGATTGAGAACTGCACTGGTGTGAGACGGCAAACACACACCTGATCCAGGCAGATGGCAGTGGCCCCAATCCCGGAAAGCAATACAGTTATTATCACCCGCCTCTCCCCCTTGGCTGGGTTTCCATTCACAGTGATTTGTGCAGGAGAGCAGGGAGAAAGGTGAATGATCAGTTCCCATATGTGCAGTCTCCTCTCCTGTCACTGTCTCATGCAGGCCTTACTGTCTTTCTTCTGGATCCTCATATCACAGCCTCCTAAATGGCCTCCCAGCCTCCAGGACCATCCCATTGACCACATGATGATCTTGCTCATGCCCCAAATCTGAGCGTTCCTTAAACCCCATTTGTGAAACTTCTCAGTGACTCCTCATGACCACCAGGTGGAAGGCCCTCTCTAATCTACCTCTGGAGCCTGCTCCCCATCCTGACCCCAAAGTCCAAATGTTCTGAACCACTAATGTTTCCTCTGCAAGGCCTGCTCTGCCAGCCAACTGTCCCCCTTCCCTCTACACCTTGGCACCCATCTGTGCATATTCGAAGACTCAGCTGAACACCTCTTCCCCCACAGACCCTATCCTCCCCTTTTCTCTCACCCTTTGCCTGTGGGAGAATTGGCTGGTCTCTTTTCTGTGGGCCCAAATCACAGCATCCATTTCCTTTCTGTCTCTCTTGACTATCTATGTAAACTTCTTTCAGGGATGGGACCACATCGTATTTAACTCCATCGACTGTATATGGTGCCTGGGGATAATAGATACCTAAAGTATAGATACCAATTAATCAGTCATCAATTATTAAGAACTTGTTGAGCACCTATTAGATGCCCAGATCTGTGTTTGCTGGTGTGGTAATAAAAATACAAGGCAAAATGCATATAATAACATTGAGAGAGAAGTCAAATGAATAGGAAAATATCTTTACCTTCTAAGAGTTTGCAAACAGCTTGGAGACAGGTGCAATGTCCATGGCTCAAGGCACCCAGAGCAAACAGTGCCCACATTTCCCAGACCTCCCCCATGTGCACCACTTTCACAATTTTGGACATATCTGGGAAATATCTGAACTATCATGCACTTATATTCTCCTTAGATCACTTGTTCTATGTAATTAAATCTATCATTTGAAGCTCCATAACATTGCCAAAAATGGAAAGCTAGTTTATTATCATATGCTGTAAGTAAAAGGAAACCTCAAAAATAAATGCAATGAAAACAGTTTTAATGTCATTAAATGCCAGTGAAATATGGGGGCTCCAAACTGGTGGTGGTGGTATTGCTGATGGTAGTGGGGGAGGTAAAAATGAAGATGAGAAAACATTAGATGTTAAACCACAAGGTACTGGAACCAAACTGAGACTGAGAATTAAGGGTAGGATCAGGGTTAGGGCCTCTCATTAATCTATTAAGAGAGAGAGAGAGTATTTGGGAATAATCTTCCTTCCTATACGTTCAAGGTATTCAGTCCTTATTCCCAAAATATTTCTCGTATCATCAGAGATGCCAGCTCACACTGGGAAACACTGCACTTGACCTGTGAGCTGTCAACAAGAAGCCACAGCTATTCAGACAGGAAGAACTCCTCTTCGTGGAGAAGGCATTGAGGGATGACAAGGGAGAATAACTAAGGGAAGGGGGCAGATAGAGAGGCAAAGCAGAATCCTTTTGATGTGTGCAGATGTGACAATGAAGAAACCAGTCAACCAGAATGAAGGCACAGGTCAGGGAAAGAAGAAAATGAGGTTAGGGGGGTAAAATGGAGACCCATCTTGGTATCTAAGTTGGAAAGAGAAGTCTTGGCCTAATGCCATAGGTAACAGAGAGAGTGTGAGAATTCTTTGTAGAGGCCTGGCTTAGTGATGTGCAGTTTGACAGCAATACTCATGTTGGGAGTAACACTGTGACCCAACTTGTTGTCCTAAGTTGGGTTCCCTAAAGGCAGAGCCTGAGACAGGGATTCCTATTCAAGTGATTTATTGAAGGAGTGCTCTCAGGAGCAGAGGGATAGGGGAGGCAGAGCAGAGCAGGGGGGAAAGGGGCAAAAATCCAAGCTTAGGTGGGAAACTAGCTTTAGTTTGATCCTCAAGGAACCTCTAGAGCATTGGATTGCTCCTCAGAGTTGGTCCCCACTGAGGCAAAGAGGCAGGACTTTGGTACCCCACATCAGACTCTGATAGAGGTCTGTCTGCCCAAGGCACAGGGAGGGGAGAGTATAGCTTCCCGGGTAAAGTGGCTCCCATTTGGTCAAGACCACGGCAACTGTGAGCTGTTAGCAGCCAACCTCTGCAGCTGCTAGGGGATGTGTCCACTGTCCCGTTAGTCATCTGAGCAGAGTACTACAGGACCCACTGTGTTCACACAAGCACAGAGCTAAGCAAGAATGTGGGTCAGCCACCCAACAAACAGCAAACAGCTTCAACTTGCAATCAATACAGAGCTTCATTTTTTGTTAATTTATTTTTGTTTTCTATTGAAATATAGTTGACACGCATCATCATAACTGATTTCAGGTGTACAACATAGTGATTTGACAATTATAAACATTACTAAATGGTTACCAGGGTGTAGTTGAAATCTTTCAACATACAAAGATGTTACAATATTATTGACCATATTCCCTATACTTACGTTCATCCCCCTGACTGTTTATTTTATAATTGGAAGTTTGTACCTTTTTATTCCCTTCACCTGTTTTGACCATCCCTCTACCCTCTCCTCTAGCAACCACCCACTTTGTTCTCTGTGTTTATGAGTCTCTTTCTAAATTATTTGCTTGTTTGTTCAGTCAATGTAAAGCTTTAATTCAAATAAGATACTGAAGAAGAAAGATACAGGGGACCCTCAGTCAATCATTTCACCTCTCTGGATTTCAGCCTCCTTTTCCACAAAACAAATAGATTAGCCTAACTAATCTCTAAATTCCCTTTCATGTCTGAAATCCTTTGATTCTAAATCATGGAGTACTCTGATCAGTGTCAGATGTAGCAAAGCACGAGGACCCCAGTTGAGTAGACAGACAGACACCAGGAGGATTCAGTGATCATTAGCAATACAAGGTGAGTGGTTCAAACTCTGGGCAGACAGGTCAAAGTCAGAAAGTCACAGGGCACAACCAGCCAGGACAAACGGACAGGAAAATGTATATGAGACAATGTCACCAAGAAAGATCTGGGCTCTGCCCAAAATCTGCCCTTGCAGAAGTTTGTACCTTACAGCAGTGTCTTAGACTAAGGCCTGGAAAGCTTAGAGTCAAGGAGAGTGGCTGAATGAGAGTAACTCCCCAGAAAGATGAGTGAAAAGGCAGTGAAGCAAGCTGTAGCCGGTGCATGAGAGACAAAGGAACTGGAGGCAGGAAGCAGGTGACAATATTCCCTGACCTTCATATGGAAGCCTCATGTGGGCTGGAGCCTGAGAGAAGTAGGGGCAGCGCAATGAGAGGTGGACAGAGCCCCTTGGCAGGCTGGAGGATGTCTGGGAATCCTGTAACCCTAGGGCCCACTCTAAACAGCCCTGATCAGTGCTTCGACCTCTTGATTCCTACCGCCCATACCAAAAGATTCACACCTGTATAATGCCTCTTGTCGTTTTTTACCCCACACCATGGTTTAGAGAGGGAGGCGATGGGAGATGGAGCCAGGAATCCTGAGGCTCAGCTGGTCAGTTACTGGGTCCAGACTAGGCATTAGGCCCTCTGAGCTGACCTGGGGCAGTAGCTCATCAGCAGACGAGCATGGCCTTTTGCAGGAGGAAATTCAGAGCCCAGTAGGGTCTGTCTGATGATGACCTGGGGAGGGCTGAGGGCAAAAGCAGTCTGGAACACTCCTCCCCTTCCCATAACATCTGTTCTGAGGATGGTTGCATGTCCCTCCATTTCTAAAGCCACTGGGTCCAGGCCCATTACACTCTCCGCTCTCTCCATAGGGCTAGACAACATACACCGGATCACATCCCAGGGCCGCTACGAGCTGCGTGTGGACATGCGAGACGGCCAGGAGGCTGCCTTCGCCCACTACGACAAGTTCTCTGTGGAGGATAGCAGAAGTCTGTACAAACTCCGCATAGGGGCTTACAACGGCACTGCAGGTACTCACCACCCGCCGGGGGCAATGGGCATGCAGCAGATCCCTGCATTCTAGGGCTGACCTGCAGGAGCAGCTAGCCAGCGAGGGAGCCAGAGGGCAGGAATCACTGGCTCTGGTCCACGTTGTCCGCAACCACTCAGGGAACTGAAATCAGCTTCTCAGGACTTGGGTTCCTCATCTGGAACATCATAATAATGCCTTGCCCTACTTCCTATAACAGACAGAAAAAATGCAGTAAATACAGTGAGAGTGCTTTTAAAGTTTAAAAAATGTGCAGTGTGAGAGCAAAGGATTGTTTTTCTTGTCTTATGTTAATCAATATTGGCTCAGCAAAAGCATGATTGTGGGTAGAAGTCATAGCAATCTCTCATGCCATGACATCTAGGAAAACCATCTTTGAACTAATGAAAACAAACCCCCCTATTCTGAGGTGACACCCCCCCCCATCAGCTGTCATCACAGCACCTCCACCAAGGAACAAGCAGCAGCACTTACACAGTCCTCCCCGGCCACATTTCTTTTCATTCCTCACAAGAACCACCTGCATGGCCACGTGTTCCGTATAGATTTTTGTGACATTGCTCCTAAGTTGAGCAACCATCTCTATAAGCTCTGTTGCAATAATAGTTTTATTGGAACATAATATTTAGTCTACTTCCTAGGCTCTGCCAATCTGTTCTTGCGTTCTCTTACAGTACATTTCATAAAACCCATTTTGCCCAAAATTCTGCAGTCTGGTACATGGAATTATTGGTCCTTTCACTAACTCCACCTTTAGGGCCAAATGATGGTGTGTAATTTTAGCAACATTGTATGCCTCTTGAAATAAGAAGATCATCAAGCTGCTGCTCTTTTAGTTACTACATCTGAGCAATTATTTCTCTTCTCAGTCAGTTACCGTTACTCAAAAGGAAAGACATCCTGTCCTTTGTCGTTCAAACTGGAGGTCATTCCCGAGGCAATCTGACATACCTGAACTGACCCCAACAAAGGTCCAATTTACCATGGTTTGGGCATAAAATAACTGTTGAAATACAGTGTTTTAAACAAGATGTCAGAATAAATCCTTTGTTTAAAAAAAACCTGACACTCCTCACTCCTTAAGATGAGAATTATTCAATATAAATGCAGGTCTTATTTTTCCTACAGAAAGAAAAGCAAGCCCTCCCACTTCCTTACAAGCCCCAGCCTCCTCCCTCCTCTTCACCTGCTCCAGGCCTGTTTTTATCTGTCTAACGTGGCCCCCTGCTGCCTCTGTTGTAGCCTTGTCTTGCTACTGGGCCTCCTGGAGCACGTCTACTCTCCTGTCTCATAAGCAAATCCTGCCAACAATGTAGCCAATCACCGTAAATTAACTACAGCCTGATCCCTCACCTTAAATATTCAGTTCATCTTCTTCAAGAGATGAAAACCTGAACTTATGTAGGCTGCACCCTTCTCTGGGTGATTCCCACAATTATTGTTCTTTCTAGACCAGAAGGCCCCCAGGAGGGAGAGTCCATCCTCACTTTCTGGCATTTTCTATTACCCAATTCCCCTGGTTTTTATCTTCAGCTGTTGCTCATTTTACTGGCCCTCTTGGCAACAGTCTAGCCAAATTGGATGACCTCTCATCCAAGTTCAGCCCCATCTGCTGTCTGCATTTCTTAGGGCTACCAAAATTCAAGTCTCTAACCAGACCTCTAATTGGATTAGAATTGAAAACTCCAAATCAAGTTATCAAAGACAGGTTGTTGAGCACCTCTTAGATGTTCACTGTGCAAATCATGGGGGCCCAAAATAAACATAAGACACTGCCTCTGCAAGAACTAAACATCTATTTTTTAAAAGGAAACAATTAGAAAGTAACTCACCACAAAATAAATGGTACTCACTTCCAGTTTAGAAGCCCAGAGAAGGGAGTTCTGGCTGGCTGAAGGCAGCAGCATTTGATTGGGACCCCAAGGGTAAGGGACACACTCCAGGGAGGGCAAAGCCTGGAAGAAAAGTCACAGAAAGAACAGTTACTGTGGGTGGAGGGCAGGCATGAAGAGTCCAGGGCAGGGTGTGAGTTCAGAATGAATAGAAAGAAGATTGGTGGAGAAGGATGGAGCCAGGTTCTGAGGACCTCGAAGCGAAGCAGTAGAGTTCAGCATCCTTATGGTGGGCAGTGAGGAGCCGTGGTAGGTCCTTAGAGGCATAAGGAAAGTCGGGTTTTAGGAAGCTCACTGTGACAGTGATAAACAAGATAAAGCAAATCTGAGTGAAGAACAGAGACCAGGTGGCAGCTGCTGTAGTAATCCTGGGAGGAGATAAAAGGAGCTTTGACTAATGTCAAGAATTAAGAGAAAGTATAAATCTGAACCATGGTTTGAAAGTAGAAAAACAAGTACATAGCTTAGATAATGTACTGAATATATGAGGTGGATATATGAGGCAAAAATGGAAAGAAGAGCCAGATTTGAGGAGGAGATAAATGCCAATGTTATGATCACATCTGAGACAACAGCATCAGAGTGGAAGCTGGAGAGAATTGTTCCAGGCAGTAAAGAGGGAAAATTCTAAATTACAGGGGATTAAGTAAGAGATAAGAAGATAATAAGATTGTGGGCAGAGACAACATAGCCAAGGAATTGATGGTAAAGAAAATGTCACTAGAGAGCAGAATTAATCCAAGAATTTTTTAAATAAAGGATATGAGTCTGACTTTGGATAGGAGGTGGTGAAATGCTTAAAAAATATACAAAAAAGAAGAAATTTTTCTGCCTTTTCCTGGATCTGGAAGAAATAGGAAAGAATGAGTTGCAAGTAGTAGGATTAGCTGTAGAGATGGACACAAAACCTGATTCCTTGGAGACTGGGAGGGGAAGATGTAAAAGATGCCATAGAGACAATGATATGTTGAGTTAGGGACCCAAATGACCTGAGGGAATGGGGCTTCCCCACAAAGCACAGGTGATCCCTTGAAGAGTTAACATGTGGTGGGAAGAGTTGGAGGCATTGAGTGACCACTGTGAGTGTGGACTTAGATGTCATAGGATCAGAACTATGGTCTCTCCTAGCTTACGGCAATAGAAGCATCTAGAATAATGTTGAGTCAATAGCACAAGCCCCATCACACCATCTCTAACCATAAATCCTGCCAAAGGCTTAGCCATTAATTATAAATTAAGTACAGTGTGATCCCTAACTTCAAACACTCAGTTCATGTGAGTCCTCTGCACAGCATCCCAGCAAGAGAACCCCAGCCCCTGTTTGCCTCTAAGAGTGGAGATCTTACACATGTCTCTAAGTAGTCTATCCTCTATTTGTGAACAGCTCTAATAGGTAATTTCTCCCCAGATATTTAGCCAAAACATGCCTCCTTACAGTCTTCACCTACTGATTCCCATATATCCTCAAAGAGTTCTTCTTTAACTTTTTTTCCTACTCATTAGCCCATTGAATATTTCTAGAGAGTGATTTGGACATTTTCTCCACCCTTCAAGCCTGCCCTTGCCAAGACACAGCCCCGGGCCGGTTTCCCAGACCACTTCTCTGACATGGTTAGGATTTTCTCATCATGATGTTGCCTATGGACAGGAACCCTAGTTGGCAGATGTCACTCTTCACACGTGGTACCAAGTTCTGAACATGGGGTTTTGGGTGTGGGCCGACCAGGCCCGACGAACCATGGAGAAGGCCAGGCTGTGGCTGCATGGTGGTGACCCAGAGTGGCTCAGGTTGCCATGATTCCCCACTGTCTCCTCTGAAGACAAAAGGAACCACGAATGCCTGTGTCCCAGTGCAGGCATGGAGGAAATAGACAGCGGTGGCGAGGTGGTGCACAGTGGACAGAGCTCAGAGCAGAAGGTCAGGGAAATGAGGAAATGAGACAGAGAGAGCAACATGGAAGCTGTTGACCTGGAGGATAAGGTGGAGTGAGAGTCCAGTACAGCCAGGCTGAGAAACGGGTGGAAGTGGGAGAGATAATGGAAGGTCCCCTGCTTGGAAGCCAGATTATTGGGGACTAGGTCGAATGTGCAGAAAATCCTGACAAAACAGGGACAAACTGGACAGCCTCACAAATATACCTTTCTTGCAGGGGACTCCCTCAGCTACCATCAGGGACGGCCTTTCTCCACAGAGGACAGAGACAATGATGTTGCGGTTACCAACTGTGCCATGTCATATAAGGGAGCCTGGTGGTATAAGAACTGCCACCGGACCAACCTCAATGGGAAATATGGAGAGTCCAGGCACAGCCAGGTGGGTGGAGCTCGGCCGCTGTCAGGAGTGACCCAGAGCTGTGGCACCCACAGTCCCCTTAGCTGTAGTATGTTTGGAATAAATGTGTGGGTCTTACAATACTGAGAGTCTTAAGAAAAGGAAAAGTAATGCAGACACTGGGATAAGGGCAGGACAGAGTAGAAGCCAGAGGAAGAAAAGGAAAGCATCTAGACCCAGGAGCTAGAACTCAGTCAGAGAAGCCCTTGACATAGTCAAGTTCCACTGCATTTCCTCATCTAGAAGATCCCGTGAAGAGCTTATCAATTCCAGGGACAGCTTCCCAGACCCAGCTTCATTTTAAGAAGGGCCCCAGGATAGGAGAGATCAGAAATACCAGTGTAAACTAGACTCTCATTCCCCATTAGAGACTTCAAGTTCATAGGCTGGCCTGGGTAACAGGGTGACTAATGGGGCCAACTGGGACTTCCCCCGTTTTAGCCCTGCAAGGCCAGCAGCCAGGGAAACTCCTTAGCCCTAAGTGAACCAAGATGGTCACCACAGGTGGAGACCACTTGGCTTGCCCATCGGGAGTGGGCAAACACAGTTATTCTCTTCAGAATGCTTCCATCCTATTGGGGTTTTGAAATTCAACACTGGTTGCTGGCACATGCAACTTCTGAGAGTCAGAAACAGAAAGCTGGCAATAAGGAATGACCTGCAGCGTATTCCCCAGTAAAGACCCAGCTTACAGATGTGTTTGAAGAGAAAATCTGAAAGGAAATTCTGCTCCACTAACCTTACCGGGGACTGAACCTCAAAGCTTCATGTTAATGGAAAATGGCTAAATTTACACCTTGGAGTCCCTGCTCCCATCATTCCCCTTCTTTTCAAGCTGGATGTTTCCCCCGGTGTCAGGGGAAGGGTGACTGACCTGCTTATCTTTCTCCCTCCCAGGGGATCAACTGGTACCATTGGAAAGGCCACGAGTTTTCCATCCCCTTTGTGGAAATGAAGATGCGTCCCTATAACCACCGTCTCATGGCCGGGAGGAAGCGGCGGTCCTCGCAGTTCTGAGCAATGGACAGCCGCAAGCCAACTGACCTTTTCTGTCATTTGTTTGTATTTTATAATATGAAACAAGGGGTGGGGGGTAAGAGTAATGTGCTTTGCAACATATTAAGAGTGTCTGAAGAAAGCAGGAAGTAGCAAGAATTCGCTGAGAGTCATCTGCTCGTGGTTTCTGCTGCCACAGGGCCTGACCCTTGGTCTCCATTCTCCCTCCTACCCCGTCATCCTTAACCTTCCCATCTTTTCCCCACCAAGCAGGAAAAGTGGCAAGTTTTTGTAAAAGACCCATTCAAAGGTAAGCCCCTGAGTGATATTGTTCTGGCCGCAGGCCTTGTCCTGCCCTCCTCCTGAACTACCCGTCCCTGTCAGGCAGTACTGCCGGCGTCACTGTCTTTGATGACCAGTTTCTCACACTAGCCTGGGGAAGAAGCCTCATCAGAAGAGCTTTGCCAACAACTCCCCTTCAGAGGAAACAGATCACCCCATCCCAACAGCCCAGGTCCTTTCTAACGGGCCAACGGGCCAAAGATTCTCATCTTCTGATGCTCTTACCACCTGAGTGTCCTGTGTTACCTTTGAAGAGTGGTGGCCTCCTTTCCAGCCCCAAGTCATCCTGTGCTGACTTCCTTCCTACCCTGAGGCCCCCGTGGCCCCACTTGCCCAGCCACTGCTCTGGACTCTGCCTCCCAAGGTGTTGCCCATCCCTGGCCGCTGCTATATCCGTGGGGACCTAAGCCACTGCCCCTCCCTCGGGTCAGACAGACAGCAACTTTCTTTGGGAATGGGAGGGGGAGACGGTTGTGGGTTTTAGCTCTTTTGGTTCAGGACACCTGCCATTGAGATAATAGGTCCCGTGGGGACACAGATCTTGCCTAGCCCTGTTTGCTCTGTTTGTGGTCCTATTGGTTGTGGCTTTTTTTTTTTTTCCTGAATTGCAAACTGAAGGCCTCATTTGTGTCTTCAGCCAGGCTCTCCTTAAGGTGGGTGGCTTAATAAGAATCAGAAGAAGTTACGTGACCAGCCAGCCATTCCTCTGACTGACAACCCATGAGAAGAGGTGGATTTGGGGGGTCTGGGTTTCTGGTTTTTTCTTCTTTTTTGGGCCTTTCCGAAACAGGAATGACCTCTTAAATGCGGCAAGATGATGAGACACCTTTCTCATCTTCTTTTATTATTCTGCCTTTGAGAGGAAAAATGAAAAATGCCAGAGGAAATTGCATCTAGAAATCCAAAGGTGAGCAGGGGAGGTCTGTGGGCCTACCTCCCATTTTATGACATGTGCTCTCGTCACTAGCATGATTTGATTTTTAAGCCCAAGAAAGCTGGAGCTCTAGAAGCTATGACCCTCAACTGCTCCAAATCAAATGTTGGCTGGAAGCTGGCCTGCAGCTTCCACAAAGTCAGTGCCCTGCTTCCCCAACTGCTTTCTGCCTTCCCTTGCCTTTTCCTCAAAGCCCCAGGTTCATTTTCTGTAGTGTTCATTTTCAGTCCAACTAGGGCATCTGATCCCTTTCTCTCCCAGGTTCTGGATGAGCCTAAGAACTGGCAGTTTTCTAATGGAACATCCACAACCTCACCAAGCTTGCTAACCAGGAAAGGACAGTCGCTCGGGCTGATGGTCCCACTTCTGATGTTCTGAGGATGACGTCAGCGGCCCCTTGCTGTAGGCACTCCCCCTTCTGCAGGTCTCCCAGCCTCGCTCACTGCTGTGGTGTGGGTGTGCTGGACAAACCTGGTGCTGGAAAATGGAGATGACATTTCCATTTCTCAGTTCACCGTGGGCTTCAAAAAAACTAGGAAAAGGAGAGAGAAGCAGAAGAGCACCTTCAAAATATCTGTAAATTAAAGAAGATTCAGCTAGACAGTGGGACACGAATGAGTGGTGGAAGCACATTAACTGAGGGACTAGGGGCTAAGGTATAGGCCTCCTCTGCATTTTTGGCTCCATGGCAGAGGGGATGTTGTTGACGTCTCTGGGTCTCAGTTTCCTCACCTATTGAATGAAAGTTTAAACTAGAATGGCTTCTAACTGCCCTTTCAGTTTGAATAGTCAGCAACACTAGCCTCTGATCTGAAAATGAGTAGAAATTGGCATGGGTGAGAAAGCTTGATTAAGTAATGAAAATTTACCATAAGCCCTGTTTTATTAAAAAGAAGGAAAGAAGAAGGAGGGAGGGAGGGAGGGAGGGAGGGAAAGAAGGAAGGAAGGAAAAAAGGAAGGAAGGAAGGAAGGAAGGAAGGAAGGAAGGAAGGAAGGAAGGAAGGAAGGAAGGAAGGAAGGAAGGAAGGAAGGAAGGGACTGATTCAGAAATCATAAGGAAAACACACACCACACACACACACACATAGGAGAACACGTTGAGATAATGCCAAATAAGAGGCTGAACTAATTTTGTCCATAAAAGCAGAGCCCAGGGACCTGGGTGGTGCCAGTACATACAATCCACCTCATCAACGGAACTGAAATGGAAAAAGATTATGAATCCTTGTGTCATCAATTCAGGTAAAAGCAAGAAACATCAGGGGAAGCCAAAACCTGCCTTTTATTGGAACCATTTTTCCCTGCGGAACCTTTTTATAAATAGTATCAGCAGCATTGCCTACATTCATTTTAAAGAATTTCAAAGTGAGAAAGATACTTCAAAGAGCAGTCCAAGCTTCTATAAAGGGATATTGTAGATTCCTTTCATTAAATTGAGTGATTTTTCTCCCAGGTTCTCACCATTTTTAAGTCGCTTTGCCCCCTTCTCTCCCCAGGCCCCATGATCAACTAGACTCAAAGCTTAACTTTCCTCTCTGATTCCAGCTTATCCTGTTCCTCCAAGCACGTGTGCTCTTCACACGAGTAGATCCAGAAAGCAATACTCACTTGCACACAGCCGCCTAAGCCCACCAAAGTTTCCATTAGGGGGCTCCAAAGGAACAGAAGTGCACCCTGCCCGGAGGCAATTTAACTGCAGACACATCAGGAAATACACTTCAAACAAACAAACAAAAAACCCTACCAGTGTCTGCAGCAGACTCACTGCCTAGACCCAAGATCCAGGCAGTTTTTCCTTTTTGAATTTCCCCACCAAATAGTTCCCAACACAGCGAACTCACATTTCCAGAAAGCAAAGGAGGTGGATTTAAATGGGGAGGGTGGGCACGCAGGTACATGAAATGTGGAGAAAACCACTAGCCGGTGGGCCAGATTTCACTGGAAAAGGGCGGCTTGCTAAGTGTGACCGCGAGGTGGCAGTCACAACCCCCGGCCACCTCCTGAAACCGTGTGAACCACCACTGGGGTTGAGGGCAGCAAGTCCCTCAGGTTTCCAGAACTCACACCAAACCAGGACCCAGGGAAATAGGGCAACTGACTTGCACAAGAGATTGATTTGTTAAACAACCACAGCAATAATGGCAGCAAGGAAATGTAGGGCGCACTTCTACAGTCAGCTCTGCCCTCCCCCCAGCCCCACAGCTCCCCACTCCACAACCCATAAAGCAGTAAGGCACCGCAACCCTCTTTCCCCCTCCACCTGGGAACCAACCAGCTTCCTGCGCCCGAAAAACTGTTTCAAGTAAACCCAGAGAGAACCAAGGTTGCCAGTGAGCTCAATGCCAAACCAAACCTAGTCACACTTACGCTTTAAAAATCCAGTCCCAGAACAGAGCTGTATAGATTAAGGGACAATAGATCATTATGGAATCTTTTCAAAGAGCTCTTTAAAAGCTATCCATTGACAAAAGGGTTTTGAGTTCCTCTTTGTTCTCTCTTCTGGAGAAACAAAGGGAACCTGTAAGAACAATGACTGCACCAAACTGAGGGTCAAAATGGACGAGCTAGTGACCTGGATTTGCAAATATTCCGGGGGCATGAAAACATTATTCCTTTTTTTTTTTTTTAACCTCCACCCAGAATCTCAGGAAAGGTGGAGCCACTTACTCAGGATATTTGCTATTCTGTGGCTTGCTTTCTTATCACCAGACTTCTATTCAGCCTTACTTCTGACTCTTTCCCTCCAAAGGGATCACTCTGCTTGCACCCCACTGTCTACTCTTAAGATTTGGGGGGAAAAAAGTTTGAAAAAAAAAAATCAGACTTCAGTTCGGTTTCAGTAATCCCATAGAAGATGAGATAATTTGTTCTCACTGGCCTCCGACTTGCCCAGGCTGCAACAAGGGCCTTGGGACCCCAGAAGCCTGGCAGGAATCCATGCAGGTGGTCAGTCTGCCTCTCACACAAAGCTCCAGGGGTACCAGGAGCTCCACCCAGCCTCTCTGGGTGGTCAGGTTTCCTCCAGGTGACAGTGACAGAGACGTTCAAACTCTGAGGAAAGGTGAGTCACAGGGCTGGCTTCTGGGCTAGGCCTGTAGACCTCTCTGGCTGTACCCCTGGGTCCTTCGGCCATGTTCCTGAAGGTCTTTGACTAAAAGCTCCCCTAAACTTTGTTTCAGCCATAAGCCATCTTCCCACAGATGTGAGAAAGTTCCCCTGAACTATGCGGGAGCATTTTGGCATCACCAGCCAAATGAGAACGCACAGACCGGAGGAAAACCTCCAAAAGCAAGCAGGGAGAAAAACTAGTGTAGTTTAAGAGGGTGTACTGGCGTAGATTCAGGCCCGGTCTGGAAGGGTGGCCCCGGTTCATCCTGATTATATCCACACTGGGTTTGCTCATGTTTGGTCTGCGTTCCTCAAGCTTTGAAAAACAGCTGGGGAGAAGAAAAAATAAAACACAAAATACAATATGAAATCAAAAAGAAGATGATGGATTGCTGGAGCCTAAAAGCGAGTCTTCTATAGATGACCCCACAGTAAAGATGCAGAGACCAGATGTGAGGTGCCATGGTAGAAGGACAAGCCTTAGTTCCTTGATTCCCAGCCCCCAAACTGCCACCAAGGCCCCCGTCAGCTCGCCCACTTCACAGGAGAGACTAAGGCCCCAGAGGCAGCACTGGCCAGAAAATGGACAGCAGAAGGCCATTCTTTACTTACTCAACCAATCCCACTGGACCTCACTGTTTCCTCCCAGCAGGCCCAGCCTGATTTGTCATCGCCAGCATTTCTTATTTATTTTTCAAGGTCACCCCTTGCCTGAAGCCTGACTTCACTGCACCTGCAGCCCTTTGTTGTCCAAATGTCCTTGGCAAACCTCACAGCCTTTGGACAGGGATGTATTTTCTCCAAACCGGAAATCCTCCCTCCTTCCCCACGCTTACTAAGGCTACCACGGAGCATCCAAATAATACAGCTCTTGTTCCTCAGACCAACTCCGTGGCCGCTGTTAACTTAGTAAAACAGCTCCTCATTGTCAGCTATGAGGCTGGGCTGAGGCTAAATTTCCAGTTGAGAAACATTTAACTCTTTCCATCTCACTGGTTCAGTTCTCCCAGGTCCTGGCAATGGTTCATCGGCACCATGGGCTCATGGAAGGCAGTGCAAACATCCCAGGAGGCCCAGAACTCCTAAGCCACTAGAGATGGTGTGGTCCAGAAGCATGGCTAGGAGGCAAATGTGTTTTCTTCTCATCACTGCTGCAGCAGCCCCCAGGGAGCCCCTGGGTTGCTTTTTAACACCCAGCCCTTGAGCACTAATAATGATCAACAGGACTCCCAAGAGCCCAAGGCTGGGAACACACCTTAGAGCTGGAGGGGACTTGAGATCATCTGTCCCACCCTCTCGTTTCATGCTCCCAGAAACCAAGGCCCAGAAAGGTTAGGCAACTTGCCCAAGCTCACACAGCTAATTAACAACAGAGCTGAGACCACATTTGGCAAAGCCTTTTTAGTATTTCTTTCCCCAAACAAAGACTAAGACAAGTGGTATTTATTGCTCCTATTTTTCCAGATACTGTGCCAGGAGCTTTACATATATTACTTTGTTAAATCCCCACAACAACCACCTGCCTGAGCCCAGGCAGCCGACAGCCAGCCCGCTGGTCTCTAGGCTGATGTTCTAAGAAATCATAAACACCAAACCCTTCAGTCCCTCTGAATTTGAGTTTATCATTTTAACCATTTTACAGATGAGGGAATGAAGGGGCAGAAAAGTTGAATCGCGTCCTCAAATTCACACAGTTACCAAAGGAGCTGTAATGGCACACTCGTCATCTGATTCTCAAGCACCTCAAGGCGTGTGCAACTCCATGAGGATGCCACCCTTTTTATTTATTTAGCCAAGTGGCCACCATCCTGGATTTTACTAATGTTCATGCAAAGGAGCTTCTGATGTCATTTAAGGAAAAGGAGCCTTTGCATCCTTTGCCATATACCCCAAAGGACCTCCGACCTTACTAGGAGGGAGCAACCTCCCCAAAGCTTTCCTTTTTTTTCTTCTGTTTTCCTCTTTGGGAGGTGAGGGAGAGGTCCCCAGCAAGCTGGAAGGGGACGGTAGGGACCAGGACGCAAACACTATCCCCTGTGCCCTACTCCTCCGGGTATCTAGAACCCACTTTCTCACCCAACATTTGAAGAGTGGGAAATGCCAGAGTCACGCTTCTCAAACTGACACAGACAGTATAACCGGCATTGGGGGAAAAAATAAACATGGTACACGTTCCTGGAGTATTACTTTTACTCCAGAATTTGGGAGGAAAAGAGTTAAATTATTAATATTTTCAAGCCCATGCAGATGGTATCAATGCAGACATCCCATGCATTTTTAGGCTAAAACCAGCAGGTTGCAGACTGATTTGGTCTCTCTTCTCACAGAGCACACCAGTGGAATTTTGGAGGAATGAGGCTAGAAGAAAGCAGGAGACAATTTTCTTTATTCTCTGGTTTCTCTTCCCTTCTCCCTACATGCCCCCATGTCCACAGTGGTGGTGGTGGTGGTGGGAGGAGCTGTGGGGGTGGGTTGGGGGTCTCAGAGGACAGTGGGCTACAAGCTCAGCTCCCTCTACCACTTTGGGGCATTTGGAAGGGAATTGGTCTTGGGAACTTGTATTTTTAGCTGCCAGACCCAAACTCCAAAAATGAACCCCTTTCTCTTAACTGAATGACATTTATATATAAAGGAACGGATCTTTTGAGGGAGCACTCTGCATTTTATGGTCCTCTTCCCCATGAGGGCTGCTCGAGCAGCAGCGACACCTCCACAGTAGATGCCGCAGACTCCATGGTTTCTGCAAAAGTACCAGCCAAACAGATGCTCCCTTTCCCACCCATGGTCTCTCGGAGGCCTAGCCTCGGGCCACGGTCCCACCGACTCAGCGCTCAGAATCTGTGAGACCCTTCCTTCCCATCGTCCACACACACCCACCCAGTTATTCCAACCTCCAAGGCCCTCCAGGCCCCCAGGAGCCCCAGGTACTCGAAGCAAGTCACTGTGACTCTGAGGGAGCTGCTACCTGGAGCCCAGGCAGCCGACAGCCAGCCCGCTGGTCTCTAGGCTGATGTTCTGAGAAATCATAAACACCAAATCCTCCGGTCCCTCTGAATTTGAGTTTGTCATTTTAACCGTTAACAGCCCTTTCAGGTAAAAACAACGAAGACCTGTTTACTGACTTTGTAGCTACAACATGCTTGGAAAAAACATTTACTTAAAAGAAAAACTGGGAAGAAGGAAAAAACAAGAAGATGGGGTCCATACTCCTTCAGCGATGTACACTCAAATGAACTAAAATTACAAAAACGTAGGAAGGGAGGGAGAAAACCAGCCTCCCCCACCCTTTCACGGCGCTGTAGCTCAAAGACCGGAACCTCGCTTGTTAACCATTGTTAACTAGTATTTTTAGTCCTGATTGCTTTTAGCTTCTGTATAGTTCCTTTTTTAAACACATTTTCTATACGTTAATAAAAGATCCTGAGGGAACGGTGTGCATGCTGAGTCCTTTGGGGGCCAGGGATGCACGCCTTTCTCAGGGTGGGCCTCCCTTTGCCTGCACTCTCGCCTCCTCTCCTCCATGGATGTTCTCTGCGCCGCCCTCTGGGTAGGCCGTTCTCATACCGAAGGTCCTGCTCTTCCGCGGCACTCCTGCCCCCACCCCCTTTCGGAGTCTCTCATCAAGGCCTCACCATCCCTGCCCCGCCCTCCTTCTCCCCAGCTCCCCGCCTCCCCTCCTCGCCTCTCCCTCTCTTCCTTCTTTACCTCCACCTACTTGGAATTCTTCATCCCACCCTTTGTTTTTACCATCAGGAAAGGTCCCTGGTGAGTGGCGGATGCTGGATGCCCCAGCATCACCTGGACTAGTCTTGTCTACAGTTTTGAGGCCTTGATCAGCTGGAGACGGACTCACTGCCGGGCTCCCTCAACCCTGAGTGCCCAGTGGCAGCCAGATCTCCGAGGCTCTAGTGCCACCTACGGGGACGGGTGAGCAATATTTAGTAGGTCCACTTGCTGAGCCTGCCTACCCTCGGCTCAGTCCCGGCTCCTGTGACCACCTCCCTCTCAGGCTTATCACCTGGGAAAACAGCTTCCCTTTCTCTCCCTTGAAAATAAGCCCCGTGTACACAGTAAGATCAACTCTAACCTCCAGAAAACATTAAGTAAGACCCAGCCAGGTAACAGCCGCAGAGGAGGGTCAGGAGGGAAACTTCCATCCAGGTCAGATCCAGAAGCACCCAGAGCCAAGAGTATAGAAGTGTAGGTAAAGCACAGGGTAGGTGCCTGAGATGTAGACAAACCCTTTCCCTGGCACAGTTGGGTGGGGCACTGAGGAGGCTGTATGGGGAGCTCAGCTGGCTGTGTCTTATGAAAATAAGGGTTACCCAAGGGGCAGGGAGCAAGGAGGGAGCAGCATCAGTAAGAGTGAGAGGGCATGGGGCAGCAAAACCTACAGGAGCAGGGCCAGGAGTGGTGGCATCTTCCCGTCTGCCTGGCTCCCTGGGTGCTGGGAGGGACTTTGATGACAGAGTTCCCCACATGCGGCCAGGGACGGCCTGAGCACCATGAATCCCAAGGCCAAGAGGGAGGGACCTTCCTCCACGGCCCCATGTTAAAAGGGAGACACAGGGAGAGTTTCTAAAAAAGGACAGAAACCCAGCCTTGGGAATTTTTTTCTAAGTTCATTCTTCCTAAGTCTTTTCTAGACATCAGCAGGCCTCTCCTCAACTCGGGGCCATGTGAGAAACAGGGATAAAACCCCAGCTTCCAGCCACACAGCAATCTCCCACTGCAGGGGCCCTATGCAAACAACAGCCAGGTCACTTTTCTTAGCCCTTTCCCTGTGCCTCATTTTCTCTTTCTTCATCATTTCCTTAAAAACACACTTCTGTGATATCAAACAAGAGACGCTTTAAAAATCTTTTCCTGGTCTTGAAATTAGCTATCCTGGGAACACATGCCTGTAACTCGTATGTTACAGGGGGAAGTGATATGCAGATAAAACCCATCATGTGATCTGCCCTGAATGTGATCTGGAGTAACTAGAATGTAAACTAGACGCATAGAGCATCACAGAAAGGAATTTCAGGAATTAGTATGCATTCCTGAGGTGGCTGGATGCCAACATTATGCTTTAACTTAAATGAGTATAATTCACCCACTGTGTAAGACCTCCGGGTGCATTTACAACCATCTGAACACAGATGTAATTATTGCTGTGTTTTGGGGACAAAGAACTGCCACAGGTAAAATTGAAAGTGGATTATTAAGCAAGAAAAATGTTAACAGCATTAGTTATCAGGACAATTACCAAGAACCCGACCTAAACATGGTAGTCTCTCTCTCCCAGTGGCTCTGGGGATCCAGGCCTTGGCAGCCGCTGCTTTGCCAGTAGGCAGTAAGGCATCATCAAGGAATAGGGGCCCATGGGGTCTGTCTTTCCTCTCATGTGATATGCACAGTACACTCCAGTGTGCAGGATTTCAAGGAGTTATAAAAAGAACGTGCACTGGACTCATAAATCTATATATAACTTCATCCCTTGTTCCTCTTTGCTCATCTCACCTCCTGAGTTCAATGAGCACCTACCATGGGCCACGCCCAGCCAGGCTCTGGATGTACAGAGGCAACAGGCCTGGTTCCTCCTTGGAGGGAGTTAGTCTCTTTTACCTTTCTGTTTCCATCTACTTGTACAACTCCCTACTCCCAGATCCCATTGCTTCAAAGGTTTTTAAAATAGAGTAGAGTAAAATTTCCAAATTTATATTTGCGTGTTCGTGAGGAACTAGAAAAAAATATACAGTAAAAGAATCTAGTTAATTAGGATGAGGGTTGTCGTTTCAATATTGACAATATATTTTTTAACTCAGACACGTTTCAAACACTTCAAACACTAAGAAAAGTGGCAATTAAGGAGCTTCTTGAATCCAAAAAGCAAACAGAACCTTCTCAAAGGACTGATGACTGTAGAATCTTCCTTAATGGGATAAGCTGCAGGGAAGGGGGGCATTCCAAAAGGTTCTGGAACTTTTAGATGTTGATGCCCTTTAATGCCTTAAACAAGAATCGGTATGATCAGAGATCACAGCTAAGCACTCATTCACAGCTTATGTGAAAAGCTTTGGATCTTGCTCTTCATGATAAACAATAAGCCCTTTAGAGGTTTCTGGGAAATGAGTATAAATTACAAGAAATGCAGTAGCAATTATGAAAATTCAATATGCTAGCTGTAAAGGAAATTTAAAGATCCAAGAAAAACAGTAAGAACTCAGAGGGAATGTGTAAATTATGTCTACATGCAGCCCTTGCCTGGCATGATTTGTAACACACACTCACTTTTTATGACTTTTTTTCTCATAAATAAGAGCCACAGAGTAATAACCAAAACTTGTATTTACAACCAAAGGTACCCAGAAACAATTGGCAACAACCTGGGTTGCAATTAAAGGCAACTCATCTGCCTAACTGACAGAACAAGGGGTCCCCGAAGAAGTCGAGGCAGAGCCACTTGCCTCCGACTTCCAACCCCTAGTCCCATTCATGAAAAGACTTGCGAGACATTCATATAAATCTACTTTCAACTTTTTTTTGCCAACGAAATGACCTGAATTTTAACTCAGTTTGAAATGCCCATGCTTGCTATGGGGCAAGGTTTGGGCCTGTACTATTGACATTTTGGTCAGACAATTATTTGTTGTGAGAAATGGTCCTATGGATCGTAGAATCTTTAGCAGCATCTCTGGCTTCTACCCAGCAAATTCCATTGGACCGCCACCCTCCATCCAAGTGGTAACAGCCCCAGATATCTCCAGATATTGCCAAATGCTATTTTGCCCTCGGGGGCAAAATCGCCCTCTGTTGAGAGCCACCGTTGTAAGCAGATTTATCAGAAAAAGATGACTTCAATCCACACTTTGCTGAAACAACATTTTAAGAAGCTTCAGCCCGTCCATTTCAGTCCAAAAGGCAAAAGATTCCACCAAATAGAACACTTGTAAAGCTTTTCTTTTAAAAGTTTTTATGTAGTTTATAAATGTTTGGAAAACATATATCTGTGTTTTATTTTCATTTGATTTTGTTGGAATTACTCTGGGCACTTTTCTGGTATGAGATTAGATTCCAAGGTAGGGAGGAATATTTATAACATGGTGCTTTCAGAAAATGAGAGTTTGACTTGCAGTGGTTCAGTTTGTCAGGAATTGGTTCTCCAGGAATCAATTAAGTTCCAAATCAAGGGCCACTTGTAAATTAGACCTTTGGCTCTGTTGCTTCACCTGACAGGCAATATAATAAATGGCTAAATGGTATTGATTGTTTTAGATCCCTAAATACCTCACAGTCTATATATGTTCTAAATGTTTCTTAAGAAAAAAAATATATCAAAGTTAAGTTAGGCAGCAAAGACAGGAAAAAGGGAAAACTTTGTCCCAAAATTCTGTCTAGGACCAGGATTCTTGTCAACTGAACAAGGATGGCCAGTATCACCACCTATATTCCCCAGAAGAATGTGGATACCAAAGTCATGCCCCCAGGAGAGTGCTCCACGTGTTAGGGAAAGCAAAGGGTTAGCCAGCCCTTGAGCGGAGGAAAACTTTGTGTCACAAGAATAGAAATGGGGCCAAAGCGGAAACTAGCTGTCCATGAACAAAATCTACCACAGCCTCAGCATGTGGCTGAGAAGCACCTGCCCTAACCCCGTTACCCCCTCCCCCCACAAACAAGCACTTCCAGGACACGGACACAGGACGTGGATGCAAGGAGGAATGCCGGTTTATTTCCAACTTTCTCGGAGACTTACAATGTTGATATTTCTTTCCTATTGTCCCAGCCAAACCTGATGGGCCTCTTGGCCTAGGTTTGTGCAGTTACGGAAGTCGATCTCGGTAGTGCTGTGTTAGTTACGAAGTTAACGCTATGATACTTGTGAAGGACATCTGATCTGCTTCCGTCTCTTGGGAGACTCTGACCGAGGCCCCTTCCTGCAGGGGTGCGCATAGCCCCAGAGCTTCAGGGCAAGGAAGGAAAATCAGGTTTGGCCTTGGGGCCAAAGGAGGTGTGCTTCTCTGCCTCATGATCTTTTTCACAGGGTCAGTCTTCTCGCAGATGAAGAGCCACTGAAGCTCTCCCATTAAATCTGGCTGCGACCCACCGTCAGATTTCCAGAGCCACTGGTACCTCTGCCAAGACCAAGCCACTTGGAAAAGTCAAGCCCTCCACTTGGTGGAATCAGAGTTTATTTTCTTTCCAAAGGGTTTGGAGGAATTGGGGAGGCACTGGGGAAGTGCCATGAGAAGATCATTCCCCTAATCTGTGAGCTCCTTAAGGGCTGAGCCTAGGTTTTCCATCTCAGTTCCCATATAGTATTTAGCCCCATGTTCTGTACGGACTCAGTATAGAATTGATGTAAGCTGAATTGAATCAATCCTGCCTTACATCTAGAAAGAGGTTCAGTTAACAGTTTTAATCATGTTTAAATTTAGGATAGATCCCTAAAATAGCATACTTTGAGACTAGCTGGGGAACAGAGGAAAGTACACTGGACTTTAGGTCAAAGGCCAAGTGATGAAACCACTTCTGACCCTGACTGGTGACTTGCTCTGAGGTAAAGAAGGCTGCCTCTATGAAGTTTAGCCTCCTCATCTTTAAAATGGGAACAAGAGTAACTGTCCTTCCTATTTCACTGACTACTGTGTGGGGCAACGGGGAAGACACCAGTACTAGGAAGGCACTAACTTGGTGAAAGTAAAAGGTGGTTCAAATCATCCTTATTTCTCAAATATCTTCCCAGCAAGTTTATGACCTGAAATTACACTAACCTAGTTCCCAAAAGCTACTTAGAGCCTTAAAAACAATGCCCTGAACAAAGTAAAAGCACCACCTTTTACACAGCTGATGGTTGTTGGAAAACAGGAGCAGGGCAGGAGCAGAGGGGAGTCAATGAGAGGCGAGAGAACCAAAACAGAGAACACAGCAGTGGAAGGAGCCACCGAGGCCAGGCCAGCCCCACAGGGGGCGACTCTTCCAGGGGGAGGGATGAAGAGGCCCAGGAGTGATGAAAGGCAACCTTCTATGTTCAAGAGCTACCGTCTGTCTAAGGACAGCCTGGTTCAGTCTATTCCACCACCCCCGCCCTACCCTGGGACATAGAATCAGGACCAGAGAGACCCCAGCAGACACTCAGCAGACACCCCTGAGGTGTCCAATAGCGTTGTTTTGTACATGTGGGGGTGAGGGCTCCTCACTGTGCCCTGTATTCATCAAAACTCCCCGCAGGAGAGCACCCCTGTGGTTGAGGCCTGCTGGATTCAGGCATTAGTCCCTAACAAATTGTGTGCTTCAATCACATAAATGATGGCTTTCAGGGAGGGGGCTTCTGTCTGCTTTCTAAGGAGCTGTGGACTTTGGTTTTGTTGAGTGAGGTGTCTGGGTATGGAGGGAACCACTCAAAGAACAAAGGAGCTGAGCGCTGCCACCACACCCCCTATAGCTACCTGGGTCCAGACACTTAGCTCCGCTTCTACATGAACGTGACATGTTTGAGGATATTGATTTGAAAAGATAATTTATTCTGATGCCTGCATGTCTTAACCCAGCCTTGACCTCAAATTTGCACAGAAGCCCTAGACAGGAATGAGTGTCTGTTTCTACCCCTTAGAATGGACCTGAAACTTTCCATCAATGGAAGCTTGTGTCTCAGAGGAGCTCCCTGCCCTGCCCAGGCCCCTACCTAACCGCAGGAGGGTGAGCCGGGGGCCGAGCACTCAACTCTCTCCACATCCTCTCCAGGGGCCTGGGATTATCACACGCCAGTCCTGATTCTGTCCTGGTGCTAGAGGCAGCAAAGGACTCATAGACACCTACAGAGCCACTCACCTGTCCCAGGTCCTGACCTATGAAAAGAAGAGGAGCAGAAATTACCACATTCACACTCAGTCTAGGGACACAGACGAACTGGTGGTTCATCAGTTTGTTTTCACTCTGGTGGTGTCAACTGGATTGTCCTGACAGAGGACCTCTTGCCAAATTCCCTTGGTTTTTGGTTTTCTGAAAATATTTTCACTTGGTTCTTATTCTTAAAATATCCTCACCCTGGGTGCAAAGTTTAAGGTTAGGAGTTCTTTTTTCTTAGCACATTGAAGATTTGATTCCAGGTTTTTATTGTTTTTGTTGAAAAAAATCAGCTTCCTATCTAACTGTCTCTCCTTACCCCAGTGGATTTTAAGATTTTTCTTTGTTGTTGAAGTCCTGAAGCTTCACCACAATATGCCTAGATGTAAATTTTGTTATTTATTCTTTTGGGGATTTGTAGGGATTTTGAATTTGTAGATTTTAATCTTTAACAGTTATCAAAAATTCTTAGCTATTATCTCTCCAAACATTTTCCCTATCCCACTCTCACCTCTCCTTCTGAACTCCAATTAAATTTTTGTTAGACCTTCACCTTCTATTCTCCATGTCTCATGCTATCCCTTTTGTATTTTGTTTTCTTGTGTCTCTATGCTGCATTCTGGATCATTTAGTTGACCAATCTTCAAGTTCGCTCATTCTCTCTTGACTTCTGCCTAATTTAAGGTTAAACGCATTATTTCTGTTTTTAAATTTTATTATTATAATTTTCATTCCAATAAATTATATGTGGCTCTTCCTCAAGTCTGTGTTATATTGATTAAATAAAAGAAGGCCACGACAGCCTACAGAAGCAAACCAAAATCTAAGCCTGTGAATACCTCAAGGTTACAAAGTCAAAGGTGAGGGACAGCCAATCACAGTCAACTAGTCTTCGAGCTACAACCAACCAATGATCGCCTTACTTTTCTTCTGCACTCCTCTATGTCTTACCCTGGTTCCTGTCAGCAGAGTTCCTTACCACTTTCAGGTCGGTGCTGCCAGATTCTAGTTGATTTTTGATCAAATAAATTCCTGAATCTTTCATATGCTTGGATTGCTGCTTGCTTTTACTGGACAGTTGGGATATTGCCATTCTGGGAATACTTTATGATCTGACTTTAAGTTTTCTGGACCAGCTAGATCACATAAATTTGACTTACATGTCTATACAAAGGTCAGCTTATGACTTTGATTATCAGGGAAAGGGTTTTTTTTTGTTTGTTTTTTGTTTTGGGGTTTTTATTATTATTATTATTATTAACTCCTATTTTGTCTGGTGCCTTGAAATTCCTGTGTATGGAAGTTCAGGTGGATTTACTTCTGGCTCACATTTACACTTAGCCTGTGACCCACTGGGGTTCCAGGATTTGGGAACAAGCACTGGACTTTGCTTGCCTTCTCTTTCTCTCTCTCTCTCTCTCTCTCTCTCTCTCTCTGCACACACACACACACACATAGGCATTTGTCCTAAAATACTGAAAACTGAAGTTCAAGATCATCAGGTTCAGCAATAGCCCTCCGGATAAAAACTTTGCTTACTTTTCTCTTGTGTCCTGCCTTCCTTAGATGTTGGGCTAATGAATCCTTGCTGCTATTTTATCCGTTTCTCAACACTTTTAAGAAGATTTTTAAAATGTAAATTAACTAACATTTCCCATTGTTATTAGCAGTAAGACTGTTCCAGGTACCTAGTCATTATATTACCAGAAACAGAGCTATCCATTGTCAGAAAAGCATGTTTGTAGCAAGGAGATAAATCAGAGTGAATTCTTACAAAACAGAATGCACAGTTCTGTGGCTTGACAATTCAAAGGGAACTTGGAGAAATATGATGGTAATTGCCTTTACACACACATTTATACCAAAGAGAAGTTTCAGGCTGGTGGGGATTAGAGGTTCAAACTCTGTCAGTAGTAAGGTCTAACAAAACTAGTTATTTTCTAAGCCAATTTTATTAATTTTACAAATATTTATAGGGCATCTATTCTACTATCCTGGGGAGACAGCAGTAAAAAAACCAACAAGCCCCTATCCTCTTGAATATAAATTCAAATGGAGATTCATGTCTGTACTTCTCTCAGCACCATATTCTAGCCAGCAGTTATGTAGCACATATCACTGAGTGTCATATTTCCTGGGGACAACTCAGCAGGTGAAGAAAAATAACAAAGTGAAAAGGACTTTTTTTCCTTTAACAGCAGTGCCCCAAAGATGATCTGTTAATTCTCTTTCCTCTGAGTTAAGTCTCCTTAAATCTCTGCCCTTTCTACCCAGGGCATAATTGGGAGCAACAAGGATACTGTATGTCCATTTGCATGACAAACTGCCCTGCAGCGGGTCCTGCTGCACTTGAGTTGCTGCCTTTGAGGAAAATCAGATCATCTTTCTCCCTTTATAGTCTGTGTCACATCACTGTGAGAGGTCTCACCCTTAAGCTTGGCAAGTGGATGGGAAGTTGGAGATACTCTTTAGTGAGTTGGAGGTGCCCAAATAAATTAAGTTTGTTTCAGGAATAGGTCTTGGCCCTAATTTCAAGTACTGACAACCTGCTTCTACCAGAATACACATAGCAAAGACTAAATACCACTCTGTGGCTGCCAGTTCAGGGCAGGGGCACCACTCTCTCACCAGCTATGATCTCAGGTTCACACTTAGAGATTCCAGAGACAAAAGGAGAGAAGTTTCTTCTTGACAAAGTCCTGCCCTGAAAGTTCTATGATACAATATAGAAGGAAGCAGGGCATGAAATTACATGTGCCCTGTGAGCACCATGATGTGGGTCTTCCATGTTTGAAAAGGCCATAAGGCAGCATTTTGCAGCATGTGTTATTCAAAATCCTTTGAAATATTCCAAGGTTGGGGGTGGGATGTGATTGTTTATTTCTTCCTTAAATCTTCTCAAAGTGAACTAACGTACTAAAGTTTCTGAGAAGTTAAGTATCAAGATAGGAAAAGTCATGTAATATTATCAGAACATTTCCAGATTTACAAAATCATTTGATGATGGAAAGTTTTCTGCCCACCTAATGTCCACAAAAACACTTTGGGAAATTGTTGTGAGGGAATCATAGGGATCCTTATTTTTGTGTTAAAGCGATAGGATTAGGGGTGCACCTTTTTCTCCCTTTCCAAATATTTTGTCATCTAAAGGGATGATTTTGCTTGTTTATTTTGGTATCAATATTCTTAGTTACAAGCTGGATGATTGAGGCAGACAGGGAAATATCAAAGGATATTTGTGTGCTCATGGAGGCTTCAAGGATGATCAGAATCAGGTTTAAATGCCAGTCTAAAATTCCATCATAGAACTGACTCTATGAAGATATGATTGTTGCTTCTACTGGACACAGACACCACAGTTCATTCCACTGTCCACGCTAATACTGGACGTCAGTACTGCTGCTAGAACCGTCACCACCACGGGCTCTGGAAAATGGACCTAGCTTCCAATGGCACCATTAGCCTCAGCACGATAGTGTCTGTAATGTCCCAGCTCTTTTGGATTCCTAGCTTCCAAGTCAAAGTTCACTCTGGGTGAATCTGACTCATGAACCATTAGTTACATTACTACAGTCCAGCTGTAAGGAAGGCTGAAATGCTGTCTAGCTTCTACTCTCTGCTCTCTGCCCAGGTGGAAAATATCTCAAAGATAATCGGAAGAGGGATTGGGTAGGCAGCCAAAAATAATGACAAATGCCCTCCTCCCTCAAGTACTTTTTATCCTCCCCTCCCAACTTTCTTCATATTCAATTATACTTTGGTCTCTCACCCCCCACATACATTCCATCTCCTCCATCTAGTCCATGTTTCCAGTACAAATATGAAAAGTTTCGGAAGCTAACCCACAAATAGTTGTGACTCTCTAGCAAGCTATGATACCATGTTATTTAACGATCCAGTTCATTCAAACCTATGGAGCTGTCGCTGCTGGCAGTGACTGGGGTGTGAAAGTTCTGATGAAAACCTTTTTTTGTTTGTTTTGTTTGTCCACTTCACCACCCTTACTCCAAGCAGACGTTTGGGGCTTCACTGTGCATGTTTGCATTTTGAAAGAGAATTGTTGATCTCCACAACAGTGGCACAAATACAGACCCACTCTCCTACCCTCTCCTAGCGGCACACACAGCTGGCTGGATCAATGTGGTGAAGTTGGGGGACACCCTCCCCAGAACTTCTTAGGATTCCCCGAGCATGTTCAGGAAACTTGTTAACTGCCAGGAACTATTCCAGGATCTGAAAATAACTGCCCAGTAATAGCCCTGGTATGCCTGGAGCCCAATAGCCAAACCATATCATGACTGAACAAGGTGGCAGAATGCGCCTGGGGTTTGAAGAAGCAAAGCATCCAGAGAGAAGTGTGATGTGGAGCCTGACACCCCCTTAACCACGCCCCTCCTAGATGAGCTGCCCATCCTGGGTAAGTGGGCTGTGGGACAAGGAGAATGTGCCACTGAGGTCCAACAGCTCTGTTGTGCAAAATACTTCTGAAAGAGCAGAAGAGAAAGGCATTGCCAGACTGGCCCAGAGGGAGATGAGCTCCAGAGGCTAACAGGCCACCTGGACAGAAATGCAGCATCCCTGGTTGGCTGATGTCTGCAGCCAACCAAGCCCAGGGACGTCAGAGCTACTGGCCAGGCTCTTACAGCTGTTAGAAACTGCAGGCCCCATATACACTCTACCTAGGGTGACCCCAGGAAACCAAGGGAATATTTGGGATGCATAAACAAAACCTGTGAGGGAGGCCCCAAAAACATTTGAGGAGAGAGACTCCTGGAAGCAAAGAACTTCCTGCCTGGATGGTAGGGCTCTCAGCATTGATATGTGGGGTATTACCATAAATCTGTTTTGATTTCAAAGCCACAGATGAGTTAGATCTGAACCTTCCAGTTACTAGGCTGGAGACTCCTCGTTTAAATTTTAATACACCCCTTTGTGTACTCATCAGGGCAGGAGCAAGATATTACTCGCACACCCCAATTCGTAATCCCCAACCACGGAGGGATCATTGTAATGAAAACCACACATGAGCTCAGAAGGAATGGCCTCCTCACCCTCCCTTTGCATATGTGGCCCGGCTGTCTGTAGGTTGAGAGTTCACAATGCTCACAGCTCTAGACTAAGGTCACACTCAGATCAGATGAGGGCAATGTCAAGACAGAATAGTCAGCACGCTTCCTAGGAGACCCCCTCTCCTTGTGGTCCCCCCATGTATGGCTGATCCAGGCAGGAAGACCCTCCATAAGGTCAAGGTTCCTCAGCCCTTGTTACCTTGCCCTGGTGCTAGTCAGGCACACGAACTGTGCCTTTGCCTCTAAGCGCAATCCACATCTGCTCCTTGTTTGTATCTCTGTAACTCTTGGGATAGTGGTAATATTTGAATGGCAGCAGCAATCCTGTGCCACCAGAGGTTCCAGTGACAAATCAACACCACTGACACGGATGACAATCCATAAATATTACAGGGAGGCTTTCACGTTTCCAGGTAAAAAGTGTTGGCTCATGCTAAGAAATTACTGGAAGGATGAAGTAATTCAATACACTCTTCCCAGGTCCCTTTCAGCACTTCATCTGATTTAAGGTTTCACATTTTAAAATTCATCAAAATAATCTAAAGAATGCAGTAATAGAATTGGCCAGGGCCCATGAATCCCTAGAAATGTTCTCACGGAGTCTTTGTGGAAACCAATGTTGTGTGTCTAAGTGGTCTCCCGGGTGAACACGCAGTTCCCTCCCAGGGAATGCATCTTGGAGCATGAATGGAGTTTAGTTTGGGTTAGAAGGTGGGTATTTAGAAATAACTAGTTTTAGCTGACTGATTCCTGAGCCCTGAGTACACTGCAGGCTTCTGAATATCTCAGTAGAGCTGCTCCAACTAAGGTGACTGATAATGCCCTTACAGGTCAAATCAACAGTCCCCTGCTCATCCTTATTTCACACAATCTTTCTGCAGCTTTGGCACCTCTCCTGCACCAGCCCTTGGAGTATCTTCTCCTGTAGCTGCTGTTTGTACTTTCTCCTCGGTTTTTCATTACTATTCCAGTAGCTCCTTCTTAGTCTCCCTGCAGCCTTCTCTCGCCCTGCCGTTCCCTAACCTGTTAGTGTATCCTCCAGTGGTTATCCTTGGCCCTCTTCCAGTTTCATTTACTGTCTGTCAATGACTCCAGATTTCCGCTTCCCTCCCTACTGACCCAGCCCTTCTCAGTTGGCTTCTATAAGGGCATTAAACCCTTGTGCCCTTAGGCATCCATTGCATATAGTTAATTAACTTCTTTCCTGTGGAGTAGCTATCAAGCATCCTGGGAGAGAATTGGTAGATACTCACTCAAATCTTTTCCTGCAGGGCTTAATTCTCTCCAAGAACCCTTTTGGAGATTGGTTATCACTGGACCCCCACAGCCAGCAGCCTAGGAGACATCTCCACTTGGCTGTTTCACAGGTACCTCTGAAGCCAGACTTCAACAATAAATCTATTACCTTTTTTATAATTCCTCTCCTCCTGTGTTTCCTAACTTGATAAAGAAGACCACTATCCTATTACTCCCCATTTTTCCATTTTTACACATAATTTATTGATTTTCTAATGTGTAACATTAGGATAGACCGTTATCTCCCACACACTTCTTCCCAACACATGCTTTCCATCCCTCCATGCTACTTGTAATTTAGAGTTTAGGTAGCATGAATATTTCATCTTGCTATTATTATGGTGATATTTCATATATTTTATAACTGAGCCATGTTATATCGTATAATAACTCATCCTTTCCTGCACAACTTTCTGTTTTCCCAGGAGCTAATAGCTGTGTTGCATGTTTATTTATTTGCTTGGATTTCTATGAACATAACCTTAATTTCTTCTTCATACTTATCAATAATTCAGCTCCAGGCTCTCCTCCAACTGTGTAAACACCCTTGGTGTATTAGTCATTCTATGAATTTTACTTCTTGAAGGAACCACCTATGGGTGACTTGGGGTCTTCACTGTTGGCATATCACTAGGCTCCCTGTAGAAGCCCTGCTATATGTACTTCTAGATCATTTTTCTTGGGTTGGTCATATTTACAGAGAAGTCTTTTTCTCTCTCTTTCCTGGAGAATAAATATATGATTGTCAAAATTCTAAGAGCCTGGTAAGAGATGAGGACTAGAGGTATCTCACTCTTGGTATGTAAACTTTAACTAACCACATTTTCAATATGATATCCCCCTATTCAACTCAAAGAGTGTCTATTTTATCCCCTCAAGAGAATAACTCCCCAGTCTTCTGTCAGAGTGGAAGTGGGAGATCATCTTCTTATACAGATAGGGAAATGATTTGGTGGGGGGGGGTCCAATTCTTTCTTTAAAATAATCTGAACCAGTTTTCCTGGCTTCAGGTACTCTTTACCTCTATTTCCAGAATGTCCATTACCTCTGATTCCTGAGATTTTTGAGGGTCAATCTGCGGCTCACATCTTCTTCCCATAGCATTTTCCCCCCTGCTTGCTTGGAATTCAAATTCCACTTTCTCCAGTCTGCTAAATCGGTTGCTACTCTTCCATATGTTGCTTAGCTTCTAAGATTTTGTTACTGTTGTGTTTCTCCTGTTCTGTTTATTCTTATAGTTTATATATTTATAAAAATCCCATCATCATCCCTTTAATAGAGTTTTGGCAAGAAAGGATATAATACAAGTGTTCAACTTATCTTCTTTAAAGAAAACCCCCTGACCTTTTAATTATATCCTTGCTACTCTTGCAAACATACTCTACTTGTGGTTCTTCAAATGTACTCTTCTCTCTCCTCCTCTCTCATGCACACACACACACACACACACACACACACACACACACACACACACATTTTCATGTTACTCTCTTCTCAGATTGGCTTTCTTACCTCCTCTTCCCCACATCTGCCTGAAGAACTCCTGCTCATACTTCGCCAGATGCTCTCACCTCTTCCAGAACACTTCCCAGACCCCTCTAGTGATCCTGTAGCTCCCTGGATATCTCCCTACCACAGCCCTCATCTTCCTGGAAAATGACTGCTTATTTACTTTCCTATCTTACCCACTGGACTGTAAAGACACATCCTCAGGTCTTTCACAGGATCTTCTTCCTCCAGGGGTGCCTCTGGCCAAAGGAAGGTCTTTATCTAAGTGGGGAATGAGAGACTAGATGAGATGCTCCCCTATGGCTATGTTCCAGACCAAGAGAAAGCTTCAGTCCAAACCATTAAAACAACTGCTATTATTATTATTATAAAATCTCTCTACTACATTAGTCCTCAAAGTTAGACCAGAAATTAACTGCCCTAGAAATTATGTATAGTGCTTGGTAGTCAAAACACTGTAGCACTCATCAATTAATTATGATAATTTACCATCATTAGCTAGCTAATTAAATTTGAAACTGAACCTCCAGAGGAGAAAGACCAATTTGGAAATATCACTCCAGATGTCCATAGGCCCAGCTCCTCGTTTCTTGACCTTCCATAAAAAACAATAGGCTCTGGGCTGGAACTGGGCCAAGCAGCCATCCCATGGGGGCCTCCTCCTCATTATGCCATCTAATGACAGCAGCTCTGAGAGTGTCCTCCCAGGTGACATACTCATCAGAATCACAGCATCTTTTTTTTCGTTCAGAAACAAGAGGCCGCCTGTCACACAAACACCAAATGCAGAGCCTCTCTAGCTCACACTTTGCCATCAAAGGAGGAATAAAGTGGCTAGAACTGTAAACCAAGCAAGTCTTGCAGTGCTTGGAAGCTGCTTAAAAAGTGGTCTTTTGGGGGTGGGAGGAGGGAGGGTGGAAACAATAGATGGGAAAAGGGCCTTTACAAACCTCTGCTAGGGGAACTAATATTCTTCTAACAGTGCAGTCAGACTCCCAGATTTATTTCTCTTCCATACATCAGAGACATGACCTTTCACTTGAAATCTTTGGAGCTCTCCACTTCTCAATGCAAAATAAAGAAGAGAAAAAGAATTACCTTGTGTGTAGTGTAGCCCCACATATGCCTTGAAATTGCCGGAAGCACTCTCATGGAATGCAGACCAAAAGCCGTCAGATGAGAGTCCTTTTGCTTTTCATGAGATGTTGCTTTCATATCTCATTAAAGAACTCTCCCATCCCAAACTGTAGCTGGCCTGGCTATTTCTCATGTGTGCTCAGGAGAAAGGGGAGGTACAAATTGACTCAGGATACAGGGATTTTCCTAGAAACATCAAAAGACTTTAAAGCTTTCTCACTGCCAATTGCTTATGATGCAGCCTGATTATGATGCTATTATTATTATAAATCACATAATACTAATAAAGATGTAAAAAAAAACAACTATTTTCAGGTGTTTTCATAGTTAATGTTAGAGCTTGTTATTACCTGAGGTAGGTTATATTTTCTAGACTGTATTATCTCCATTTTTATAAGGAGGCTGTTGTAGAGAAAGTGACTTACCCAAGGTCACAAAGCAAGTTGGTGATACAGCTGAGATTCTAACCCTAATCATCTGATGCCAGTTATGACAGAGCTACTCCCAGTCTCTATAGATACAGGGATGCTTTGAGCTGCAAGTAAAAGAAGCCCACACTAAAAATCCAAAGGAAGAGCAGTCCTGGATTTGGTTGGTTCTGTACCTCAATTACATCATCAAGGACCCAGTTCTTTCCATTTTCTTCTCTACCCAGGTTCTTCCATTCTCTTTGTGTCAGATGTCTTTCTCTCGTGGTTTCAAGATGCTGCCACAGTTCTAGGCATCACCTATGTAGACAAAGTCCACAAAGAGAAGAGGGACTATCTCTGTAACATGTTCCTTTTTTAAAGCAGAGGCATCTCCTCCACATGTCTCATTGGCCACAATTTCATCACATGCTTTTTCTTCAACTTGCCAGTCACTTGGCAAATGATGCTATCGTGATTAGCTGAGTTCAATCAAGATTCAATGCCCCAAGTCTAGGAAAGGCCAAAACACTGCTGAAGAACATGGATTTCCAGAGGAAGATATATCATACTGGTCAGCAAAAAAGAAAGGGGAAATGCTCTGGGATTGGCAACCGAAATGGTCATCACTCTCACCGATATGATAAACTATTTATTTTCTGAAACATCGTGCAATCAAATAATAAAACAAAGCATCTGGTAGTTGTATAACCATAACTGATTTGAGAAGAGAAGTCAAAGTCCAACATGATTAAGTATGTGTGGTGCTAGGTAGACAACACTGTAGAGGTACTCCACTGACTGAGGGTGAAGAAACTGAGTTCTAATCCAACACTAATGGGCTGGAGAGCCTTAACCTGCTTACTTCTTCCTACTTTACATTAGATAACAATGCCTGCCTCAATCTCACAAAATTTTTCTTAACAGAAATGGCTTACTAAATCATTATTGCCATTAAATTGAAGTCATTTTCCAATGAATAAATGCAATAGGGAGGATTTCTAGTTTTGAATTATGTGGTGTTCATCACACTCGGGCCTCCCCACCCTTTCCTTCTCCTCCCCAGTTCTCAGACAAACTTGGAATGTGTGTGTTGAGGATCCTTCTTTCCTGGTACCTGGCTAAACCAAGGACCAGGATGTCCATGGGTCAGCATATGAGCTGCTTCTCAGAATTCCCCATGCTGTACACTCATGAACCCACTGTCATTATGGACCTGCTGTCTTTGCATTTTAGAGAAGCTATGTGATGAGCGAAGGGTGTTCAGAGATCATAGTGACAATATGTCCTCCAAATGAAGCCAGAAGACCCAGAAGGAACTGAAAGAATGCTAAAAGAGTTCTGGTCCCTTTTGTTCGTTTGCAGGATGAGAGACGCTTCATCAAGCATTTTTACCTCTCATAAGATGCCTGGGAATCTTCTCCATTGCTTTTCCCACTATCTGGTCACATCCTCTGGACTGAGATTTCTTCCCTGATTTTAACTTGTTTCTTCTGCCTGTCTTGCTCTTTGAGTCACTGAGTCAAACTTCACTGCTAGATCCTTCCTACTGCTGTGCCCAAATCACCTAATTTGTTTTTACTAAGAACCGTAGTTCTGGTCATTGGTTTACCTTCATTCCCATAATTCAGGAAGTTTTTTAACTGACTGCCTGTGAAAAAGTGTATTATAAAGCCATGTTCAATTAAATGGAAGGGACATAGAGATCATCAATATCCTTGTTACTCAAAACATGATCTGCAGATCAGCAACACTAGCATCACCTAAAAGCTTATTAGAAATGTAGAATCTCAGGACTGCCCAGACCTACTGAACCAGAATCACATTTGACAAAGTTCTTAGATGATCATATGCATAGTAAACTTTAAGTGCTGATCTAAATAAACTACATTATTTCACAGAGAGATCAAGTGACTTATCTAAGGTCTCAGAAAATTAGTGGCTGAACTGAACTAGATCTCAGGTCTCCAGATGACTAAAACTGCACCACACTATTTCTTAAATGCCATTGACTCATTTTTATACTTAGCTAGTTTACCCAGCTTTAATTTACATATAAGATAATAGGCACTAACATGAAGGTATGTCAGTATTTGGCTTTCAAATTACCTTCTCTTACCCACTACTATCTATTATTTTGACAGCACAGCTTCAGAGTTTTCTACAGCCTTTTTATCTTTCAATCTTTATTTAATTAATTCACCAGGGCCTGCTCTGGTTCAAATAATGACATGAGCAGAGCATCTCTTTAATGTCTTTCTAGTCACCTCTTGTTTTCCCATTCCCCTTTTAGGACTCCATCAACTGGATTGGCAATCAGTCTATTTAACACTTTATTTAGAATTCTTGTACCTATATCTTAAGTGAAAATATTCTAAAACTCTCTTTGTTTTAGTTCTTGATGAAGACTTTGAGATCAATATGATGACTGCTTTGTAAAATGAATTGGGGAGTTTAATGATTTATTTTAAAACTATGGCTCTCCTAAAAGAAGGATTTAGTGGGTCATACTCTATGGCTCAACTGTATTTCAAATACTTCTCTAAGATTATCCTATTTGATGGATCATAACTACCTAAAATCAAAAACAGAAAAATCTTTTCTTACACAAAATATATAGCCATTTACACCTTTGAGATTTCAGTACCTCTTGAGCAGATTGGAACATGTAAGGAAAAAAGGAAAAGAGGTAATATGCCCCTCAAACCTCCCACTTTATCCCCTACTGCCCTTAATTTGAAATACATCATTTCACGTATCTGTAGTGCTGCTTATCTACCCATTACCTCCACCTACGACACCTGCATTAGTGTTCTTCCAACCACTTGTGTCTTGTACCAAGCAGCCAAGGATATCAGGGTCTAGGAGTCACAGACTCCACTGAAATACATTCTTGGAATTTTCCCATCTCAGTGCTTTAAAAGTAGGGAAAGAGCATTTGAACAGCTCACAGTCACACTCAGACCCTCTGACAAAGCACATGTCAGCATGTAAGGGACATTTATGGGTAATTCTGAGGCCCTTTCTGCTCTGGAAAGATGTGGTCATGATTCATGTTTCTGCAGCAAATGACAAGAGGAAGAAGAGAGTCTGCCACTTATTAGCAAGTGTCCCTGCTGTCCTTGTCCACACATTCTCTATTTCCCAATTTAGAATTGTCTCTTAACCTCAGGAACAGCCTGCAGTGAGAAGTTCCTGGATAACAAAGAAAAAAATATAATTTTATCACTACCCTTCACACCCACTCAGTTTGCTTTGTAATTGGGAGAAGCAAAGGAATATACATGCAGTCTGAAGAATCTTAAAACTTACTCCTCAAAGACAAATGTTTCCTTATCTTGATTAACAGGTCAACTAGGCAATTGCTTCTCTAATGTAGTCTGAAGACATTAATCAACAAAAGGTCTGCCTACCGCATGCATTTCTCTCTCTCTGACCTGAAATTCTGCCACTAATTTGCTGATGAAAGGGCCCAACTTCTCTTTCTGTGTTGCAGGGATGGACAGGACATGAGACAGTTCATCTACATCCATGCCTTCCACAGTTTGCCTAGGACCAACTTTGCTTTAAATATTTCACATATGTTTGGAAGATTAGAAGGGGTCCCAGGTGGGTATTGGGGGCTCTGGGGAGGGATGGGGGGAGGATAGAAATCACAGAGAGAAAAACACTTCTTAACTGGAAAAGTCTCCCATTCTAATGCAGTGCTCTATAAACTCCAGGAAGAAGCGATGCTTGCAGTGTGTCAGCGTCCTCAGCTCTAAGAATTTCCTTTACTTGATGAGGGACCTCTACTCATCCAGCAACTTGACTAGAAGAATAAGGAGGAATGAACAAAAAAAGAAAATCAGCAAATACATCCTCTATAGTAGCATGAAAATAAACATGTTTATTCATGTGCATGCTAATTTTATGCAAGTAATCCAAGAATCATAGTGGCTTTCATTATTTCCTGCATGTAAGTCCATGGAGAAATCCTCCTATTATTACAACAGCACAAGACTGAAAACAGTTTGAGAATTATAATAGGATGTGAAACATGGGCACAAGGGTCAAGGTGGTCTCAGAGGAATCTGTAGGCAGCTGTTGGTTCACTCTTCAAATTCTGAATTGAAGCTACAAAGGGGACCAATCAACATAGATACAGGAGACTGAACTTCCTAGAGGATATTCATTCATTTTTTTCTTCACCAATTATTAAGAATTCTGGGCCAGGAATCCTTACTATGGACTGGTCACTGGTAGCCCAGACATTAATGTGACTGCTCTCAACAGTCATAAACAGATAATTACAGTTCAATGTGGCAAACTGACAGGATAGAAGTGGCAGAGCCTTGTAGTAGACTCAAGAAATGGCATCTACCTTAGAAAATAAGCTAGGCAAAGTGGTGTGTGTGTATGGTATGCAAAGGAAACAAAAGAAAGTTTCTGTTGATGGAGAACAAATTGGGAGGCAGATGCCAAGAGATAAAACCTGGAGAAGCCAGCGGGGGTATCTCATGAAGAAACCTGTGTGCCGTATTAATGAATGTGCATTTCACCCTGCAAATAAAAATGGGGAGCCATGGACAGAATTCAGTCAAAGGCATAGCACACTCAAACTTAGTTATGCAAGTGCAATCCAATGCCTGCTGTGTGGAGGAAGAGCTGGAGGAAGTCAACGATGGAAGTTGGGGCAGCAGTTATGAAGTCATTGTGGTTAGAACAGAGGTAATAGCAACTTGAACTGAGGGAGTGGCTGTGGGAATGAAGAGGCAGGAATAGGACTGAGAGCTCTGTGAAAGGCCAAACCAACCACATTTGGTGGTAGATTGAATGAAGAGAAGGGACAAAAGGGAGATGTTCTGGGGTGGCCCTCAGGCATCATACTTAAGTGATTAGTAAATGGTGGGGCCACCAATCTAGCTAGAGAATACTGGAGGGAGGAAGTTTGGTAGAGAAGGTGATGAATCCAGTGTAGCAATGTTAGGTTTGAGAGGGCCGAGTGGCATCCTGGTGCAGATTCCTAACAAGTCATTCAATAGAAGGGTTTGAAGATCAGTCAAGAGGTCTGAGATTTAGGGATTATCAGCAACAAGGTGATTTTTTAAACCATATAAGTGGATGCACTGACCCAGAGAGAATGAGAAAAATTTAATGGTGTAACCTTAACAAACAGCAAAATGTAAGGGACAGACAGACAGAGGAGTAACCAGCCACAAGATATCTAGAGGAAAGATCATAAAGGACAGCCAAGGAAGTAGGGCTACATGAACACCAAAGTAGTAAAGAGATTCAATAACCTGCATGAAATGCAGCAGAAATATAACAAAATGTAAACATCCCATTGGAAATGGAAGTTAAGAGATCATTGATAACTTTAGCTTGACTATTTTAATGGAATGATGGAGCCAAAAGCCAGTTGCATGACTTGAAACTCAAGTGAAGGAGTGGAGACAGAACATACAGCTCACTCTAAACAGTTTGCATGAGGAGAGGAGAGGTTTGTTGAGAGCTAGAAGAAGATGTGGATTTAAGGGAAGTTGGAGGCAACTTGAGCAAGTTGATAGCCTTAGAGGGAGAGAAGTAGGAGATAAAGGATAAAGGGGGGGTGAATGATGTGACAAAGTTCCAGAAAAAGCAATAAGCACCAGGGTCAAGAACCCAGGTGAAGTGTTTATCCTTAAGATGAGCAGAGAACTTTCCAGGGCTAGAAGGGTTAATATGACATTTGGAATCCTTTTGGGTGCAAGGAAAATCCAATCAAAAGAAGCTTAAACACTAAGGGAATATTATTTTACATACCAAGAATACAAACAGTAGGATGGTTTCAGGCTAATTCAGTGGCTGGAAAATATCATCAAGGACCCAGGTTCTTTCCAAGTTTCTGCTTTGGAACCCTCAACACATCAGCTTACTCCCATTATGGTAAAAAATAAAAATCACTGCAGTCATTCTAGGTTACACAGAGAACAATATCCTAAGACCAGGAGAAAAGAAAAAAGAGATCTTGATTCCATTTTGAGAGAGAGAAAAATTTTCCCAGAAGCCCCTCAACAGACCTCCTTACATGGATAAACCAAGTGTTGCCAAAGAAAATGAAATAGTCACAATTGGGTTAGACTAATTTTGGTTCATCCCATCCTTGAGGAAAGAGCCCAGCTTCCCTGAAGAACAGGGCCATCAAATACCCAAACCACACCAGGGTGCTGTTACCAAAAAAGAATAGGTGGGCATGGCTATTGGGCAGGCAACCAGAAGTGTCTGCTACAGTGGGGAAAAATATGGAAAAGTTTGTATCCAGGGGTAGAAATCATGTTTAATTCCCTCGATTTTCTAGAGTGTCTTTTGAGAGTGAAGGACTAGGGATTGAGAAGGAGATCTGAAGAAATAGATAGTATTTGGAAGTCACTGAAGGGAATGAGAGAACGAGTTCACTAAAGACAAAAGTTTGCATTGTGCTAAGAGACAAGCTGAGATGGGTAACCCTGAACTTTCCAAAGTGCCAAGCTACCTATGACTATTTTTCCAGTATATTTCCCTCCTCAGGTGAAGGACGAAGGAAGTAGAGAGTACTAGTACCATTGGTTCCAGGTTGAAATTTTATGGGTGATCTGATAGAAGCATAAAGATTGGAAAGGAATCAAAGATGCTTGTGAAAGAGTAATTCAGATCTCTCTGTATACCAGGGATCTAGGTTGTATAGAAAAAAAGTAGGGTCATAAAGGTTCAAATAAACTGTGGGAAAATGAAGTGACAAGAAATGCATAATGGGAGAGATATTGTGAGAACAGGACATTGTGTCCAGAGAGTAGGATACTGTAGTGTTACCCAAGCAAGTTTGGTTGAAGAGGAGAGAAACAAAGGGCATTAGAGTAAACAAGGTCTGGGAATTTGAAGACTGTTGGATTGGATATTAAAGAAGTGCTAAGCTATCCGAGAACTCTGTCTGAAATAAATATAATAATAACCGACAGCCATCCCAAAATTGTTAGTGAAGGACACAAACTAACCAGGAAATAAGCAAATGTCAGTGACCAGGATGAAAAGAACATGATATGCATGGGTAGATGCTCTGGAAGGGAAAAGAGCTGCTTCCTGTAGGTTGGTGAGCATTGGTCTGGAGGTAGAGGTGAGAGTCAGAAAAACAGCAGACTTTTTCTTGGGAGGATGCAGCCTGGGATATAGAAGAATGGACAGCGTCTATTGGTATAGGATGCAGAAGAAAATGAAACACTGAGGAAATACAGGTCCCAGTTAAGAAATGGAAGTTGAGGGGTCTTCTGAAACCTCTTCGGGAATGTAAAGGAGTGGATGTTAGCAATAGAAAGGGGTCATATGTCACCAGCACCCTCAAAGAAATTCTCAGGTCCTTGGTAGTGCAGAGGACAGCCTGACTCAAAGTCAGCATACATTTCAATAAGTCTAAAAGTCCTCCATCTATTGAGGGAGGATTTCAATGTGACCATGACTTCTACACCCTATAAAACATTAACAATATTATTACTATTGCAAGGAAACCTTCTTATGCCAGAGTAAATAAAAAATAAAGGTGTGAGTTTAGATATGAGAAAATGTGGCTCTGAGCAGGAATTTATGTTTCTGCTAAGCTGGCTCCTGCTTACTCACACTCTTTGTCTTCCTTCATTTGCATTTCTGGTTTCTTTTCTCATTATGGTCACTATTTACTTGACAGATGATAGAAGGCCAGGGGAGGGTGGGGTATGATTAGCATATAAACAAGATTTAAAAATAGCTGGAACAGAGGACGTCAGAGCCTGCTACTCCCTGGAGACTTGACCTCAAAATAATCAAGGGGAGCATTCTTAGGCAGCCCTAAGTCAGCCCTAAGAATGTCCCTGCCTTGCCTTGAGTGACCCAGGGTGGGTCACCATTTAACTTGGCTACAAGCTACCAGTAGGTCTTTCATTTAACTCTAGTGTTCAAGAGGCTTATAGAAATACATAGTACTTGAAGGAAATGTGGAAAAAGTTTTAGAAATGAAGACTTGAGACTTAGACAGACCTAGGTCTGAATGCCAGGTGCCATGCCAGGCTTTACTTCCCTCAGCAATTACATTGCTTGAGCTGAGTAAGAGAAGTCACCATTTAAGGAAAGTCCACTACAGATCGACTTCCTTACGTGAAACACCAGGTACCCAACAGCACCAGCTACTTGGGGTAGACTGTGTTCCTACTTGGCTTTTATTTCCATAAATTTGAGAAATGACCTCATCGATTCATTCATGTAAGACACCTTCATGAAGCAACTACTGGGTGCCAGCTACTATTCTAGGCCCGTTGGACTCCACCACAAAAAAGGTAGACATGGCTCTATTCTCAAGGAAATTCAATTCTAGTACTAGGAAGACAAGCAAGAAATAAGGAAACAAATCAATAAAATATAAAATTTAGAGGAGTAAGAAGAAGAATTATGAGGAAAAATGAAACATGAGCAGGGATAGAACATGGTGGGGGAAGGTGGAGTGGACCAGGGAACGCTGTCTATTTTTAAAGCGACTTTTGAGCAAAGACTTGAATGAATCAAGGAAAGGAACGAGGTGGAGAAATAGAGCAAGAACATTTCAGGAGGAGAGGAAAGCATGCGCAGAGGCTCTGAGGAAGCAGCAGGCTTGGGCTATTCAAGGCAGAGTGAGAGGGCAGTGTGGCTGGAGTGCAGGGAGATGGGGGTAGACTGGAGAGGTACACGAGGGTCACATGGGGGAAGCCTTCATACTGTGGAAGGGAATGTCAATTTCCTTCCAGCCTTTTATGGGAAGGCACTGGGGACCTCTGAACAGTTTCACTCAGGCCTACTGTGTGAAAAATAGACTGCAGGGTAAAGTGGGGAAGCAGAGAAACTGTCTGAGAAATTACTGCAGTTGTCTAGAAGAACAATGATAGTGTCCTGAAACTGGACTGTGAGAAGTGGTAAGACTCAGGGTGGAGTGTCTCAGTTACACCCACATCATTATCATTCAGATTGAGTTCTTTAGCTCTAAGATTTGGAAGCACTTTCATTTTTTAAACTGATAATTGAAGAGCTCACTAGGTACTTCATCAATGCCCCCAGAGGCAATGTTTGGCATTCCATGCCTGCCCCTGAGTCCAGAGAGGCCCAAATCACCTGGACAGCTCTATGTGGGGGGGAGATGAATGCCTTTTATTTGATCCCAAAGGAGAGTTCCGTGTAAAGAAGGGCCAGAATGCCTCTTCCTTCTCTGCCTAGGTGGAAAGATCAGTCTTGCTCATCAGCCATTCAACTATCCATTGAGTTTGGAGGAAACCTTAGTGTTGTGATGTGTTCTTTGGAGAACAATATAGTTGAAAATTTTCAGCCTGACAAATATTTCTTGATATGCAGAAATAGTTTCTGGAAAAAGGGGTACCATAAGGAACCCAGGATCTTCTTCTGGACAGGAAATCACACAGACTCTAACACCTCTCCCCCAAGGATTTAAAAGGAGAGGAACAACGGTAGCCCTGACCATGTTTTGTTGTCAGGAGAAGATTCCAAAGACTCCAAAGACAAGACAGGCAAAGGGTCGCCGTGCTGGGGCCCAAGCTCATCACAGGAGCCTGAGGTTTATGGGCCTGGGTCAGCTCTAGGACAGCATGTGACTGAGGCAGAAGGAGCCTCTGGTGGCCTCCAGTGTCCATGGGAGCACTTTAGAACAATGCTTAAGAGGAGAACATAAACTTAGAGAGCTGTGACTTTGGAGCTCAAGCATGGGCATCCTCAACAGAAGTGACAAGAGTCTAGGCCTGTGCAGATGCCACATTGTGGGCAAATAGTTTCAACAGGGGCACCATTTGGCAGTGACAAAAACAAGTAGCAATTAGCATAGGACAGATCAGACACGTCTTGTCACCCCTTGATGTTTGAAAGCACCTTTAGATTCCTTTGGACTGAGTGGGCCCCTGGTCTTCACAGAAAATAGAAGAGGGAAGGGCCTCAAGATCCTTAAGATGAAATGCTGCACCTCCTGAAAGTAAGGACTGGTGAGGACTCTAATGGTTAACTGAGGAAATAAAAAGCCCCATGTATTTAGTAATGGACATATATATGATACGGTGTGTATAGTACACATGTGGTAAGATGTGTGTGTGTGTGTGTGTGTATGGTTATGCATATGGTTATAATATACTGCCTTACAATCATAAAAAATTGGCACTGGGTATCTTCACTAGTAGGTCAATGGGTGCTTTTACTTGTCTTTGTATTTCTTTTCAAAGTTTCTGTAATGCACATGCATTACATTTTCCCAAAAAAAAAAAGAAAAAAATAGATCAAATAGAAAAAGCATATTTAGTCCACACCCCTCCCCAAGCCACCCAAGTGCCCCTGTGGGTTACCCCAGGAACCTCTAACTAACGATGACTTCCAGGTACTGAGTTCTAGGCCAGTGAGTAGCCAGAGCTGCAGCCCCTCAGCAGGAATCCTGACCAGCCTGTCTTCTGAGCTGAAGGGAGCTTCCCCAGCACAGAGCAGGACAAGCGGCAGGACCTCTGCTACAGATCAGGGCTCCCTCGCAGTTCAGGTGGCCCCCTTGAGGTACCCACCTACCCACCGGGATGTCAGGTGGGGATTTCCCACACAGGCTTTCTGGCCTCGCACGTGTACCAGAGAGTTTCACTTCAAGAACCAGGCATCACACCCACAGAGCAACAAATAGACCCTCTCTTGGGTGATTTGCATGCCACAGGCCATCCTTCTGGGTCCACTCATTGGGACAAACATTGATGTACTACCTTCACGCAGTCAGAGCTCCGAGTACAAGTCTGAGGGGAAACAAAGATGAAAACCCTGACTCCAGTTCAACAGACCTCCAGTTCAGAGGGGGACAGGAGACAGCAAAGAGCCTCTGACCTGGGCAGAGCACACTGTTCAAACAGAGATGAACAGATGAACTCATGATTGACTTCCTCCCACACCAACCAAAACCACTTCTTCTATTTGGTATCAGGTCCTGCCTTCCACACTTCTCTGAAATGAGTCACCCTTGCACCCACTCCACCACTTCTGCAATGGTTCTGCCCTCTCCAGCTCTCCCAGAGACCCACACACTGGCCACAGACCACGTTTCAATGCATTCTTCATTCACTACCAGAAGGATTTTTCAAAAATCCATGCTTTCCCCCTCTCCTCATTGAAAAGAGTCAACAGCCCCCCATTACCTTCTGTGGGGAGTCTTAACTCCTTAGCACAACATTCAGTGCCTTTCCTTTCCCAATATAACCTGCCTTTCAAGACTGAGCTCTCTCTTTTGATTTTCTTCCTGCCCTTCAGCCCCCAGCAAACCCTTACAGCCATCCCGCACCCCTACACACACACACACACACACACACACACACATACACTCACTCTCTAGCAAGACCAGACTTCTCAACATCCCTCAAATACAAGCCAGCTTGGAAGATCCTTTTCCTTAATTTCTGCCTGTCAAAATTCTACTCATTCTTCGAGGTGCAATTCAAATGTCTCCTTTTCCATGGAGCCTCCTCCAGACCTTGAGTAAGAACGAATCCTCCCTTGGAACACAATAGCTCTTGGCTTCTCTCTTCTTAATCACACTCGACCTACTCCCCGTGTGTCTCCCCAGTGTAGAACCTAGCACATACCAGACATCTGTTTGCTACTTACTGAATCAAGAAGCAAATCATTCTTATCTGTTTTCAGTACAAAAAAAATATTTAGGAAACATCATGGCTCAGGCAAAGGTCCTCAGATCCTAGATGTTTATAAGGTCCAAGGCTTGGTATCCTGATATCAATCTTAACAATTTAATTTTGTTCAGTGAATTTACTTACATTGACGTCTTCCCTCACCACACACAAACACACACAGGCACAGACATACACTGATTCTGTTATTTCCCTGGAGAACTCTGATTAACACAGCAATCAACCCTCCACAGGCTGGAAAGCTAAGCAACTCTCTCCAGCACAGAGGGCCCGGCCCCAGTGGTATTGACATGATATATCAATTCAGTGCAGTTATTCACCAAAAAACACTTTTTCCCAAGCCTTCTGTGTGGGCGGACATCCATCAGTGTGACATTCCTGACCCTCTCCACCTCTCACCCACCTGGTTGGTGAGTTAAATGGAGAAACCAGACAGAGTTATCCAGCCCCTTCCTTTTCCTCTTGATTCCCACCGCCTTTTCATGCTCTAAGTCTTACCTGGAAAAATGTCCCGCTGTGCCTGCCCAATCCTGTGCTCAGTGAGCAGGGCCATTTTTTCTCAGTATAAGATTTACTGTCCAACTCAGCCTCTGTTAGTAATAAAGGCAATATATTTTCTCCATTCTTACCTTTTGTTTGCTGTCTAGAGCTCTGAGCAGAGAAGAGCCCCCAAGCATTGTTTGACTACACAGCTTCTGAATTTTATCTACCTGAGCAATAGTCCTGGGGGGTCCTTGGGCATCTCCTAAGGACCGGGGTGGGGGACAGAGCTGACGGGGTCTTGAGGTCGCCTTCCAACTCCTCTTGGCACTAAGCAGGACTACTGTGTAACTGTTTGGTTCTGCCTGGGGGCAGTTATGAGGAGCAAATAAGAACACGTGCGTGAATATTTCTGTAAAGTCTGTAATGCGAATGTGTAAATGTGAGGGGGAACTATTCCCGTGGCTGTTGTAACCCTGCCGCCGTAGGATCCAGCGCCCACCCAGCGAAGTTCTAGCAACCAAGTCTCGGCGTCCTAGGAGCTCTCTCCCCCGGCCTCTACCAGCCTTGTGGATCAGCGACCACGTGGCTGCCTCAAGGCACTGGCCCTGCGTCCTCCAGGCCCACCAGACACTCGGTTGCGTAGGGCAAGAGAAGGAAGAGCGCTTCCCCTCCCCACACGGTGTAACAAAGTTCTTCAGGACTCATGAGGCAGGAATGTTCTCACCTAGAGTTTCGTGGGTCTACCGGAACTCTCCATTTCCTCCTGCAGCTAGCTCCCTGTCTTCCTGGGGCCTGGAGCCAGCGCTGGGAAGGAACTGCCTGATGCACGCCAGGCTCAACCCATCATTCCTCCCCTCAGAAATCTAAGGCCCCGCTGCCAGGCTAAGATTCTGGTGCTTGGTTCCTGCTGCCATGGAATGAGGGGGTCTCCTGGAAGGTTCCTGAGTCCATGGCTGGACCACTGGACCAATTTGCCATATTCCCAGACATGTGTGAGTTCCAGCAGCAGTTACAATACATCCCCTCTTACAGTGACTGACATCGCCAGGCTTCGGTCCCCTCAGGCACTTACACTGGTGCCCTCAGGGAAGAGCGCCTTCCCAGTCTCATCCCATGTCCTGGCCAGACCCACTCCCAAACTGACCCCTGGCCCCCTCTTCCCTCCTCTCCTCTCTTATCTCTCCACCCATTTACTTGTTCAAGAAGAAAGGGAGTTGGTGGGGTTAGTGAGATTTGGAGGAAGTCACACGCAAGAATCAGCCTGGGGATATTTTTACCCCATTGCTCAAGCATATAATACATTTCCTATTCTGCCAATCCCCAGAGAGAGTCGGGAGGTTTCACCCTGTGCTGTGTGCACTTGTCTCCCTTGGGAAGAAGGAACATTCCAGCATGGAGCAATCCCACGCCCACAGTTGAGGCTGCAGCCTTAACTCCCTCCAGCTATGACTGCCACGGGTGGGTGGAGAGCACGAGACAGATGGGGCACCTGCCCTTTTAAACCCGGCCAGAGAAGCTCTGCTTCCCCAACAGTAGTGGGAGTGACACTTCCAGCTGCTGACTGCACTTGGTGGGAAATTCTCTGAGCAGAATCTCGTCCTGTCTGCCGCTTGAGCTGGTTTCCTTCTCTGCAGGTCATTCTCTGGGAGGGTGAGGGGAAGACTTGGAAAGAGAAGCAAGTTTCAAGCCTAAAAAGGGTCAGGAAGGGTTTTATTCTCTTCCAAAAAAGGACTGAGCCAGCAAGCCTAGGCCCTTCCCTTCACAAGCTGGGGTGCTGAGGACACTATAAGTTGTCACTGATTGTCCCCCATCTGGACCATAAGAGGCCTCTGATGCCTGACCCTGGGCCCTGCTGCTGGAACATACTTGGCAGATGCTATGACTGCCAATTCCTAAGGAACACAGCTGGGCAGGAAGCTGGACTCTCACTCTGGGGTAGGGACGGGCACTGAAGTCAAGAGGCACACCTGGAAGGACACTGTCAGAGGGTGACAAGAAGGACCTGAGAGAGCCCATGGGGACCCTGGCATGAGGGGTCCATGCTGCTGTGAAGTGTGGTGTTATACTTGCCCTGAAAACCCTTCCCAGTTGTTTCTCCCACTCTGACAAAAACAAAATGTCGAGTAAGAGGGAGGAATATCTGTTTACAAACTGGATGTGCTAGAAACATCACTGAGTTCTTTTTACTTTAATTAAACCAGAGTCTCTCACCTTCTAGTCTGGCATCCAATCCAGTCAGTACCACAGCCACCTCCTCTTAGGGTTGTGCCAAGGAAATGCTTGCCAAAATATTTGTGTGGCCCCTCCAGCACACACATGACCCCTTGAACTCTAACTTGACAGTGACTTTCATGCAACCTTAGAGGGTAACTGCAAGCCCATTCCCTGTAGGACCCAGGATCTCACCACCCCCAAGTGTACCATCCCCTCCAAAATCTTGCCAGCTCCTCAGAGATACAGTCAGGGAGAAGACCAGGGGTCCCCACTCCTTGAGGGGCTCTCTTACTGCTACTTCCTCCTCAGAGGAAAAGAATCTCTCACTCTCTCTCTCTCTTACCTCTTCCCCTTCAAAGGTCCCAGACTCCCAACCCTCTACCTTCCAAGAAACTCAACATAGTGTCTACACAAGCTTGCGGTTGTGACTTCAACCCAGAACAGAAACTGCTTAAAGCTTCATATAGTGGGGGCTGCACATGTACATTTTCATCTCTGGATCCCCAACACCTGGCATTTTAGCTACACCCAGCAAATACTTGTTGAATGAATCACTGCATGTGAAATGTACTCTTTATGATGTCCTAGTAGGTAGGTCAGTGCTGAATCATCTACACAGGCCCTTATTTCCCTTCTCAGACACTTCCGCCTCCCTCCAGCCCTGCAAACATCCCTGATCCATATCAGTGCCCAACCCCCATGAGATGGGTCTTCCCCAACCCTAAAGGGAAACTACCCGTTTTCAGAGACCATATTATAAGATTCTTGGAGAAAAGGCTGGGAATGCAGGTGAGTGTGGAGGGTGTGACCAAAGGAAACAAGTTAGCCAGTCAACCTCACCTCCAGGCCGGCATCACTGACTCTACCTTTAATGGCTGTACTCCAGCACAGTGTGCCCCACTTCGTCCCTCCCCTCTTTGTCCCTTCCTCCCACAGAGCCCATTCAATATGCACTATAGATGTCCTCAGAAAGGAATTCTGTGCAGAGTCAAGACATGCCTAAGGCACACGAGTAAGCAAGAGAGGCGGGTGTGCTCATCACATTGTCATCAGGGACAGTACACGTGGACATAGCAAATTTTTCCCAGAGCCTAACAGTGTCAGTCAACAACTGAGAAAAGCAAGGAATGATCACAGCCCCATCCCCACCCCTCCCTGTCCCGCACCAGCAGAGGAGGGCAGCTCCAGACAGCGTGTTCTTAGGAGACCTCACTCCCAGAAAAGAGCAGAGTGACAACTCTGTGCTCCAGGGCTGTCCACCAGGGCACTAGACCTAACTCAGATGGGAACCTTGTAATGATGCTTTGCAAATGCTTTTCAAATTATCAGGCCCCACCAAAACGTGTCTTCCATTCTCAGAGTCACATTAATCTCTTCCCTCCCCACATTTCCTAAAAGAGCCTCTTGCAGCCCCCCGCCCAGTCACTCCCTCCTCACACAGTTGCCAGTTCCAGGGGCTGAAGGGATGGTCACCTGCCGGCTCTGCAAGAGCACCCAGAATCAAAGGCGAGCAAACAATGCAAGGGAGTGTAAAGGTTCTCTAGAAAGGTGAGCACTTTAGACAAATGTTACTCAGAGGTCAGCAGGGCCACCATGCTCCTTAAAATACACATCTATTTGGCTCAAACCCCTGCTTATATCTTAAGGGAAAATCTAATGCCCACCATGAGTTTTCTGCAAATTGCAAAGGGACCTATATTCTCCTCTCCCCTCTGGCTCCAATTTCATGCCCTCACTGAATTCTTATTCTCTGCTCTCCATAATTCTGTACCTTCTTCACCCAACCCTGTCCTCTCACCTAAAAGCAATCATTTTTTCAAGCACTGCACGTTAGTAGAATTTTTATTGATGGTTTGTAGGTCATGAGGGATGGGTTACCCTTTCTCACCATGTAGCAAACAACCTAACATCTGATACTAGCTGTCCCATTTCTTGAACATTCTTTAGGGATTTTTCACAGGCCAGGTGTTAATGTGGGGCACCGCGACTCCAAGCTTCCTCTCTCCCCTGGGAATTCTCCCCACTTCTTGCTCAGAGCTTGGTAGCTCCCTTCCCCATCGCACATATTCAAAGCCCACTTAGGTGTGCAATGGGACCAGAGCCCTTTGGCTCCTTCAGAAGCATCAGCCTTCAAAGACACTTGTTTTAAATAGTGACCCTTTTACTTTGTTTCACCAAATATATATATATATATGTGTGTGTGTGTGTGTGTGTAACTTTTTTTTGTTATCATTAATCTACAATTACATGAAGAACACTATGTTTACCAGGCTACCCTCCTCACCAAATCCCACACACACACCCCATTACAGTCACTGTCCATCAACATAGCAAGATAATGTATAATCACCACCTGTCTTCTCTGTGTTGTACAGTCCTCCCCGTACCCCCTGACAATACTATACATGCTAATCGTAATGCCCCCTTTCTTTTTCCCCGCCCTTATCCCTCCCTTCCCACCCATCATCCCTAGTTCCTTTCCCTTTGGTAACTGTTAGTCCATTCTTGGGTTCTCTGATTCTGCTGCTGTTTTGTTCCTTCAGTTTTTCTTTGTTCTTATACTCCACATATGAGTGAAATCATTTGGTACTTGTCTTTCCCTGCCTGGCTTATTTCACTGAGCATAATACCCTCTACCTCCATCCATGTTGTTGCAAATGGTAGGATTTGTTTTCTTCTTATGGCTGAATAATATTCCATTGTGTATATGTACCACATCTCCTTTACCCATTCATCTACTGATGGACACTTAGGTTGCTTCCATTTCTTGGCTATTGTAAATAGTGCAGCGATAAACATAGGGGTGCATTGGTCTTTCTCATACTTGATTGCTGCATTCTTAGGGTAAATTCCTAGGAGTGCAATTCCTGGGTCAAATGGTAAGTCTGTTTTGAGCATTTTGATGTACCTCCATACTGCTTTCTACAATGGTTGAACTAATTTACATTCCCACCAGCAGTGTAGGAGGGTTCCCCTTTCTCCACAACCTCGCCAACATTTGTTGTTGATTGTCCTTTCGATGATGGCCATCCTTACTGGTGTGAGGTGATATCTCATTGTGGTTTTAATTTGCATTTCTCTGATGACAAGTTATGTGGAGCATCTTTTCATGTGTCTGTTGGCCATCTTAATTTCTTCTTTAGAGAACTGTCTATTCAGCTCCTCTGTCCATTTTTTAACTGAATTATTTGCTTTTTGTTTGTTGAGGTGTGTGAGCTCTTTATGTATTTTGGATGTCAACCCTTTATCGGATCTGTCATTTATGAATATATTCTCCCATACTGTAGGATGCTTTTTTGTTCTATTGATGGTGTCCTTTGCTGTACAGAAGCTTTTTAGCTTGATATAGTCCCACTTGTCCATTTTTGCTTTTGTTTCCCTTGCCCATATATGTGTAACTTTAATTCTAACTCATCAGAAAGCAAAAGAAATGCCTTCCATTTCACTTTATAAGCTCACTCCCTGCTTTGTAGCATTTTCTGCTTACTGTCCTTTAGGCCCTGAGCCTCCAATTCAATTCATGACTTCCCTACCTCAGACCTAACCCCAGACCAACATCAGCAATTACCTCTTGTAAATAGTGTCAAAATGTCTTGGCATCACCACATTACAGCTGCTGCATACGCCTCTGCCATCAAGTGGTCTAAATCAAGAGGTTTAATCTGGAGTCTAGGAAACTCTTAGGAAATGGGTATAACCATACAATGTCCATGAATCTTCCCAAAACTTTATGCAATTATGTGCATTTTTCTGAGGATGGGATTTATACCTTTAATAAGCTATTTCCTCCCCAAAATTTTAAACACTATCAAGCAGCCAGTTAACAGGACCAGGTCTGTCTAAATAATGCAGCCTAAGGTGCTAAGGTTGCCTTAAACCAGGTTACTACTTAATTGGCAGTATGGCAAGGACAAGAAATCATTATGAAAAGACCTAAGTCTTCAAAAATGGCCACTATAAGACTTGTACAATATCAACAGAAATTAAGAAAAGGAAAACACAAATGTAGATTATTGGTTTTTTGTGGAGTTTTTAAAAATGTGATTCAATAAGCTAATGCCTAATAGCCAGTGCCTCTTCACAGACATTGGCAAAGTAATTCTGACCAATTTACTCCTGTATTTCACATACTGAAAAGCCTGGTTTTATCATCTTAAAATATTAACCATAAAAACAAAGACGAGTCAGACACACAGATTTATTGTATCACTAGAAAACAACTTAGCTCAGACACAACAATGGCAACAAATAAACTCAAAGTTAAGGATGGATGGAAGCCTAGAACCAATTAAAACTAAACGGGAAACAGATTTAAGTTTGAAAATCAAAGATAAGGGTTGGTAATTATCCTGCCATCTAACCAAATACACAACTGCTACTGTTCTGGGTGAGCTGATATATTTTTAATTATATCAATCATTTGACTCTAGTTAGAAAAAATGAAATTGACCGTAAAATAAATTCAGCTCTTTCCTCCATAATTCAGAGAGAGAAATATGCCTTTTTGCCTACACAGTGTCACTACACAAAGACACAGTGGTGCAGGGCCATTAAAATTGCATCATAAATTGTAGAGAAAGAATGCTCACCATCTCCTGATCTGTGTTTACCTCATATTAATTCTCAATTGAATGTGGAAATGTTTAGTTTTGCCTCATTTACATTGTGAATAGTCTTACATGAGATTATGAGAAGCAGATGAGAAAGAAAGCCATTAAAATTCATGTAGTTTCAGAGTCTTAGCTGAACTTGCCCAGTAGAAGATAATACTACCCTTAGGTTCCAGGCAAGAGAGTTCCTGGCCTGGCTGCATGTGTTAGAGGGGGTACCATACCTCACAGCAAACACACACACACACACACACACACACACACTTAATGAAGAGCTCTGGTGCTCTTGGGATCTGGTGCTCAGTGCTGGTGAAGAGCCCCACAGAATCCCAAACATCCACTCTTGTTACTAGCACCCTGCAGGCCCCAGGGAAATACTTCATATCTCTTGCCCAGTCCTCAAAGCAGAAGGCAGCTGTGTCTGAATGCCATGAAGGTTTGTAAGCTTTGTCCTAAGAGAATTGAACCATGGGGAGAATTTGAGCAACAGAAACACTTAGATATGAGAAGAGACAAATTAACTTGTCAAATCCTTGCTCTCAGCACAAATGCACTACTTCTTGCTAACTGAATGATTATTTCCTAGTAAGTGCCAGGTGCTGTTTTCTTCCTTCTCTTTGTTTTAATTAAAGGTTCCAGAAATATTCACAAATGATCACACTCTTTGCAACAGATGCAGGTAGCAGCTGAGGAACACTTTGCAATACTAAACAAATCATATTACACTTAAATTTGTTTATATGAGTGAAGCATGACACCAGTATTTTTATTGGTAACTAGAAGAATACTTAATGTGAAACTGTACATGATTTTATTTGTATAAAATAATTTAAAATGTTTAATTATATTTCAAATGTTTGTATAAAATACTTTAAAATGTTTAATTACATTCATTTACACTTGGTACTTCTTCAGAGAAGGTAGAATAGACAGAATTTGATGTACCTATTCCTTCCATCACACACAAATAAAAACCATGGTCATTATACATAAAATCAAGATAAGAAGACTTGGAAAGACACCAAAAAGGAGGCAGACTGACTAGAGACGTCAGAGCCCAAGGAATGACAGAGTGGTCTGTCAGTTCCCGGATTTTCTTTTGGCCCCATAGATCCCAGAATTAGAGCTAAACAACCCAGCAATTCTGAAATACTAAAGGCAGACAATACAAGCCTCAACCCAAAGCTTTCTCTTTACTGACAAAGGAATAGGAAAAGGGCAGCCTAGCAGACAGGAAACTTTTTAGAAACTCTACCCCAGTCAAACACCACAGAAACTATCTGTGGCCCTACTCTCACCCACATCAGCAAAGTCATAGTAGGAACCTAGACTTCACCCTCATGAGACTATACTGAGGTGTGCCAGCACAACTGGGTGGTGTCAGAGAAGGTCAAGTAGGGTGCCTGCACTTTCATCCTCACTGGCCAGTAATGAGCTCTTCCCATCCCCGTGATGTCAGTGGAGATCACACTGAGAGCATGGACTTCCACCCCATCCAGCAGTAACAAGGAGCCCCTCTCCTTCCCCTTTGGGGTGCTGTCAGAGGAGGACTAGTGGAGAGTCAGGACTTTACCATATAGTCCAGCAGTAACAAGACTTCCCTAACTGCAGAGTTAGTGGAGACCACATGGGGAACTGGACCTCCCACCTCCAACTGGCAGTAAGAAAAAGCAGCCCTCTCGGGAGTGACTTTCAACAACGGGCAGGTGAGGAACCTGGATTTCTACCTCCACTTTGCAAGAATGAAGTGGTGCCCCCTAAAAAGCCAAGAAAAACCCAAAATCTCAGAACATAATATGAAAATGTCCAAGTTTCAGCTGAAAACCACTTATTATAACAACCAGGAGGATCTCAAACTGAATGAAAAAAAGATAATTAATAGATACCCACATTAAGATGAAAGAGAAATTAGAGTGATATCACAAGTACTTTAAAGCAGGCCCAAAGATTTTAAAGAAGCTATTAAAAGTGCTTCAACAAACAATTATGAACATGTATGAAACAAATAAGAATACAGAATCCCAGCAAAGAAACAGAAAGTGTCAACAAAGAAATAAAATCAAAATAGAGTTATAAAATACATTCAAGTAATTTACAAGAAGGAAAAATAAAATAAAGAAATGAGAAAACAGAGAGAAGAGTGAGAAAACAAAAAAGACTTCAGCCCTATATTTACATTAAATGAAAATGATCAAAATATAGCAGTTAAAAGACAGAGATAGGGAGAGTGGATTAAAAACATGACCCACCTATATCCTTTCTACAAGAAACTTATTTCAAATATAACAATATAAGCAGGTTGAAAGTAAAAGGATAGAAAGAAATATATAATGCAAATGTTATCCAAAGGGAAGCAGGTTGACTATATTAATATCAGATAAAGTAGAGAAAATTCAAAGCACAGAAAATTACCAGACTCAAAGGTAGATGTTAAAAATGATGAAAGTGTCAATTAACCAAGAAGACATAGTGGTCTTAAATATGTATGCACCAAACAACAGAGCTGCAAGATATATGGAGCAAAAACTGGTAGAACTGAAAGAAAAAAACAAATAAATTTACATTTCTGTTTGGAGACTTCAACACCCTTCTCTCAATCATTGTTATAATAACTAGGCAGAAAATCATTAAGGATATAGAATAATTCATCAACACTATCAAACAACAGAATCTAATACACATTTATAGAACACTCCACCCAACAACAGGAGAATGCACATTCTTTTTGAATGCCCACAGAACATATAGAACATAGCCCGGGCCATAAAACTAACCCTAATAAAATGTAACAGCACCAAAATCATACATAGTATGTTTTCTGACTGCAGTGGAATCAAACTGACCCAAGTGAAATCAATAACAGAAAGAAAACAGGAAAATCTCCAAATACTTGGAAATTTAACAACACACTTCTAAATAACTCATGGGTCAAAGAAGTTTGAAAAGAAATTTTTAAAAAACATTGCAGTGAATGAAAATGAAAATACAACATATCAACATTTATAGGGCACAGGTAAAACAGTACTGAAAGATAGATTTATAACACTAAATGGATTCATTAGAAAATTATTGATACATCAATGAAACAAAGAGCTGATTCTTTGAAAAGACCAAAAAAATTGGCATTATTCTAGCAAGACTGAGAAAGAATAAAGAGAGAAGACACAAATTACTGACATCATGAACAATGATGTGCGTCTATCTCTCCACCTGCAGGCATCAAAAGGATAACAAATGAATACTATAAACAAATCTACATGCTAATAGACATTTGGACCAATTCCTCAAAAAATATAAACTACCACAATGCACACAAAATGAAATAAGTCATTTGAATACCCCTAGAACTATTAAGGAAATTGAATTTTTCATTTAAAAACTCACAGAAAAGAAATCTCCAGGACTATATGGTTTCACTGGAGAATTCTACCAAATACATAATGAAGAATTGACACCAATTTTTCAAACTCTCTTCCAGAAAATAGAAGAGGAGGGAACCCTTCCCAATTCATTTTCTATAGCTAGTATTACTGTGATAACAAAGCCAGACAAAGACAGTACATAAACAGAAAACTACAAACCAACATTCCTTATGAATTTAGACACAAAAATACTTAACAAAATATTAGCAATAGGATTCAATAATATGGAAAAATAATTATATACCATTACCAAGTGGGATTTATTCCAGGGATGCGAGGCTAATTCAATATTTGAAAAGAAACTGAGGTAAGCCACCAATCAACAGACCAACACATGATTATATTAATCAAAACAGAAAATTTGATGGAAGTCAACATTCATTCATGACAAAAAGTCTCAGAAAAATAGGAATAGGAAACTATCTTAATTTGATTAAGAGAATCTACAAAAACTTACAACTAACATTATGCTTAGTAGTGAAGACTGCATGCTTTTCCCTTAAGATCTGTAGCAAAGCAAGGATATCTCCTCTCACTACTCGTATTTAAAATGCGAGAAGTTCTAGCCAATGCAAGAAGCAAAGGAAATAAAAGGCATACAGATTAGAAAACAATGAACTATGAAATAAAACTATCTGTATTCACAGATGACATGATTATCTACAGACTATCCCAAGGAATCTATTTTTAAAACACTCGTAGAACAAATAAGTGAATTTTGAAAAGTCAGAGGATTCAAAATAAGTATCTTAGAAATCCATCATTTTTTTATACACTAGAAATGAACACATCTAAATTACAATACAACACTATTTAAAATCATACCAAAAAAGCAAATACTGAGGTGTAAATCTAATAAAACATGTATAGGATTTATATGCTGAAAACAACCTAATGCTTATTTTAAAAAATCAAAGAATATTTAAACAAATAAACATACTATATTCATGGATTAGAAGACCTAAAATAGTAAAGACATCAGTTCTTCCCAAACTATTACACAGGTTTAATACAATTCCTATCAATATCCCAGCAAGACTTTTTGTAGATATAGACAAGATCACTCTAAAATTTATGTGGAAAGGCCAAGACACTTGGATAGCTAAAGCCATTTGAAATAAAATAATAAGGTAGGACTCAATGTACTCTATTCCAAGACTTATTGTGTGTAGCTACAGTTATCAAGACTGTGTGATATTGGTGGAGAGATAGATGCACAGATCAGTGGAACAGAATAAACAAACAGCCCAGATATAAGCCCACACAAATACACCCAGGTGATTTTTGACAAAGGTGCAAAAGCAGCTCAAATGAGGAAATACAGCTTTTATAACAAATGACACTGGAGCAATTATTCATCCATAGCAAAAAAAGAAAAAAAGAACTCTGATCTAAATCTCACACCTTATACAAAATTTAACTCAAAATGGAGCATAGACTTTACTGTAAAACACAAAATTGTTAGAAAAAAATGGCAGAAAATATCCAGGATCTAATGCTAGGTAAAGAGTTCTTAGCCTTAACACAAAAAGCACCATCCTAAAAAGGAAAACATGATACATTTCCAGGGAGGAAGGAGTGAATGAGTGAGAGAGGTGAGTGTGTGGCCAGTAAAAGGGCAACATGAAGGATTCTTGTGTTGATAGAAATATTCTTTATTTTAACTGTATCGATGGATGGGTACTGCAGTTTTATAAGATCATATTATTGGAGAAGATGGGATAAAGATTACATAGGACCTCTCTATAGTATTTCTCATGATCTACAATTACCTCGACATGAAAAAATCTACTTAAAAACACATTTATTATTTAAAATCTGTGTTTTCCTCTTAAATTTAATACAAAATTATAAATGCTTTAGAAAAAAACTTTTTCAATAATAATCTTAAATTTTCATTTAACATTTACTGCCATTTACATTTGATATAAATACACTCAAATGTCATTCTGATATCATTCTCTTGTTTAAAAATCTTACCATGATTTTCCAAAGCCTAGAGGATCAAAGCTCCTTAGCTTCATATTCAAGGCCATTCCTTGTCCACCAACCCAGACGCACTCTTCAGTGCTGCCCACTTGTACACACTTGTCCCTCCAGTTTCTGACTGCTTGGCTTTCCTTGACTGTGCCTTGCTATTCCACGCTTCCCTGTCTGCTCACTCTGCCCCCCAACACCATCGTAGTTTCAAAGTATCAAAGAATTTTCATAGTTGCCAAAAGTCAACTACAACCCACCTCCTCTAGAAGTTCTTGCCTCTTCCTCACCTTAAAGGCACAGACCAGAAAGAATGCACCATCTCTGGGCAGTCGCACTTCAACTTATACATCAGTCTTGCTATCTAACACTCAGTTGCTGACATTTTGTTTGCCCTCTTTTGGTCTGTGAGCTCCTTGAGGATGGGGACTGTGTAAGATCCATCTTTGCATTTCTGGTGCCTCAAATTGTGCCTGGCACATAGGTGATGGTCGAGTAAATGTTTATGGAATGACTGAATATCAAGCTCAGGCAACTCCTCCATTTTGTCGGTTCCTTGTTCTACCCTTTTCTCATCCTTCCCCCACTAAAATTCAATTCTCAGTCTCCTGAAGTCCCTTAGACTTTGTCCACAGGACTAACATGGACTAAATATGTGGTCTTGTAGTCAGCTGTATGCATGCTTGCCTAAGAGTTGTACAAGAATGGACGCTGTGCATTTTTCACACACTCCATAGACACATCAAAGAGCTCAAATTCGCTGATAAACAAAATGCTTAATTGAGTGAATGAACCTTGAGTGACCTTGAAATACTTTGTAAATTACACAACATAGGTTTTTTTTTTTTTTACTTTGCTCCAGGACATTCTATAAAGAGAGAGAGAGAGAGAGAGAGAGAGAGAGAGAGAGAACAGAAAGATATACAAACCTTTTATAAGGAGCACAAATAAAAAAGAATAAATATGTGGCTTGAATCATGAACATCACTGTACAGCTTTTCAGTTTGGGGTTAGATCCTGTAAATCATTCTTTGGTGCTGACGGAAGGTGTGGGGGGAGAAATCATCACATCATTTCCAGCTGCTGAGAGAGGAATCCCCAGTGTGAGTCCTGTTTCTCACATAAAGGTGGAAAAATGACACAAAGACAAGTCAGAATCATCAAGTGGCACATTACTTATTTTTGTACAGTTCCAGCCTTGAAGAATTTAAAATCTACTTTTGGTTGTAATCATTCCATACTTTTGCCTTTGGGATAGTTTAATGTAATAAGAAAATAATGCATGGAGAAAGAATGTGGGCTTTAGCTTCAGATGGGTCTGAGTACAAAGCCCTGGCTTGACCCTTTGCTAGTAACCAGAGCCTGCCGTCTCTGAATCCATGTCCTTAACTGTAAAATAGGGATCAGACCACCTACACAGGAGACAGGTGTGAGAATCAAATAAGATAATGTATGTAAACTGTAGAGCATAATACCTGGGCACATAAATATTTTTCTCATTTAAACTGTATAAGCTGCCAAAGTTAGATCACCAAGAGAATACTTTAGAAAAGCTGATATGTGTTAAAAAATGTTATATACCCTGCAGGGCTCTCAATAAATACTTGTTGACTGGCAAATGTATTGTCAAAGTGTAAAATCACAGAGACGGAAACAGATAACAGCATAACCAGGTAATTTGGAGTCAGCACAGAATAATTATTATGCTTCAATAAGTATTTCATTTTTTAAAAGCCATAGTAAAGGAAACTGGAAATCATTTGGAAAAAAATCAGATTTTCTTTTACCTTTGCAAGTTTATATGAACACAGTACCCAACATGTTGTCATCTTGCTGGCAAAATTACAAAATTGGAAGCAAAAGTGTTCCAGGTGCCAAGGGGTGTATGTATTCATGATGGCTGTTGCCCCCTCTTCCCACCTGACCAGGGAGCAGGAGACCAGGCCGCCACTCACCCGTGACTGGAGCACCTGCTGGGACACTTTCAGAGCATCATCGTCCTGAAGACATGGTACACCTATCAGTTACTTACTGACCTTTACTAAGTGCCAGGTGCCACGCTAGGCTCGGGGACACCAAGATGGATGGATCATGAGCCCCATCCTCAAGGAGAGAGGTAGACATAAATAAACAGCTGCAAGTGGAGAGTGATCAGCTATACTTGAGGCATATACATGGTGGCACAAAGAAAAGAGCAGTCCATTTCCTGAGGGAGATAATCCTAATCTCAGGGGTAGTAACAGTTGAGCTGAACCTTCAAAAATAAGATGCTCACAACACCAAGAGGGTAAGGGCAGTCCAGGCAGGACAAAGGCTCAAAGTCCAAGTAAAGGGGCGAAATCAGGGAACTGGGTAGTTACATAAGAACTGGGCATTTATGTTATACATGATGTTTGTCTGTCTACTATTTTATATATATGTTTACACATATAAATGTAGAGAGAGAAGAAGTATATACATATCTTACTACCCTTGTGAAATTGTCAGCAAATAATTATTCTCATTTTACTGATGCATGCACCACAAACTTACACTCCCTATTCTATGAACTCATCAGGTTCACCTACTATTGTTAAATTAAACACCTGGAATTGTCCTTGGTTATAGGCCATTAAATGGTCATGAAACAATGTCTTGCACCTCATAGTTTCCTGCACCCATATGCGACAGGCCACCCACAATTATGACGGTCCTGGGGAGGGATGGGAAGAAGGCTGAAGGATGGGGGATGCAACTTCCCACTGTGGGCACCTCAACGGCCTCCTCCCCACCCCAAAAAAACACCAACATCTTGGAGACATAAAATATTTTGGAACTTTCAGATATACAGTAGAACTGTGAGTAGTACAGGAGTTAGCCTCGCACACTGTGGGACCTAACATAGGCACTTTCTTCCACAATCTAAAAGTAGAACATTTTCTATCAAGATAAAGAAACAAGACAAGACATGCCAGTTTGTGAAGAGACCCACAACACCTCAGGGTCCTGTGCATTACAGAGGACCTTATTCCTGCTACACAAATAGGCAATATGCCTCAGTGAGCCTCCCCCATGGGCGCCACTAAATGATCTCAGTCTGTCTTCCCAAGGAAGCCAAAGTGAGACCAAAGCATATGGTGAAAGAATCGGTTGGGCTGTTACAAACTGCATTTCTTAGGCATCGTCAAAATGTCCCTACAGTTGCATTAAAATTGTCACTTTGAAATGCATCTACTCAATTTCATTTCCCATGCTTGCCACAAAACAGTTATGTGACCTTTCCCAAGGTCACGTGATTTATCTGGGCTTCTGACTCCTCTCCAGTCAATGAAGACCTGGACTCACTAACCTCTAAAGTCAGTTCCCATTCTGACAGTTTACAGCTCCTCCTTTTTACCCCCCATCTAGTGATCTCAAGCCTCTGGTACTAACAACCAATTGTCTCAGGAAGCAGAAATCCAACCCATAAGTCCCCAAAAGCACATGGGTGGAATTGGGGCCCAAATAGCACGGTTCAGTTGAAATGCCCCACACGCCCATCTGGTCAGTGTCTTTGCTCACCACCTTGGGCACATGTGTGCTGGATGTAAAACCCAAGACAGTTGCTTACTCCCAAAGGTGTAACTTAAAAAGCAAGGTTTGCCTTGCCCTCTGTGGTTTCACTTCCTGCCCGGAAACAGAGCTCAGCACTGCAGATGGGGGTCTGAGATAACACACATTTCTAAGACAGGTTCTGCATTCAGCATGGTTTCCTTTGCTGTGAGATAATGATAAACACTACAGAGCCTCTCCTATTTGTGGGATCAGGCAGAAAGCACAATCTGGATGGGCTTCACCCTGGATTCCCTACCTCTGGATGAAACAAGTAGGACATGTATCCCGGAGTTTTGGTGTTAGATGGAGCCCCACGGCAATGATTCTCAGCCATGTGGAACCTACTGGGCAGGGGGAGAAGAGCCCCCAAGGGTTCCAGCTGGTAGGTAACAGGTGTGAGGAGTGCAGCTGCTCTGAGCCCCCCACCCAGGGAGACCTTAGGGTTGCCCCAGCAGAGGCCACCCCCAGCTCAGCAACACTGGGGCACAGCCTTCTACTGGGGCAGTGAGCTGTCTGTGTATTTGTATGGGCATATAAGGCAGTGTTTAAAAGCATGGATTATAAAGTCAAAGACCTGGGTTCAAGTCCCATCCCTGTCCCTTACCACCTCTGTGACTTGAGCTCTGTAAGCCTCAGCTTTCTCATTCATAAAGTGATGCTACTAGTAAAATCGAATCATAAAGATCATTGTGAGGACTAAACAGTGACTATAAACCACTGAGGCTCAGTAGCATGCAGTACAGCTGAGCCTACTTCAGCCTGAGACCAAAGGAAAAGTTAATACTACTGAGCTTGTCTTTACTTAATATCTTGATGGTTTGTTCATTATGCATTTTTTTTCATTAAAAAAAATATTGCATTGAAGTATCTTGATCACTGAGAGTTTTTTGGAACGCCTTAAAACTTTCACACTCACCTATAAAGTCAATAAATGTTGGTTGCTATCATTTCACCATTGTCACACAATGACTATACAACACAACTTAGCACTTGATTATCTAGTGTCTCATATTAGTCATTGTTCCAAGGGCTTATGTCCTGTTTTCCCAGCTAATCTGTACACTTATTAAGGGCAGAAATTGTGGCATAGGTCTTTCATCCCTACAACCGCTGAGTACATAAGAGGTCAAGTAAACTCCTGCCAGTGATGTTCACGTCCTGTGATTCACAATTTAACACTACTTTTCTGTATTTATTTCATGTGTATGAAGGGTTTGTTTCATGATCCTTGAGGGCAGGGCTGACATCTGGCATTTATCCTATGTCACATCTGTCACAAAGCTGGGGGGACAGAATAAAAGACCCGACAGGGACCTTTGAGTTCCCCTCATTCCACCTCCTCGCTCACTTTACAAATAAATCATCTGATGCCTAAAGAGGTTGCAAGATGTGGCTAAACCAATCAGTGATAGCACTGAGTTGAGAATTCAGTTCTCTTGGGCTCTTTCCACTTCAGCACTTTGCAAACTTTCTTCTCTTCTCCATTCCCTTCAGTATCAAGCCCAGACTTTTGCATGTAGCAGACGTGAATAAATGATGTAGATTATTGATTTCTGGAACTTGAGTGATTTTTGCTTACAAGTGCAATATGGTGTCACAGCCTGGAAAAGCGTATGCATATTTACCAACCATCCATATTTCCTGGCTCAGCACAGCAAGGCGGTTATAAGAATACTGGATTTGGAGTTGGAGTTACACAGCTCTGAGTCAAGTCCTGGCTTCACTATTCATACCTATTTGACCTTGAATGAAATTAAGTTTCTTAATTTAATTTTCTAAATGTGAACATAATAACGGTATTTATCACATGGAGTTATGAAAAATTATACAAAATGAAGATATGTAAAAAGTATGGTAGGCTTCCTGACTCATGATCAATGCTACCACTATTGTAAAAGTAAGCCCTAAGAGTTAGGTGGGCTTTAAGGACAGATGGATAGAGTTATACATATGGTTGTGTAATATACTTTTATATTATGATAGATAAAGATTGGGAATGAGGAGCTAAATTATTAGTGAAGCACTTATGCTTATGCTCTATCCATCTGAAGAAGCCCCATAGATAACTGATACCCACTATATTCTGTGGGATCTCAGCTCCATATAACCATTGACAGGGTCCCCTCCACTAGAGTCCCCTGCCACCAGCTGCCTAGCTCCTGAAATTTTGCAGATTTCCAAGAGCACTAGGACTGTAGACTATAAAAAGCAACCTGTCAGACTCAAGAATACCGAACTACAACTGCATTTTTAGTTCTATTTGAAGAAAAAACAAACTATATTAACAAAGACACCCAATTAACAAGCAGAAGCCCAGACAAATACACGACACACCATGACTTGGAATGTCACCAGCACAAGCCTGGTGCTACGAGCAATGGACAGATTGACCCAGGGACACCAACTGAGTTCACACACTACCTCGCCTTCTTTTCTTTCCTTCTGCTCTCAGCACAAAGCAAGACTCTGAGCTGAAACTCACATGGCTCTGCAGAAGGATGTGAGGTAGAGGTCTGAGTGACAAGCATCCTGTTTTTTAGTGCTTAGAACTTGGGCGAGAAACAGACTTGGATATCCAATATTTCCAATCAAAGACCACAATGTTCTGCAATTTTCCTGCATGTTTATTCCAAAATCCTCAAGCCACTTGAGCTTGTCTGGCATAATAGCCCAAGGAAGCAGCTAAGAGTTCATTGAGGCCACAAAAACTTTAAAGAGCACTTAGTATTCAAAGCATTTTGGTAAGAAAAATGAAGGAAAATAGAAATCAAACTGTTTTCATCCTGGGTCAAACCCTCCATTGGCATTCTGAAAGTTCTCTTAAAATTCATGATTTCCCAAAAGCACTGTGGTATCCTAAATTGGATCCCCCCCAAAAAAAAGTACATTAGTGGATAAACTGATAAAATCCAAAGAGTCCATAAATCAGTTACTGGAATAATATCAATGTTAATTTCTTAGCTTTGACAAGTGCACCTTGCTTACATTAGATGTTGACATTAACATCACTAAGCTATTTCATCTTTGAATGAAAGCTATTTATCTTTGCAACTTTTTTGTAAATCTAAAATGACTCCAGAGTTTATTCAAAAAATTAGTTTTAAAATGGCAAATAATAACAGTAAGTCAAGATTTCTTTGCTGAAGAACCTTTGTTTGGTAGGGATCATTGCTCTCTTCCACCACAAAAAGCATATTGAAAGGACAGAAGTCCCCAGCCTCTTACCAGCAATCGACCAAAAGATGGTGGCCAGTGCCTTTTCTCCTCAAGGTAACACGGTGGGAAGGTAACGAGAGCCGTGGGCTCTAGGATTTGGGCTATAAAATGGAGATCATGGCACTCCTTCCAGGCTTCCCTGTGGAGAATAAAGGACATGGTTGCAGAGCACCTGACAGTCAGGAGCTGGGCGTGGGGCATCTCCCTTTGCTCCTCCTCAGGATACCCCCGCAGGCAGCTGCTGCCAGCCCCTCAGGGGAACTCTTACAGGGGTCCCTCTGGGTGGAAGGACAGCTGATCTGTCTTGTCAGGCAGGGCTCCCCGTGTTCCTGGCCTCCTAAGGACCTGCCAGATGGCTGAGCACCTTGACAATGAACTGGGGTCCCTGAACCTCACTTCTAGAGAGCAGCTTGCAGTCTGCTGGGCTCTTTCCAAACCCTCTATCCTTGTGCCACTTTTTAAAGAACAGCACACCCATCACTCTGTAGGGATAGGAAGACAGGAAAGCCCATGCTTTACTTACTGGGTTACTTTAAAGCAAGAGTGATACGGGACACAATGAGCCGTGAGCTGAGGCTGGGGCCCAGCCCCTGTCCACCAACGGATACTGTGCACTGCCACGTGGTGGCTCATTTCGAGAGCAACCTTTGCTCCCCTTGTCTTGACCCAACTTAAAGTACATCCACTTTGATGCACTGTCTTTTGCTCTAAGGAAACTCTCAAGCTAGCAAGACCTTGTCATCACGTGGGTCTTTGACTCACTGCATGGAGCCCATCTGTCTTCCTGGCATTCTCTGGTCTAGCACATAGAGCATATTTGGTGAAAGTCCCAAGTTTTTATGTCCTACCTCCATAGGTTGTGAATTTTCCTAGTCCACATATTCTGCCTTACTGATTCTAGAAAACATCCAAATGTCCCAGAAATTTGAAATGTCTCAGTATGCAGTCTCTCTCATAGAGCTTCTTCTCCCCAAGGTTCTTGCCAGCCCATGGGTTTTCTTCAGAAGTGGTCAGGGTACCTTGCGTGTGTGCATACTGTCAAGGACATTTTTCATGCTTTTTGGCCACTTAACATCTGAGCCCTTTTTCTATGCTTGAAGTGTCCCTGTCCCTGTGAAGTAGAGCTAGTCTCCCTCTATGGAGGTTAGCAGGATAGCTATTTGCTTACTCGCCTCCCTTGCAGCTGGGGGGCTGGCTGTGAACTAGGCCAGACCAATCAAATGTGCCTAGTCCAGACTTTAAATTGTAAACAAGTCACACAAAAAAGCAGGAGTCATAGAGAATCCACACTGGCACCAGGGACGGCTCCATCCTGCTTACTGACATACTGGTGGTGGCAGATTCTTGCTCAGCAGAGCAGCACTGGGCCTTTACTGTACCAGTTCTCCAGCACAATTTGCATGGGAATTTGCCTTTGAACCTGGCCCTTTGACTTTTCTGGAAATTCTATGAGCCAGCACCTACTTCATGGGTCAGTAACCTGTGTAGTCACACAAGCCCCCAGGCTCAGCACAGTCCTGGGCTTGCTTTAATGCTCTGCTGTCCATCTTCTAATTCAAAAAATTTTTGGCCTAGAGGCCTCACATTTTCATTTTTCACTGGGCCCTAAAAATTGCATAGCAAATGCTGCTGTGAGCAGCCAATATGCTGTAGGTCAAGGAGTTCTTAACCTTTTGTTTGCTACAGAGCCCTTTGGTGGTCTGGTGAAGCCTATGAAGAATATAAAGAATTATGTTAAATGCACAAAATAAAATACATCAAAGCCCATTGTGCTGAAATACAGTAAAAAAATATATATTTTAAACAAATATATGATAACATAATTTGTGTGCTTTTTTAATTAGTACATTAAATAAATCCAGTGGCAGATCTAATAACTGATGGTACCCAGAAGTAATGAGTGGAAACAATATTTTCGGAATGTCTGCAACACCTGAAATATGTGACTTGAAAATATCTATGATTTCTGAAGAAGCTAACATCATAGGAACCCAGTTTGTTGTCTACATTCATAACTTTACAAAATGCTAAATTCAATGAGAAAAAAAATTTTTTTTAAAGTGATCCAACCAAGTCCCCGAGCCCCTAAATCTTAATTAAAATTAAGTTTAATTTTAACTTAACTTTAAAACATACTTAAAATTTAATTTAAATAAATTCCCTTTCTGCTTCCATCAGCTGAAGCTGTTATTCTGTTGTGTAGGACAGAGAAGCATGTAGGTTACAGGTACCCTCTGTGACCCAGGCTCCAGGACCCGCGCTGGGTATGCCAGGTTCTCACAGAAAACAAGCAAACACAATAGTCATAGCAGCTCTGGGTGAGTCAAAGATGCATCCCACACTGATCTGCCCTTAGAATCCAGAGTGATGACACTCCAGGAGACTGGAAAACATGTGACAGGCCCTATGTAGTATTAATCTAGTGATCTAAATGGCTGAGCAAGTGGAGATACCTTCTAGCTGGAAAGACCAACTATTAATCACAGTTCTACATTACGTGAAGGGAGAGAAGACATATGGTAGTAGGACTGCAGCTCCAGAGCCCACAGTAAGCAAATAGAATGCTGAAGGGCTCCCTTCCTCGATTTCCCAAATCCTCATCCAGGATTCCTTGCTCTATCCTAGATCACCTCTTAGGTATTTCAACATGCATTTGTTTTTGTGTATCTCAAAGGAACTATGTTCAAAATATACCTCCCTATGCACAGTTCTATTGTTCCCCTTCTACTCCACCTTTTGGAAGTGAGGACTCAGAAGCCCTTTGTGGCAAAGGGAATCAATATCTTTTGGACACACTTGAGAAGCCTGGGTTTGTTAGCAAGAGTGGAAAACAATCCATTTGCAATTATCTTGAACTTTTCAAAGTTGTTTCATATCTATTATTACACTTGAGTTCTGGGTGTATACTGTTATCCCTATTTTATAGAAGAAGAAACTGAGGGTCAAAGAGGCTGTGATTTGCTCAAGGTCACAGAGCAAGGAAGAAAGATGCAGGTTTCTTGCCTCCAAGCCCAGTGTCTGTCTCTAAAAGGAAGTACATTCACGCAGATCACTTAAAAAACAAGATACCTATGCCCCAGATTCTGGAGGGCAGGTGTCAGCTAAGAGGGGAGAGGCTTGAAAATCAAAACAGATCACCAAATCCTCTGGCCCCAAAGAGGCTTCCATTTGAGCCCCCAACATAGGACAGAATTCACTTGGCCAGTGACCAGCGCACAGTCCTTCCCATTCCTGCCCGGGAGTTATAGCAACAGCCACAGCAGGAAAAGGGTTTCATGAACATAAAAATAAACAAACTTTCTATTCTTAGCAGGCTGCAGCTGTGAGAGCTTCATTACTTGCTTTTTAACTGCAGCTTTCTGAGGGAGGAGCCACAAGGGTGGAGGGTGTGGGGGACAAGGACAAGTAGGGGCAGTCACACTGGGAGTCAAATTTTCCATTGCAGAACCTAACTACATGCAGGCCGTAGAAACCAAGGTCCAGCCTGGAAGTCGCCGGAGTCTGCAGGTCTGGAAAAACTGAACCGCGTCCACCAGGAAGCAGTCTGGTGATTGGGCTCTTTTCTGGCCATATATAGAAATGAATCATCTTTTACCCACATGGTTTTTAGAGCCACTGAAAACTGTGTTGCCTAGCGACTCCGTCAGAGGAGTGAAAGATAAGCTTTTAAGTAAGAGACCTTTTTCTCTCATTTCAGGCTCTAGCTAGAACCTGTGTGCATCCCACAGGAACTCATATCCAGCATCTTCCAGGCTTAAACCCTGTGTCGAGAATTTTCAATAAGCACTTGCGGACAGCTGGCATCATCAGGAGCTTGAGGAAGGGAGGTGCGGAATGATGGCAGCTGTGCTTGCTCCTTTCTGTTTGCCTGGAACAGGACTGGACGCTGTGAGAAGGGAGCTCCAAGGCCACCACAGAGGAGGGCAGAAAGGTCCTTTTCTTATGAATGTCACAGTGCCTTTAGGCAAAGTGTATACCTGCTCTGATTTCAGAGGTGCCTGTTTAGCCTCACCATTCCCTGACCCCATGTTACCTTTAATTATGTTCTTTCCCTCTTGTGTGCCTTTTCCTGTAGAGTCCTGACTGCATCTTCAGTCCTTTGAGAGGATACAGAAAAGTAGACCCCAAAGCAGGCCTGAGGAAGGGAGGAACGAGGAGTAAGGGCAGAGCAAGAGCGTGTGCGCTCCCGGCTTGGAGAAAGCCTCCACGGCCTCCCAGGTGTGGCCAGGCCCAGGGCTCCAGTTGGCCGCAAACGTGTCCAGCGCCTCACCGGACCGCCCACTCACACAGAGCATTCGGGCAGCTGCATTCCTGTGGGGCCGGTCCTAGGATGCCTGAGGGGAAACCCTAGGATTCGCTGAGGGGAAGCAGAGCATCCCGTGCTTCTACCTCAGTCTTGGAGGGTCAAGGTCTCTTCAGAGGAGATGGTGGCTGAGTTGGGACCTAGACAGGTAGAGATTGGGTAGGGGTAGGGGTTGCCCCACATGAGCAGTTCTCAAATAATAACATGGCAAGACACATAGCAGAGCTAAACCATACAAGAACTTAACCCCAGCACCTCAAAGATAATTGAGTTATATCTCCCAATAACATTTACCATGTTACTCAGTAACATTATTGAGCAAATCAATTGCTGTGGAATCACAAGAAAAAACACAGCATCATAACCTCTTTGATGTGAATTTTCACAATTAACGATGTAAGATCGTTAGAATCTTGGGGTTGGAAGAGGTTATATGGGCTCCTAAGTCCTCTCACCACGTGGAGCAATCCCTTCTTCAGTATCTTGCCAAGAGGTGCAGCTTCTTCTCAAATCCGCTCAACGCAGAGCTCTCCACTGATCTAGGCAACCAGTTATTTAGTTCATTATTTTAAAGACAGGGACTAGAGGACAGAGTGGTGTTCTACCAGGATGGAGTTTCTGACTCCAATCTCCTAGTGTTTCCAACTTCCAATAAATCCTACAAAAGGCCACAAGACTAGCTTTCTTTGAGAGTGGTCAGTCCATTGTTGAAAATATGCAGTGACCCCCAACTACTGACATACAAATTTCTCACCTTCTTCTAAAAGATTAGAAGAGCTCATATCCAAATATGGCAGTGGTTATCTTTGGTCACCAGGCTTATGGGTGATATTTTGTTTTTCTCTTTCATATTTTTGAGTCTTTCCCTAGTTTTGTACAGTAGAGAGAGAGATTGAGAAAGGATCATCAAATGATTAATGCTATTTACAAAAAGTTCCACCATGTTTATTTCTTTTCTACACCTTTTTCAATGCCAACCAAGAAGACTTTCACTCACTTTACCCATCTTCAAATTCTGCATATCCTAGATTCTGGCAACCCACCTCTATTAGGAATGTTTCCATGAAGTATTTTGGCCCAACTGCCCTTAAATCCAAATTATAAAACTTAGCAGTTTATTATAAACAGCTTTCTAACATCTGCTAATCATTTCATGGGTCAATTCCACATTAGATTGTAAATCCCTTAAAGGCTACATCATAGGGCACAATGCACAGGTTATAGTAGGTTCTTCATAAATATTTGCCAGCAGGTATGGATGGATGATATTCCATTGGGTTGTATTGATTAGCTCAGTTGGTTAGAGGACATTTCTAACGGTTAGAGCAAAGCCTCTGATAAGTTTCATATGTCATCTGATCCTATGATTCTCAAACTGGGGAATCCATATCCCTGGAGGTATATGGAGAAATATGTCAAGTGTATATGAAGCCACAGATACTAAATAATGTCTTGCTACAACAACAATTTCCTACCTTTTAGGGATAGTCTGGTGGAAAAGTCTGAGAAGCATTTTTATAGTCATGCTTTTCCAAGTACAGGAATTCCCTCCGAGGCTGATTTCCAGATTCTGCTTGAGTTCATCAGATTAGGATTTGCTTTAGGTACTTTCACATGACCAGTAGGTCTATACGCCACCAAGTGTTCCTGGAATGTATCATTCATCCTGTATACAGCAATTTGGAGACCACTGGCCTACAAGCCAGAGAACCTTGGTTCTCATCCAATTATGCACCTACTGTGTGCAACCAGCTTCGTCCAGCCCCAACTTCTCCCCTATCCTGCCCTCCTAATGAAAGTTGGGTTAAATAAAGTATTACATGTGAAATGTCTTTGTAAACCAAAAATTATGTGTAAGCTCCATTAGTATTGTTGTTGTTACTACCCCAGAATCAGTTGGTTTGATTGTGTCCCACAGACACAGAGGCTGCCTCCCAAACCTGCCCAGTTGAATGTGGGTGACAGTGGAGAGCTCTGAATTCAGAAAATTCTGGGTTGAAACTAGACTCTAGACTAAATTCCACCAGACTAGAGTCTCATTCATTTTTGTATATATATCACACTTTGCATGTGTGCCAAATAAATGTGTTTCTAACTATTTATTGGAATCCCTGCCTACAATCTACTTGCGTTTGATAAATTTTTAAGTTTTCCAAATCTCAGTCTCCTCATCTATTAGATTGGTATAATAGTACCTCATGGCATTGTTAGAAATTTAAAGACAATGCACATAAGCTACTTAGCATGGTGCCTGGCACACAGAAAGCAATAAGTCCATGGCAGTTCAAACAGAGACGGCATGAGTGCATTTCTGCAACTTAGTAAATGAAGGCTATTAAATTACTTTATGTTCTTGTCAGCCGTTTCTCCTACCTGTTATGAAACAGCCAGCCTAGGGAGAGGAAGTTTGTGGCAACGTTGATGTTCTGAGTCACTGAACTAGTTAAGGAAGCAAATTTCAAAGACACAATTACTTTGTGGGACCTCCAGGTAAGAGAAATAAACAATTTTAGCCTTCACAAAAACTTCTGCCAGAATGAACGTGCTGGGCAAGGCCAGCTGGGGTTTCCCAGATGTCTTTCTGACAAAGTGACAAGACATGTTTTACCTAATCCATGTAAATGTCCTGTGAAACCCACAGGATGGGCTCACTCAATAAGCTGGTCAGTAAACCCATCCCCAAGAGAAGACCCAAAGGGAAACCACCAAGAGAGGTGCGGTGAGAACTCTGGGGCTCTTTTCTGCCCTGAGACCCCATCAGAAAAATGAAATCGGGAGGCTCCCTGTTTACACTGGAACAAAACCGAGGCTGAATCCCAACAAAGAGCACTGAACAGTAGTGCTGGTCAGTTTACAACTGCCAGCAGTCGTACTGTAAATTTGGCTTTCAAGATTCAAATCTGGGGGGCTGTGCACCAGGAAGAGGAAATGAAAACTGAGACCCTTCATGCCCCAGAAGTATAAACAAAGGGCCTTCCACACTAGCACCACCCAGCAGTCCCACTAGGGGAAGGGGTGCTCTATCTCTAGAACTTACAGGAACGCTAAAGAAAAAAAAGCACGAACTTCATAGAAGACAGGGACAGTTGGTATGCGTTCGGAGACATGTGGATTATCGGAGGAGACATCCAAGAGCTCCTTAATTTACCCCAGTGCCACGATTTGGATCTACAGCCATAAAAGTAGCATTTTTCCTGGCACCCTGATTGCAGCACTGAAGACATTCAGGATGGTCCGTTAGAAAAAGCTCCCAAGAAAAGTATATTGTCACTGTTCTTTTTAGAGGAGCTTTTATAATTAATTTATGTCAGAATAGACAGTTTAGGAGGGAAGGCCTGGACAGAAATCTAATCGCAAGAGATAAATATTATAACCAGTATGAAAACAGGTTCCCAAAACCCATTTAGAAGTCCAAACCTAAAATGAAAAAGCAATGCATTTTAAAAGGGCTGTAACAGGTCGGAGGTGTGTGTGCGGGGAGGGGGGACAAGGAAATACTTTCCTAAAATGATTATAATTAAGATGGAAAACTTGCTGTTTCTTGGATAACCTGCTAAACACACGAGACTAAAAATAAAAGACAGTATCTTCAGAAAATATGTCACTAAGGTAAAAAGAGCAAGTGCGTACTGCCTTCATGAGGCACAGGCCACAGAGGCTGCAGAGTTCAGGAGGGAATGTTGGTGCCACCCAGGGCTCAAATCCAAGCTCTGTCGAGGTCAGGACTCATGCCCACAAAGAGCCAACGGACCCACAGTGTGAGGCCTATTGGGCCACCCTGATCTCCCAGCTGCATGGAGCATATCTCAGCTTCCTGCGGCTCTCCTTTATGGCTCTGCCACTCACATCTGAGCAAACCCTTCAGGAATCCGTTTACGTTTTCAGCTTGTGCCACCTGTGGGAGATACCTCATTCTGTAAATTCATTACCTGCTGGGTGGTGGAGTACTTCTGCTGACTTGTCCTGAACTTGCTTTGGTGGTTTCCAAGATGCTGCTGTATTTCAGGATCTGGTGAACAAGCCCATGCTCATCTTACCCACACCATTTATAGGCAGATCATTTCCTCCTCACAGCCTGCACCTTGTCCACAGCCCTTCTGACTTCCAGCCAGTTCCTCAGAGTATCCTGGCTGCCAGTCAGTGATGTTCTGTAGCCCTGTTTATGCTTCTAGACCCACACCCCAGGGTCACAGGCAAGAATACCACAATTTTAGATGAGAGTAAGATAATGTTCTCAATTTTACATTTTCCATACCTGAACGATATGCTTATTTCTAGGCAACACTGTCCTGGGTGCAAACACATTATATTCAATGCAGCTTCTGGATTCAGGGAGTCTGCAAACTGACGGGAAAGTGTCTGCAGACAGGTTGATGCTGGTCAATAGTGTGAGCCGCCAACCTGTCTGAAACGGGGCACTGCCAAGAAAGAAACACCAGTGTAGTCAGTCCTTGTTTTCACAGCAGGCTATATGGAATACCCAGTGCTTTTTGCAACCATCTGAGAGGGAAGAAATACCTTTTATCCCCATCTCACTGATGTGAAACTGAGTTGAGCAGGTGCTGAAGTTTGTAGGAGGTGGCCACTCAAATTTTCAGTCTCTGTTCACCGATCTGCTTATTTGGGCTTCTTTTTTTTTTCTTAATTAGATGTTAATGCTGCATTTCACTCCATCTAGAGCCAACTAACCTCTTGACTATCTTCAAATATCTTTACTGAAAGCATGAAAAATAATGAGGATGAAGCAAAATGTAACAGCACCACGGTTGCCTGGACCCATTCATGAGTTGGGATTTCACTGCCAGGAGAATAAAATAGTAGGTGAGTATTCTAACTTGCTTTTTCCTAAGAGATGCATCCCCCACCCAGAGTGAGAACATTCTGGCCAGGTGCTCACCCCTTGTCTTCCTCCATAATTTTCCTAATAGTGTCAGTCCCTCACCAGACTTTGCAGTCTTGGCCATACAGCACGAACAAGTCCACACCTTGCTCGCACGTGAGTCACCAATTTCCCCACCACAGAAGCTGTTAACTTTCCTCTTTTATGACATGACACACCACAGACAAACCACCTTAAGAATAGGTCTGTTTTCCTACCACTGATAGCCTCGCTCAAGTCAATTGCTCAGTTTCTTGTTCCGTTTCTTCCTGTTTTCTCTTAAAAGCAACCTTAATACATATCTCTTGGGCCACAACCTGGAAGGTTCTAGATTTCCAGGGAAGTATTTTGTATAGCCTCCCCTTAACAGGCCTCATTCCAGGCCTGAACATGGACCCTGCTCAAGAGAGGAGCACCTCCACAGGAGGTGACCACCTCCTCTCCTTGAAGACATTGTAGGTAAACAATGCCTAAGGGGAGGGGAAGGGACAAAACACTTGGACTCAAATCTGGGCCCCACCATTTATTAGTTCTGTGACTTTGAGGAAGTTACTTACTTTCTCTGCGTCTCAGTGTACTCATCTGTTACATGAGGATAATACTACATGTGGCAATGCATTGTGAGAGACTGAATAATATTGGAAACTCCTGATACAGTGTCTGGTGTTCTTCCTCAACATGGAAGGAAATGTTCATTTCCAAAACCTTAGGCCAGCATTAGAGGCCTCATTGCCAGCCCTGATGCCTATATTCCTCAATGCTCTCTTTGACTCTGTATGCCGGCTTTAAGCTGCTAGAGTGCTAGAGGAACCCACCCTACCTAGGTAGTCAGTGATAGGCTGCAAGTGTGACTACAGATTGAGCTCTTCCTAGCTTGGTAAACACATCTACTGGGGGAAGGCCCTCGGTGTGGACACTTCCAAGGAGTCTTTCAAGCCCAATCTTCCCATCTCTGCGGACTCTACCTGACTCCATGTTAGCCTACCTGATCCTGGAACCCACCATCCCCCTTCTTGTTCAAATCCAGACTGAGTCCACTCCACCTGGATTTCTGGGAAGGGGGTCTCATCTAATCATCTTCCACTGAAAAAAACCTTTTTTTTCTCCTCGTTTTCATAAATGCCATCATCTTTGGCATTTCTGACCGGAAGGCTAGGTTTTTTCTTTGGCCTTTCAGCTCAGAGTCATTTAGTTTCTCCTGCACCCGTGGAAGGGCATCTCTTGTTTCCCAGTTGAAAAAGTTGGCTGCACCAGTCACTTTAACGCCCACACACAGAGGCCAAAGGACACCAACGCTCAAGCACAGTAGGTGGAAGGCAAGACCCAGCTCAGCACTGGCATCTGGCAAATGGTCAAGAAGGCAGTATCACAGGTCTGTATGATGGAGAGACCTCCCCACATGACTCTGAGGAGACCCCCTCCACGGCCAGGTCCTGGTTTCACCCCACTTCCCTTCCACAGTAACACTGGAGACACTGAACAAGCCCCCAGCCCTGGGTCATCAGAGGCTATGTGTCTGGAATCCCGCTTTCCACATTGGCGCAGGCCTTTAAATTTTCTAGCTCTCCAGGGGCTTGAAATGGGATCCATGAAGGTCTGAGGAAAATGTGAACAGAGAGCAAATAACAGAGGGTGCCAGGGGGAAAATCTCTGAAGACTTTCTGAAGGCAGTTTTCCCCTCCGTCTCTGCTTCTGGCAGCCCCATCTGGGGCAGCTTCCCTACTGCCAGTGGCACCTGGACTAGGCGGTGTTGGGTGCACCCCTGAACACGCAGCCGTGCACTAGGAGAACCGGTGGTTTCTGTTTGTGCAGATAAGGCGTTGGAGCTTCACCCCACCTGCCCGTGGCCTCCCTCTCCCACGCCTCCCACCCCCCTTTTTCAAGAAGGCTGCTCGGGGCTGTATTCATTGAAGCCGGGGACCCTCCTCCCCAGAACTTAGTCTCACGTCGCTAGGGGCTCTGGTGCGTCTGGAAGAGCGAAGGCGGACTGCTCCTTCCGCAGGAGAGGCCGCGTCCTGAGGGCGGCGCGCTCAGGGACTGAGGGGCACCCCGCGCAGGGGCGGGGCTGGGACCCGGGGCGACGGGGCGGGGGGCGCGCGGGGCGTGTGCGCCCACGGCCAAGGGCACCTGGTCGGCGGGCCGCCCTGGAAGCTTGGGCCCAGCCCAGCCCAGCGAGTGAGTCTCATTCAGGAAGTTGTGCCTCTGACATCAGGGGCAGGACGGAGTTGGAGTGAAACCTCCAAAATGTGAGGCGCCGGCCGGCGGGCGTGCCAGGAACGCAGAGGGCGCCCTTGCCCGCTCGGGCGGCGCGACGCGGACCCCGCTGACCCTGCCCTCGGCCCGGCCGGGATCGCTGACCGCCCCGCCGCCCCGGGACTCCCCGGGCCCCGCGCCTGCAGGAAGCCCCTCCGGAGGACCGAAAGGTGGGTCTCGAGGCGGCTCGTGGTTGGGTGTGTTTGATCATGTTAAGCTGCCTTGGGTTTGGAGGGGGACTTGCCACTCACTTCTTCCTTCGGCAGGGAGGGACCAGCCCCGGGGGTCGCTGAGATGAAGGACCGTTTCTCGGAAGCCTCCTGCCCCTCTGCAACTTCAGTCCTAGTCTGTTTCCCTTCCGTGCGAGGATTCTCCGCAGCCTTACCTCTGCTGGGGGCCGCGTCCCCGCGGGGTCCCGGGGACTCGGCGGAGCCCTCCCACCCAGTCGAAAACGGCTGCGGGTAGCAGCGGTCTGAAGAGACAGAGGGACATTTTTGTTTACTACTGTAAAAGTCAAGGCCTGAAACCCTCCGAAAACCGTCCCAGGCTTATATGTTTCTAAATTATTCTAAGTGAAGCCAAATTTTCAATGAGGCTAAGAAACTGGCGGAAACGAAAATATGGCCTGGAGCCAGGGCGGGAATGGGAACCTGTCTGGTATTCCCTGAGCCTCCAGGCGGTTTTCGGTGACACAGATTGCTTCCCAGTTTCTTTGCCTCTCTATAAACAGTCCCCCTCTCAGCTCCCCACCCATCCCATGAAGGTAGCATGGAGGACATAGAAGAACTGTTTTCTCTAGTATTTCGAAGAGCTTCACAGGAAAACGTATGAAATAATAGTTAAATAAACTATAGACATTAGCTGGTGGGAACACCAGGCCTGCCTAACTGAAAGGGAAACCAAAACAGACAAGCACAGCTCGAATTTCCCAGGGAATGCTGGCAGCCAGCACCTTAGCTACCTTGCAGACTGCTCCACGGATTCCGTACAACTAGGGGGCTGGGGAGTGTGGACAGGGCACTCGAGCATCTCAGAAGCACCTTCCTTCCAAAGCTGTTGCATTTCCTTCAATCAGCTAAAGTTTATAAGAATCCAAAGCTAGTTTTAAGACCCCTCTTTCTGAAGTCGTGTTGGATAGTGGGAGGGCCATGAGTTAGAAGGAGCAGGACCCAAAAGTAGCATGGATGCATCGTGCTCCTAACCATTTTACAAATGGTTTGTAAGGTCCACCGAAAGGATTCAGCATTTTACAAATGGTTTGTAAGGTCCACCGAAAGAATTCAGCAAGGATATTAGCCTTAGCCAGGGTCAACCTCCTAGGCTGCTGTGCCTTCCCTGCTCAGTACTGGGTGATGCAGGCAGCTGTGCTGGAAAATCTGACCAAGTTCTTCATTTTCTCTGAAATTCTGGCTCCTCATCCCCACCCCAGATACAATTTTTAGGAAAGAAATAGATGTTTCTCCAGCCTCCCAAATTTGTCAGTATTTTGACTGTGGAATAAAGGGGATGACTTCTGCCCTTTTCCCTAAAGATTAAAACCAAGAGAATAATGAAGACTTAACAAGCTAAGCTTCTTATTTCATCAGAGATGTACATCCATCCCATCCATTCATTTGACAGTTACCTGTACCTACTGTGGGCCAGACAGTATGCCAGGACCTTGAAGTCTAAAGACGATGAGACAGCTTCTGCTTTTGAAGAACCAAAATCTGGTGTAAATGAGACAGATACAGAAACAGAATAATACACATGATAAGAGCAGTGGTTGCAGGCCCCTGAAATGATCCAAAGGAGGGAGGGATAATCTCCCCCAGGAATTACCTGGAAAGTCAACACTGCAGAAGTGATCAATGAGCAGGGTGTTGAAATTATTCCCAGGAAAAGGGTTTTTCAGGCAGAGGAAAGTATATGCAAAGTCCAGGGCAGGTTGGGGGGAACTGCTAGTAATAGGGACCATGCTACTATACTAAGAACAGTTAGCTCTTTCTGTAGCAGAAAGACGTCATTTTGGTTTTTAAACAGGAAAAGGGTATGGTCAGATTTTTGTTTGGAGAGAGAACTAAAGGCCAAATGGAGGCTGGCTTGGAGAGACAGGAAGCAGAGATAAGGAAGACCGCAGCTAAAATAATGGCAGCAGACACTGAGGACAGGGAATGGATCTTAGTGGAGTTTAGGAAGTGGAGTCAGAATTAACCTGGTAATCTGGTGAATGTGGTAAAGGAGGAATGCACGGAACAGAGGGTGAGTATAAGGTGTTAAGTTGGACATGGGAGCATGCATGGTGACACACATGGAAATCACATGAACTAGGGAGGGGTGGGCTTAGGTGGCAGATTTGTGGTAGGAGAAGGCAGTGGACACTTTACACACATTTCAGTTGGCTATGCCCAGGGGATGTCCAGGCGGAGATATGTGATAGGAAGTGGGTATTTGGGTCTGGGGCCTGGGGAGAGATGGAAGCTGCTCCAGTTTAACTATCCCAGATGCTGTAAATAAAAGCAGTGACGAGACACTGCTAAAAGGCCTGTGCTCACAGTCGGGAAGACCACAATGACACTGAAGAGTCTTGGATTCATCAGTAGTGGCCTACAGATATTATGTTTGTATTATATGGTGACTTCCAGGTGACCCTCTCTAGACTCCCAAGGCTTTCCTAGGATGCCTTGCAGAGTGAAATCTAAAATGTTGGAGAGTCCTGGGTTAATGGCACACAGATAGTATAGGTGCATTTAACCAAACAAGCGAATCTCCAGGTATCATTTCCCCATGTGAGAAATAAATACTTTGACTTGACTGTAAGATCTGCCAAGACCTCTCCAGAACTTGTATTCTAAGCCTCGTTACTACAGCTGCATGGAGAGCCCTTCTATAGTTAATACAAGAAGGATGGCTTTCTCAGACTAATTCTAAACCCTCAAAGAATAGTTCTATAGGTCTGGCTGCCACTGCCCAAATCAGGATCTTATGGGACCTGGTGTGGAAGAGAAAAATCTTGAACTTGGAGCTAAACAGACATGGGTTCAGTTCTTGCCTTCACCACTTATTAGGTGACCTTGAGCAAGTCTTTGAATCTCTCAGCTTCATTTCCTTTGCATTTAAAATGAGGATAATTATTACTCATCAGGGCAATGGTTAGAATCAGAAGCAAATCGAAAAGGAAAGTACATTTAATGTGCTACTAAATTGTAAGGTTCTATAAAAATGAAGGAATTTTATTATTATTACGAATCTTGCCCCTTGATGCTTCCAAATCAGATGGACTGTGTGAGTGTAGGATCTGGGCAGCATCTTAGGCCCAGACTTGCAGCTTTTTAACTGTACGAAATATTTTAAGGCAGTAATTATAAAAGTCTCCTTCTGTCATATCAATGGTATGCATCTGTTCTGGCCACTTTTTACTCCTTACCTTCAGTAAGGAGTCAGAGCCCAAAGAAGTGAGCACTCTGCGGATGCTCGTACAGGTTGTGCACTGCACAAGGACTCCTGAGAGCTCACTGGGCTGAAAACAGCTGGTATGCCACCTTCTAGAACATGGACCCACCTGACTTGCAGCTGAGTCCACCCAGGGAAGGCACTTTTTCTTCTCACACTAACCAAGGTGCTAGTTACACCAGCCATGGCCCTGAATCTGAGCGTCATTTGGCGTCTTGGATGTATCTGTGGTTTTTGTCTGCTGCAACCAGGAAAGCCTAACATAGTGAAGCTAGAATTTTATGCCAACATCAAAACTTTCAAGTAAACATACTTCTGATAGGGGCTGGCTGTTGATGAGGAAAAGGAAGTAACCACAGACCCACAGACCTCGAAATGGAAAAACACTGTAGAGATGAGTCAGCCCCGCCCCTTCACTTCACAGATGAGCAAACTCTGGTTCAGGGAGACAAGTGTGTACCAGGTCAGCAGCCGCTTGAAGAGGGACCAGAATCCAAGCTCTGTCTCTCAGTTAAGGAATAGCAGACACAGGCGTTTCTCTCCTGGGTTTCTATCACCTGGAACTTCTGTACCTCACACACAGCCCCCCAAATGCTGGCAGAGGTAAAATGAAAAGACTGCACTTGGAGGCTGAATCGTCCCCAAGTGGCCTCTGGGGTAAACCAGGAGGCTGTCTTGGAGACATGCAGGTTGATCTCATCCTTTCAGGCAAGCCCCAGGCCACACCCATCCTTTCTGTTACCTCAGCCTCAGTCCTTACTCCTTTCTCAAGAATCCCCAAAAACCTCTGCAGAAGGGAAACAACAGCCTTGAGTGCCTTTTAGATAGACTTTATCTCTGTCCAAGCAGCAAAAGGAAAACCTACAGCAGATTTTTTGAAAGGCAGTACCCAGGGCCACAGCCCAGCTCAGATTTCTGACTTTTCGCCCACATCGGGGTGAGCCATCTGAACAGAGCACCACCTGGGGACATGGCTGGACCTTTAGTGGGGACCTGGGAAGGGCAGCTGAGTTCCAAACACAGGATTCCTTTCCCAGGGCAATCCCCCAGGGGCTGCAGCAGGGTCCAAACCGAATTCCAGTTGCTGGGAAGAGACTTCCTCCCACGATTGTAAGCAAGCTGCTCTGTGGAATCTCCTGCTAAGAAATGGAAGAAAACCCAATCATTGCTGTATTTCCTGGTCAAAATTAAAGATTGTGTTTGTAGATTTTGCCCTTTTGCAGTCTCCCCTTTGCAGACCTGCCCCTGCTCTTTACTACCGATAACTTCTTCCTGTTAGTATGGTTTTCAGTTGACTTTTATTCTCCTCCAGAACAGCCCTAATTTCAAGGTGGAGAGGCTTAAGGAATATCTACCCAAGATTTCTTCAGTTTTCCAAGTGAGTCATAAAATTGTCATAACAGAGGGAAAAACAGTGTCAACAAAGACAGTTGTATGATACAGTACTTCTAGTTTTTTTAATTTATTTTTAAAAGGAGAAGAAAAGGAAATTTATTTTAAAATATTTTTAATTAAAAATTTTTTTTATTTTTTGCATTTTCTAATTTTAAAAATGTCCTGGGAAGGGACAGTTGGTGGTACACAGGTTTAGAGATAGGTGCAGAGGCTGGGGGTTGCAGGCAGAGAAAGAAGCAGTGGAAACTGGAACATTCCATTAGCATAGTATTATGGAAACAGAATGGCACACAGAGGACATGGTGTGTCTTAACCTAAACGACATGTTACCACCATGGCCACCATACGTAAGAGAAGAGAAGGGTACAATGCAAGTCAAGGCCACAAAAGCAAGCTTGCTTTTCCCTCCCCAGCCTGAGTGAGATCCTGAGTCTGTGTCCTTCTGCTTGTGGTTTCTAATCTTAGATTCCTATGCAGCTCCACCAATGGGACAAAATACCGGCAGCGTTCAAAAGCCCCGCTGCTGTAAGAGCCCTGGCCATAGCCCAGAGTTTCCAGACACTCATGCACACTGGCCTGAAATCTCCCAGAAACTAACTCTGAGGTCACAGCCATCTTCTCAGTGTTTAGGGACCCAGAATAAACAAGTGCTCATCCAAGCTTGGTGGCTCCCATGCGTTTTGGGCGTGCATGCTAGGCTGTCAATAGCTATTCCTTGCATGGCACTGCCAAGAATTTGAGGCATAAAAAATAACAGCCAGGTGGCCCTCACCCTGCAGGTTGCTTTATGGGCATGTTGCAGCTGTTTAGTCAACATTATGCTAGGGAGAAGTGGCAAAGCTGAGAGAGAACACATCATTCTTAAGGTGCCCTGCAGACTCAGCTGATCTATCAAGCCCCTTTCTTGTAAATGGCTGAGCTTCCACCTTCCCTTCTCTCTGTCTACCATCCACTCCCAACCTGAAACTCTCCCTCTGGCCCAAGGTACAATCTGCTGAGCAGCAGTTGCCAGCGCAGCAGTGCAGGGGTCTAGATGGAAACCTCTGGCTAATTCAGTGGATGACCCGCCCCATTCCATAGTGAAACCTCCATGGGAGAGGGAAGCATATTTGCACTCTGCACCACCTGGACATGACCTACTCAGAGCTCTCCTGGTTTCCAAATTAGAACCTGAGTTCCTGCCTCGTGGGCTGTTTGGCCCAAAGCCTCTGTTTCCAAAAAAAAAGGCAGTGATGTGCCCCGTGCCTGGGGTACTTGCTGACTTCTAGCTGTTGTCATCTTCATAATTTAGCACAAGGACATTATTGATCCCTCTGAGGGAAGAGCTGACCCTTACTGGGTTTTCAGTGGGCAGATGGCACAGACTCCACAGCTGGCCGTGGAAAGACTGTCTCACTTCCAGACAGGCACTGCATTTTCCCCACCCTGTCTGGGACAAGGGAAGGGGACACAGTAACAGACCATGTGCCACATGAGGAAGAAGGTCTGGTGCTTCTGACACATTTTCAAGGAATCAGTTTCAGTGGCTTAAGAAGTATTATTCCTTTAATAAGGAATATTTAGACCACTGAGGTATGTGGTCACTCAACATTTGATATTGGAGTAAATAAATAGATGCACACTAGAAGAATAATTGATGATTTTTTATACTACTTAAACAATAATGGGAACTAGACCATTCTTTTCCATTTATCATCTATTAGCTTTCAAGAGATTTGTATTATCTCCTCCCACATTTTTTAAATTGAGGTAAACCTCTTATTACATAAAAACCGTTTTAAAGAGAAAAATTCAGTGGCATTTAGTACATTCCTGACATTGTGCAACTACCACCTCTGTCTAGTTTCAAAACACTTTCATTGTTCCAAAATAAGCCCATAGCCATTAAGCAGTTCCCTATTACTTCCTCTCCCCAGCCCCTGGCCACTGCTAAACTGCATCCAGTGTCTACAGATTCATGTATTCTGGACAGTGTCACATAATTGGAATCATATAATATGTGACCTTTTGGGTCTGGCTTCTTTCACTTAGCATGTTTTCAAGGCTCATCCATGGTGTAGCATGTATTGATGCTTCATGCATTTTCATGAGAGAATATTCCATTGTATGTATGTACACTATCTGTTCATCTATTGATAGACATTTGGGCTGTTCCCACCTTTTGGCTGTTGTGAACATGTGTGTACAAGGATTTGTCTGAGTACCTGTTTTCAGTTGTGTGGGGTATGTGCCTAGATTGTGAAATTGCTGGCTCCTATGGTAATTCTGGATTTAACTGTCTGAGGAACCACTCACCTGCTTTCCTTCTTCCACATTTTTATCAATATACTTTTAAATTCACTTTCCTTTCTTGGGAATAATAGGCATACTAAAGGGCATGCTTCCCTGGGCCTAGTCTCTTGTTTGTTGCCTTTGATTTTGTGCTTTGAGAGAGATGAAAGCTGCCCCTTGTCCTAGAGATGCTCAAGAGCCCCTTGTCCTCTCATTTAACTGTCATGACAGCTCAACTATTATCCCTATTTTATTTTATAGATAAGGAAACCAAGGTATCTACCAAGACTAGCTGCTCTTCCCCTGGCCCCAGAGTATTATCCATACGCCTCTCCTACAAAGAAACTCTGCAACTGCTTCCACTGATCAATACAAAGCTGTTCTATTTCTCAGGCGCTCATGCTCTGTTTTGCAGATGGCTAGACCAAGAGATAATTATAAAGCAATGTAATCAATGCTAGGAGATGTGTCATGACAGGGAGCCAAGGGACCCAGAGCAAGAGCCCTTACCCAGCTCTGGGCAACAGACTTCCCAGAGAAGAGGAAATCTCAGTTAAATATGTTATGTTACTTATAAACCTTTGTGAATCTTGGTAAGGTCTGACTCTCCCCCAGTCACCCTTCGGCCACCACTTCATCATTCTACCCCAGTGCATGGCATCTGGCACCTAATAGCTGCTCATTAAACACAGGTTACTAAACATTTGCTTCTGCAGGCAGAAGATACAGTGCCTGTCACACTGTTACACAACTCTACACCTGGGACCTATACTTCAGCTCATAGTCTCTCTCAGACCAGATGTGGCCCAGGGGTCAGGGGAGGGGATGAGAAAAGGCCTAGAATGGCTTTTGTTACTCTCTCCCATCTGAACAGGCTCCATGTGCATGAGAAGACAAGAGGGGAAGAAGCCTGGGGAGATGGATGGGAGACTGTTCAAAGAGCATTGGGAGGAGTCTTCCTAAGCCCTGGAGAGAGACTGTGGGGTCGCACAGGATCCCAAGGGAGAATAAAAAGACTGAGTAAAGCAGCTTCCAAAAATGAAATTTCTCCATTCTTCTCAAGGTTGTATCATTGCTTCAAAGACTCCTAGCTGGTGGCTGTGCCTTATCTAAGGCTGCTCATCCCTGCCAGTCGGCACAAGAAGCAGTAGCTTCATGGAAGGTCTAGACCCTCCCCAAATGGTAACTCTCCCTCCACTGTCCAGGGAGCACCAGTGAGGTCTGGCTGCCATCCCTCGCCTCCAGGAAGCCATGTTCAAATCCTGTCTACCAAAGGAGGATTGGAGAAACACTCATGAGGTCTGGAGCCCTTGCATTAGAAGGCAAAAGCTGCCCCAAAGTGACTCTGGCTGCATTTTTCCCATACACATTCCTTAAACATCATTGTGTGTGCCTGACACTATGCTAAAGGCCATGGGGAATTTAAAAACCAAAAATGAACAACAGGCACAGATCGCACCTTCAGAGCCCACCACCTGCCACCTAGGAGCTGGTGAGCACCTAGCTGCAAATCCTGCCCCGTGAGAAATAACCTCTTCCTTGGGATTAGAGCCTGTCCTGAATGCTTGCCAGCACCACCATCCCTTTCCCCACCACGCAGGCTCTAGACCGTGCTACCACTCCCTGTGCCTGACACCTGCTTCATCCCTGGTCGGCTGGCTCTCAAGCTCCAGCCAACTTGCCTTGGCTACAAGCTGCTGCGTTTGGCACCAGCCCCAACTGTGAAAGTCTGACCCACTGCAAGGCCTTCTTGTTCTACACAGGCCCCAGTTGTGGACCCCTCAACCTGCTGGCCCCTTACCCTGTTATACCACCCAAGAGCTGGCCCTGCAGAGGCCTGTGCTAAGCTTGCACAGATATGAAGGCTCAGGGTACTGGTGAGGAATGTGGGTGCTCTGGCCCCGAGAAGGTAGCGCAGAATCCTCACTGTGGTTCTTTTCCATCCCCCAAGATCACAACCAGTCAGTCAGTCTGTTAACCAGTCAACAGGCATTTATTGAGCATGTACTGTATGCCAGCACTGAACTACGTACTGGGGTTCCCAGACGCAAAAGCTCTCAAATGTCTTGCAGTCAAGTGGGAAAGCAGACCTGGGCAGTGTCTGTACCGAAAGCACAAAGTAACCTTGCCTTCACTGTCAGGGAGGGGAGGAGGGAAAAAGGGAAAGAAATGTTCAACTCTGATGATCTCTGCATAACCCAGGATTCTGCAAAAGGCCCCCAGGCCACTAAACCCTCCTGTTCTTGTCCCTCTGGTGGACACTGTACCCCAGTCATCGTTGCTATAGTTTTTCAGGCCAGAGCATGGCTCCCTGGCTCTGCCTGACATAACAAAACGCATCTTCCGTGCTGCACACAGGGGTCACCACTGTGGTCCCTTTTGCATCCTTGAGCTTCTCACCACGGGAGCATAGCAGGGATCCAAGCTCAAATACCTACAGGCCTGAGGACAACGTGAACATTTACTCTGCGCCAGGCACTATTTTAACCACATTATACAGATTGTCTGATTTCCACAGCAGTCCTCTAACGTATAGTCTGTCCTTGTCCTCTTTTTACAGCAGAGGAAACTGAGGACTTCCCAAGGTCAGACAGCTAGTGAATGCAGGTGGGGCTGGCTTTGATCCAGATTGGCCTACCTAAAAGTGTGACACAGGTGGTGTGGGAACACAGGGAGAACATGCTGTGCAACAGGAAAACTCAGCTCAAACAAGAGGTGCTCATGGCCACATTAACCTCCGGGGCTTCCAGTTTGCAACCTCTAGTCTAGGTTTTCCCCCTTGGACAAACATCTCATATGGTTTCCACAGACACTGTGCTAAATATTAGTAGTATAGCTACATGCGTTGGTTAGCTGAGTGTGTGTGTGTGTGTGTGTGTGTGTGTGTGTGTGTGTGTGTGTGTGTGTGTGAGTGAGAGCTAGATCCCTCTGAACTTGTGCCAACTAGAACCAGCTTCGATTGGTTACCCTTGTGACCCTAGATTTGTAATCAGGATTATCCCCAAATTCAAGACTATATAAAGGGATAAAGTGTGTAGGCCCAGGAAGAGGAGGGGAGGGAAACCCACTGTGCGCTCAGGTTCTCACAGTCATCTCCCTCACAGGCAAACCTGAAAAGCATCCCTCACCATGGTGGGAGGCCCAGCACAGCACCAGCACCCCAGCCCTGCCCCTCGGCATTCAACAAGAAGGGGAGGAGGGAGAGAAAGTTTCCCCTAGCAGCCGCAACCCTGAGGAACCCTGGCCATGGGCTGGTGGCTCACTGGACTGTCATGGATTGGAGCAGCTGACTGGGAGAAGCCTGAGGGAGGGCAGGGCCCCAGTGCCCTGTTTGAGTGTTGCCATGGTAACAGTGGGAGGTTGCAAGGCCCCAGATCTGGGCCAGAGCTGGGGGCCACCTTGATAGGATTCTTTCTCTGAGCCAGCTGTGCTTCCTTGAGCAGCCTGGAGTCCCTTCCTCCGGATCCTCACTGCATTAATTGCCCTGCTCCCCCTACAGGGGCCAACTCAAATCACACCCCTCCGGAAGCCTTGCCTAGATCCCTCACTGGAATAAACAACTTGCTGCTCCCATAACCAGTGTTTGCATTTCCTTTGAGACACATAACCAGTCATGGTTTTGAGTTCTTCTCCTATGCTCATCCGTTCCCCAAAAAATATAAATGCTTTGAGTTGACAGTCTATATTTTTAGTTCAATATGGAATTCCTTTCCCAGATGAATGACAGGTTTCCACTTCCTGTTAGGCAGCATTATCTGGAAAAGCCTTAGAAAAGAGACGGTTTCTGTGCACATAGCAGCTACTCAGCAGATGTGCTTTGAATTGGATTGTCTGCTGCTGAACTGCAGGGCAGAGAGGGCCGTTCTTGGCCCCCTCCCCTCAATTGTGTCAACAACTCAGGCTCAGGAAAGGAAAAACAAGGCCAGCAAAGGGAGTTCCTGCCCTCTGGGAAGAAACAGGAAGAGCCTTTTGCAGGAATACTAGTGAGATAGTAAGACTTCAAGCACTATGCACATGTACTTTCTCAACAGGCTTGGCAACTGGAAGTCACAGAATGAGATCACATCAACTCATGAACACCGACGTGTCAGAAACAGCCAATCAGGGCTTTCCAAGAACATGGCAATAGTCTAACTTCCAAGTGATGTGATCAGTATGGCATCCTAGGGGGCCATGTCCAATCTCCATTTGGGGCCAGCAAGCTTTGGAAGTCAGGTCTCACTGCTGTCTTCTGTTCCTTGCCACTGACAGCAGCACTGGGGATTCAAAAGTAGCCATTCACCAGACACCTGCAGTGTGTCTGCATGTGGGGGAGGCCAGCACATCTGGTATCTGAATACCCCCTAACTGGGTTGAAAAAGTTCTCCAACCCTAGAAAATTGAAATTCCACTTGGTGGATTTTTTTCTTGATTGTCTTCTATCTGGCCACAGTGCTGTGTGTGAACCCAGAAACCAGTGTGGAAGAGCAGAACAAGCCCTGGATATTGAGGGGAAGGAGAAGTGCCCCATCACCCTTGAACCAGCTATGAGACCTTGGGCATTTAATTTCAGTGAGCCTCTGTTTCTTCATCTATAAAAACGCTCAGTCATTAACTCAGCAAGTATTTTCCAAGAGTAAAACACATCCCAGACATTGGGACACTATGATGGGAATAGATTCCATCTAGAAAGGAAGAACGATGATTAAATCCACCATTGAACTCAAGCCAGTTGTGCTGTGGTAGCAACATAGGGATGGCATGGGGCACAGGGCAGGGCTGTCACCTTCGTGAGGTCACAGGAGGCTGCCCAAGGGAGATGATGTTCAACAGAGACTTAGGAGAAATCAGGGAATCCGGCAATACTGGTTGGGGTTGGATGGGGGTCCCATCTAAAGACGTTTGTTGAGTTCCCAAATCAAGACAGGGAGCACAAATCTCAGGCAGTCTGAGGAAAAGAAAGCTTGGTGAACTGCGGAAGGGACTGCTTGCTACTCTTTGCTCCTCCTCCGGTGCTATTTAAGAGACAGTGTAGAGAAGAGAGCACCGTACCGGGAAGTCAGATGACTAGAACCCTGTGTACCTTTAGCCACTAACCAGTTTTGCAATTTTAAGTATATTTTAAATAAATTTCTGCTCTTCAGTTTACTCATCTGTAGAAAAGGACAAGAAAAATCCTCTCCTCCTTACATTACTGTGAAGAAATGTTTGCAGAAGACTTTAAAAAAAAATGAGTTGTAAGTGCAGGGGCTCTTATAGGATTTCCCCTAGTCATAAATAAATGCAAGCCCATTTGGCATCAGTTCAAAGACTGGAGAAGTGACTGCATCACAGTGTTTATCCCCCCCAACCCTTCATTCTCAAGGTATCAGGAGATAAATAGCAGTTGCTTTCTGATCAGTTTGATGATATTTCATTTCAGTTCATAATCAGATGTTGCATAAGGGATAATATATGCTATTAATAAAAGAGTTTTTTAATTGTAGTATCAGTGATTACTCAGCCTGGCTGGTTAGGGCAGATGGTCCTAAAGCCAGGGGTGGGGGCTTAGTCCTACAGAATGCCAGGCTCTGGCCATGACGTACTCTGAATTACAAGCGGGATCAAGTAAAAGAACCTCTGGAGATCCCACTGTGTCTCCTCTGCCCACCAACTTCAAGGCCTCCCTGGGGCCCATTTCCAAACCCACATTAGGCCCTCAAAGCCCTCTGTCACCTCACCACCCTCGCCTGTACCCCCTCATTCCCCACTCTTCCTCAGAAGTTTCTTCACTGCCGTCCCAGTCCCAAACCCTCATGTACCGTCTCTGTCCCTTTGCTCTTGCTGTCCCATCCTGTCTGGCGCACCCTAACTGCCCTACCCCCGCCCAAACGTCTGACCCTCCATGTGACAGCATGCAGCACAGCACCGGGCCAGCACAGCCTCCAGCCCCTCCAGACAGTCCCCCCTGAAAACCCAAGCTGACCTTGGCCACTCTCTTTTCTCGGGGTGCATGCGTTTTGACACTGCCAGGTATTTACTTTGGTCTCCAATTGCTATGATGATTTTTGAGAATTAAACTTGGAAGAGCATTTTCAGTTTATAAAGAACCCTTCATGTACATTATTTGCTTGTGTGACAACACTGGATGGTGATGGAGTCAGTGTATTATTATCTTCCCATCCTAGAGATGAGTAGCCTCAGGTTTGACAGCTCAGGGACTTTGCACTATCACCTGGCAGGATGCACAGTGTTCTAAATAGTATTAAGAAACTCTCCTAGTTTAGCACCACTCATAGGTTTCTTTGTTTCCTCCCAGCACCATGTTGACATTGTAGATACATAACCAGCACTTCTTGAAGTGAAATCCATATGCAAGTTCAGGAAAAAGAATTCAAAGGGCTATTTTATTGATGCAAATAATTGTTATTAGTATTATTAGCCTCTTCATATACAAAGAACAATCTACCTGCCACATTATTTTTATTCCAGTGACTCAGTAAACAACCTAAAGGAGCCTCACACATTCTATACCAACCTCCCACCCCAGGGTCAATCAGAGGGCAGCCTCAAATGTGGGTTCCACTCCCTCTGTCCAAACCAAGCAGCACAGCCCCACTGCCTCCTGGCAAAGTATGAAATATGTTTGCAAGGACTTGCTGAGCAAGATGGATATGCTTGGCTGGCCCTTGGAAACCTGGGACCATTTGGGCATATGGAGAATCCAGGTTGCCCAACACCACACTACCAATCAAGTGAAAGAGCCCCCCAGGTAGGCGTGAGGTGGAGAGTGTGGCCATCCATCCATCCATTCATGGGTGGAGGCAGGAAGGCTTCCCAGCGTGGGAGCACATTTCTCAAGAATTTCAGGCCATTTTGACCACCCAGCAGGACAGAGAAGTGATGTTTTTAGCCATGTCCCTACCTCTGCCCATAAAAATACCAGTTAGGACTCTAAACTTTGCACATTTCCTAACAGCCTGAGAACCTGTTTGCATGCAGTGTCTGCTTTGGCACAAGAACACTGTGAGGCAGGTATCCACTTCCAGTGGTTTGTTTACTTTAGAAAGTATGTGCTGATGCTCAACCCTTCAGAATAGACGAGAGAAGTGAGAGGAAAACTAGCCTCTCCTCCTTCCTCAGAGGCACCGCCACTCTCATTTTCTTGTGTATCTGTCCAGATTTGTTCTGCACTTTGGAGGTGAAGAAACTGAGGCACAAAGCAGCTGAATGACCTTCCAGAGGACACACGCTGAGTCACAGGTGAGAACTCAGCTGGCTTCCCATACCACATTCCCTGCGCGTCTCCTGTACCCTCAGCTCTCCTGTGATCTTTTGGCCAAGAATTCAGCTCGTTAGAAAGCCTACAGGGGTGTAAACAAATAAATTCAGATAAAGTCAAGGCCAGAACCAAGCCCCGCAGGCTCTCCTCCCAGGAGTGGAAGTGCCCTCCCCTGTGACACCAGCTACAAGGACACCGGCCCCCTTCTCTGGGTTTCGCAGCCAGCTCGCAACCCCAGGACCCTCTCCTGCCTTCTAACCACATGTTCAGACTGTTTTGCTCTATCAGTGTTCTGCTCATGGGGCGCTCAGAGACCAGGTCTGAGTTCCCTGGCCTCTCCCACCATCCACATGTGCTTTCCGGAGAGTCCTGTGAAGCTTTGGGGATTTCCAGGCAAGGATGGAACAGAGGTGGCTGAGAGAGCGGAGTGAGGCCGCGGAGCTGAGGGAAGGGTGTCTGTGTGGGTGTGGGTGTGCACCGCACTACCTGTGGTGCAGCTCCCACGCCCCTGCAGTCCTGAGTTTAAGCCTTTTCTTCTGTCCATACTCCCAAAGCACCTTTGTGTTTCAGAGGTGGAGAGGGAGACACGGGGGGGCAAGGGGGACAAATGGAGGAGATCAGGGTGGAGTGAAGCCAGTGGCAGTTCCAAAATTTCTCTATAATGGGAGTTTAGGAGTAAAATTCTAATTCCATCGAAGCCCCTAAAGCTGTATTTGATGAGACTGGGAAAATACTGTCTATATCAAAGGAAGAGGGTGCTGCTTGCCTGAGTGGGTGCTCAGTAAATACCGTAGTACAATCATGAATGTGCTCTGCAGTCACCAACAATTATCTACCAGAACTAAAAAAGTGTCTGCATGCGACATTCAGGATGCAGGTTTAAACCTGCACAGTCAGGAAGTGAAGGTTCATCTTCCGGTGACATTAACATCTCTGCACAACCTGCCCTCTGGGACAGAGCCTGCAGCCCAAAGCCTGGGGAATCTGAGCTGTTCCACATTGTGCATTCCACAGGGCTCGGGTATGATTGGAATGAGAATATTTCTGCTCACTCCCTCTATGATTTGGCCTTTACATTGTAAGCCTTAACATTACAGTAAGGTAGCTTTTGACTTTTAATTGCCCTGAACTTCTGTTAACATTAAATGAAGGGAGGAAAACAGAAGGAAAATAAAATCATACCTATATTGCTTTTGAGTTGCATAATTGTATATTTTTGCCACTCCATTAGTTTTCAGCTATTCCTGCCTATAAACCTCTCCACCATCACCTCTGAGAAAAATAAGTAAGCCAGTCATTCAGTTATTGCTTCAAAGTTTGCAGACCACTAAGTTCTCTTCTATAATATTCAAGAGAATTATGCAGCTTTAAATTTAAAGTCTGTTTTTCAATTACCACCTGTGTGGGGGACCCTGAATCACACAAGTACATGGCTGTCTCCTCGCTTTTTCAAAAAACAATCTTTCCCTCCAAGAGGCTGTGACATTTGGAGACTTAAACGTCAGTTACTGAAGGCAGCCACAGAGTGTTCCCTTTATTGGTGGACCAGAGAGGGCACCACCCCTCCCCAGCTGCCTCTAACTTGAAGATGACCTCAGAGCCTAGGCTCACGCTTTCCAAAAATAAAGCTTTACATAGGCGCTTTACCACACCCCAAAAAATAAATTGGATCCCAAACCTTTTACCAAATAGTTTTGAAGAATGAAAATGGCTGTGTTATCCAGGTATTTCACTGTAACCATGGCTACGGGCTTTCCTAGTACTAATACAAGGATGGAGTCAGGTCAAGTAAGTACAGACAGATGACAAACACAAGTATGAGTAGTGTCAGACTGAGTGCCCACAGATTCTCCAAACTGGAAATGTAGCTCCTAAGGAGTCTGATTCACAAAGGCCCGGTATTGGGAGTGGGAGGGCTGTACCCATGAGAGAAGCTCAGGGTTCTAATTTTAGTTTAGTTTTTAAATATAATCCTCTAACATACCACGACCTTGCATTTAGATGGCGATTTCCCTTCTCAGTGCTCTTTCATGTGTCTTGTCTCCTTCACGTGTCTTGTCTCCTTCACAACAATCATGAGAGACATCTGGGATGATTCTTCAGAAGAGGAAAGAGCTAAAAAGGCTTAACCCATGTGCCCAAGGTCAGAGGCTCATAGGACAACTGAACCAGGACGAGAACTGGGTCCCCTGACTCCTTGCTTAATATTCGTCCCATTGCACTCTCTGCCAGCCTTCTGTGCGGTGCTCAGGACATTTTAATATGTTAATCCCTCTTGCAAACATCCTTTATTCTTATCATTTGTCTGATTGCTGAAGACCAGGGTCTTCCAGTCAACCTGGAGGTTACGGCTGGACAGTAAGGCTTGCCTTTTGTCCTTGTCTGTCTTGTTCAAGCCCCCTGGGTGGCTTTCCCCTACACAGATTACAGTACAAAGAAGAGGGAATGCAGTCCCCACTCCGGAGGGTGTTTTTGATTCATGGGCTGCAAATTTAAAATGCCTCCAGGGACAAGATAGGTGGCAGGACTAGGTGAGGCAGGCAGGGTGAGGACTAGGGGGTAGCATGGGGTGGGGTGGGGGCAACTGAGATTGAAGGCTGTTCTAAAGCCCCAGCAGATCATAGCTATATGAGAGGTTAGGTCAGTATGGCACACTTGGGGGAACTAGCTAAAAACTGATCATTTTATATGAAAGCAGAGATAGAAAATATTAAAATAAAAGTGCCTACAGGTTGAATATAGCTCCTGGACTGCCAGGGAGCACTCTAAGGCATTTTTTGGCAGTTCCCAGCACCACCATATGTGGTATTATATTGCACTTCTCTCCTTACATTTTGGCCCTATTAAAATGTGAGCTCTCAGAGGTCACACAAGACTTCTTCATTAGTGAAGAGTGTATCCACAGACCGTGGCACACATGTCAGGGTTTCAAGCATCTGATGGGTTAGAGACTGGGTGAGTACCCCATCATCCTAGAAGAGAAGGTCCAGAGACTGAGGTCCTCAGCCTCCTGAGAATGGTGGCTCTTTTGCACAATGATTACAGCAGGGTCTTTGGACTCAGAGGAGACCAGAGTCAGACCTCTCTTGCACTTTAATGGCTCCATGGCCTTGGGCAAATAACTTAATCTCTGATAGCCTCAATTTCCTCATCTATATATTGGGGAATTGTTATTAAACAATTGAGTTTTAAAATCAGGCCACATCTTTAAAGCGTTGATTGCCCACTTAGTAGGAACACACAACAGATTATCCTGTTCCTGTGAAAGGTGATAAGATACCTTGCCAGACCTCTGTTCTGAGGCTTTGGCCCTGACGTATCTATGCCAAATGAGGCCACTCCAAGGAAAACAAGTGAGCATTCTAGGTGAAATGAAAAGAAGAAAGTTGATAGTGACAGACAAAACAAGGCCCCCAGGAAACTAGATCTTGGAGGTCGGGATGGCTGAAAGGGGGAGATGCAGCTGGGAATGAATGGACACAAAGTTAGCAAGAAAGCAGGGAGAAGCAAATGTTTCCTCCCTGATTCCCTAGGAGTTAGGCAGCTAACTTACTCTTTAAACCAGTTCTGTGAAAAATTGATCAAATGTTAATTAGAACAAAATATTTCTTTAATAAATGCATGTTTTCCACATTACACACAATAGGAATAGTATAATAATACATGTAGTGCTATACAGTTCTCAAGGCAGCTTTAAGGCATCTACTGCGTGAAACGTACCTAGGCTGCATGCTTTACACACATTATCTCTTGTATTCCTCCCAGCAGTGCATTCATTCACTCATTCATCCATTCATTCATTCGTCCATTCAACAAATACATCTTGCCAGCCCACCTTCTACAAGGTGGTGCTAGGTATTCAGGATGAAGATTGTCACACAGTGGATACAACACCTACCCCACTGAGAAATATGCTAATAGCTCTGTTTACAGAAGAGAAAACTAAACTCAAAGTGCTCAAGCAGTAGAGGAGTAGAGGAGGCAGTGTTCTTGATTGCATGTTTTCTGGTTTAAGAGAAGGAATCTCAGGAAGTTATTGACTTGCCAACAGGCTGGAGATATTGTTTGTGTTCATTTACATTTAGCACAGTTGGAATTTTCAGAGAATCAAAGAGACATGATTTCTAGTGTTTAATCCTAAGGGTGACTGAAAAAGAGTAATTATTCACAGAGTCTATGGCAAGGACCATTTGGAGACAATGTAATTAGGAATGAGAAGAGAGAAAAGGAGGGAAAGAGAAAAAGCAAAGGAGAATAAAGTGGCTAGAGATTCAAGGCCTTCCATAACAGAAAGTCAGAGAAAGCCCAGAAGAAAACCTTTTAAACTCCTTTCATTGTTCTTAAACCATGCTCTCGTTACTTCCCTGGTATCATCTTTGAGTAGAGAGAGAGAGTCTTTCACCTCCCCTGTATCCCTAGCATAGCTTAATTAATACTTAATTGATTGAAAGATTGACTCACTTGAACCTGGAGTGAAATGGAGCTTTTTAATTTTCTTTTCTGCTGAACCTGAAATAGGACATATAGTAATTAGGAAAGGATCCCTTGTTATCAGAAAGTCCCAGGTACAATGAATGAGCTCTTTGTAACTGAGCAAAAGGAAGGTAGGTGATTATTTAGGAGCTGATAAAGCACCCCCCAACACACACACTGCTTTCAGTGATACGAGGTTTTCTTGATAATCATTTCCTCCTTAAATGCGTTACCTGGCTGGCGGATCTGGCTGAACTTGTGGTGGCTAAATTGTGGGTAACTGTCACTAAAACCCAGCCACAGATGTGACTGATGGTCACATTTCTATGCCCTTCATTACCCCTGCTCTTCCTTCTCAATGACCTGGGTTGACTCAATAACATTTTTTCAAGATCTCTTTCCTCTTGGGACTCACGGAATGAAAAATTTTACAGTGGGGAGTATTACAGAGGCGATGACAGGATGGTGTGGGGGAGGCGGGGAGGGGTAGGGCTGCTTACATGACTTGGTGAAGAGGGCTTCTTCAGGAGGTAGCATCTGAAGTCACAGGTGGGTGAAAATGTGTTTGAGCTGAGCCCTGGATGTTATGAAGTAGGCAGCCATGCCAGGATCTGAGAGCAAATGCACCAAAGGGACAACCAGGGTCTTGAGGGGGTGGCTGGGTCCTGAATCTTTCAATCAATTAAGTATTAATTAAGCTATGCTAGGGACCCAGTGAGAAGGGAACACAGGTAGATGAGAGGAGGAGGCAAGCAGGTGACAGAGGTGCTTGTGACATGTGTGTCAGGAGGGTGGATTTCACTCTACAGGATTTGGGAAGCCACAGTGGGAGTGGGGGGTGAGTGGAAGTGCAGGTGGGACAGCATCACCTGGCTTGTGTGAAGGGGGACAGGTGATAGAAGGGGAAGAGCAGAGCCAGATACTGGCTAAGAAGCCAGCACAGCAATCCAGGTGAGAGGCTGGTGACCTAGCCACAGAATAGAGGGAAGTGGATGGATTGGGGGTATATTTTGGAGGTAGAGCAGTGATGCATGGAGGTGGGGATGAAGCAAAAAGGCATATTGGCATCCTGGGGCTGCCATAACAGAGTACCACCGGCTGGGTAGCTTCCACCAGGTTCCAGAAGGTGTGTGTCTGGGTTCCGGAGGCCAGCCACCCGAAGTCAAGATGTCGGCAGAGCTGGTTCCCTCCGAAGGCCATGAAGCAGGATCTGAGGCAGACCTCTCTCCTTGGCTCACGAACGGCCATCTTCTCCTCCTGTCTCCTCACGTCGTCTTCCTCCTGCGCATGTCTGTTTCTATGTCTAACTTTCCCCCTTTTGTTAAGGGTGTCAGCCACATAGATCACAGGCCCACTGACTCTGGTATGACCTTGTCTTAACTGATCACACATGTGACAATGCTGTGTCCAAATAAGTCACATTCTGAGGTACTGACGGTTAGGACTTCAACCTAAAAATTTCAGGATGGGTGGGGTGGCACAATTCCACCCATACCAGGAGAGTCCAACTGTACACAATCAGTCTTCTGCTTAGTCCAAGCTTTGAGAGAATTCATTCATCAAATATTTATTAGCACCTCTTGTGTGACAGTCATAGAGCCTAGTTATCAGGTCATACAGATGAGTGCGACTCACTGCTGCTTAGCAGCTTAGGGCAAGGATGCGAGAAACATCCTCATTCAGCAAGTATTATATATGTGTGTGCATGTATATCTTCTTGTACTATAATTATTTGTTTTCTTTGAAAAATCAAAAGAATACAGAAAAGTAAAGAGTTGTATATTCTGAGGTACTGAGAATTAGGATATATATTTATGTATGTTTTTACTTTATATGTTTATATATAATATATATAAATATAAAAACATATACAGAAGTATTTAGATATATGACTTTGTACTTTTCTGCATTCTTAAAAATTTTCAAGGCAAGTATATAATTGAAATACCATAAGATAAGAACTCTAGTAGGTTACTGGCTCTGTGAGAGCCCAGAAGAGAAAGGAATCAGTCTGGGGAGGTTTGGGGATAGAGGACTGAAAAAGAACGATGAATGGCATAATTTCTAAAGCATCTCCTTCCTACAGGAAAACTAGAGAAAGGAGAAAAAGTGCCTTTTAACTGAGACCTAAAGAATCAAAGTCACAACTCAAAAACCATTCCAGATCCTAAAAAGGCAAACAAAATCATCATTAACTAAGGAGCGAAGGGGTGGTTCTTTTGGCCAGCCTGGAGTTTGGGGTCAAATAATAAGGGCTCACATTTATTACCAATGTCAGCTCTGAGAGGTTCGACCTCTACTGACTCATTTAGTTTTCCTAACAGCCTATTATTATCAGCTCCATCTCACAGAGGAGAAAACAGAGCCCCAGAGAGTGAGGGTAAGTAACCTGCCACATAACCACAGGAGCATTAGTGAGTAGCAGAGCCAGGATTCAAATGCAGAACACTAGGTCCCAGAACCAGCACCCTGAAGAGCCTACCTGAACCCCTCCTGGGTCAGAGTTGTGCTGGGAGAGTGGGTGAACTCACTGCATGTCCATCACAAGCATTATCATATCAGCACTAGCTTTTCTGGCACTTGTATTAGTCAGGATGGGCAACTGATCTCAGGGGCTTTACCCCACAAGGCTTGTTTCTCTCATTCCACTGTTCACTGTGGTGGGTGCCTCTGCTAGAGTCAGAAGATACTGGTTCTGGCCATGGTCCTGCCAACTGTCAGGTGTGTGACTTCCAGCAGACCCTGACTCTTTTGGGTCCAGATTCCTTATAGCAAAGCAAGGGAACCCAGCTATATGGCCCATATTTGGATTCTCCCAATTCAGAATGTTTACATGATAAAGAATCATTTTATTATTTCTGATACCATGGCACCTTAATCATTTTATATTGATACCTGTTAGGCTGGAGGAAGTAAAAACAAGGACATGCAGACAGAACAGAGATACCATAAAAGGAGAACAGACCAGACACCAAGGTCTGTGCCTTATATGGAAAGGGGGGAATTCCATCCTTCTGATGTGCCAACTAAGACCCAGATGTCAGCCTCCTCCCTCTTGGTAGGAAAAAAGTTTCTAGTTGTCTATTATGTCACCTTTAGCCAATCATACCTCTCCACGCCTCCTAGGATAGCTTGCCCACTCCTCCCCCTCCTAACCCCTTATAAGCCCCCACCTCCCTAACTGGGTGTGACTTCCCCAGCCTGTGATAGCCAGACCGGGGAACATCACCCGGGAACTGTGCTCAAATAAACAGCCTGGCCCTTTGTTGCCTCTCGTCGCCTGCTTATTTCGGCTAGAATTTATCTTACAATACCTATTTGTGCCTTTATTCAGAACTACTATCATAATTATATCATTGATTCTAAGGGAAAATACTACTTTCTTCTAATAATTAATATCTAATTACATACATAAATGTATACTTGGTTGGGGGACAAGCCTCCAACTTTATATTAGGTTTAGCTACTTGAAGCAATGAATTAAATGGAGAAAAATACAGATCTGTATTTCATCATGCCAGGAACCAGGTTTAAGTTATAAACATAACATTCTACAAGCAGATTATTATTGTAATCTGACAATTTTTATATAAAATAGTACTTATATCTATGAGAGGCATACTTATATCTATTAGTTGGCCAGGTGAGAACCATCCAGAGTGGCAGAGTTCATCACTCCTGACTGGGGTCCACTCCGTGCCCTCCCTGCCCACCTTGGTTTCTGAAGTGTGAGGTGTTATCACGACCATGGAGATCTGCAGGGATGGCAGGGAGATTTGGGGAGGCAGGCTGGGCAGGCAGGGTGGAGAGGGCTGTGGCCAAATAAAGTATTTTAAACCCCCAGGAGAGACAGCAGCGACTCAGGTAGATGACAGTTTGATAGGATTCCCATTTTAGAAAAAAATAAAATACACCAAGCTCAGAGACCTGAGAAGAGACTGGGGCTAGAAGAGGAAGAGCAGAGCCCAATGCAGGGACATGTCTTCTTGTCCCCCTGCCTGCCTGAGAGCTCTCCTGCCACTTCCACCAAGAACATCACCCTCTCCCCGGGGGCCGTTTTCCCCAAACAACTGTAATCGTCAGTCTGTTCTCTCTCACTTTGGTGACAGTATTCTTTACGAAACACAGATGGATTATGTCCCCTCCTTGCCTAAAACCTTGGAGCTCTTACCACATACACCAGCCATTAACAGGGCCGAGAAGTGCTGTGGGTGTGTGCCGCCAGCCGCTGGACCTCAGAGCACCTCGCTGTCCCCCCCAACTCACTGATGCCACATGCAGCCACACTGTCCTTTTAGGTCCTTTTCAGGAAAAACAATGGGTCCAGTTTGTCATCTGGAAAAAAGCACAGTAAACACATTATTTCCCTGTGTTTCCAGAGTTTAGGGGGACTTTTTATCACATATTAACAACTGAACCCATGGCTTTAAATTTAGAGGCACTTCACCTGAAAAGATATCTGAGGGTTGAAGAAAAGCAGACCAGGCATATTACTTGAAAGTGCTTTAAATAAGTTTATTCTCTGTTTTGAGACTTTGCAGAGACCCTGGCCATGTCTTTGCAATTTTTAGCAATTCAGAGCCTGCCCCTCCTCCCCATGGGAATCACTCATTTTCCTAGCATCACGGGCTTCTCGTCGTCACACTTACCATATTAGACCTTCACACCTGTCTGCGTGGTTCTCCGATAAGTGTTTGCTTCTGGCAAGACAAGGATCGGGTCTGCTTGCCTCTGGAGGCCCAGGACCCCACTTGTAAGAAATGTTCCGTAAGTAAGCATGACAGAATGGCTGATCAGACCCCATCCAGATTGTCCTTTCCTTTTGGTCTCTTCCCCTTAACCCTGTCCAGGCCAAGTCACTTACTCCTCCCCCTGTGCTGTTCCCATGTGCCTTTATTCAGAACCTGACCATGGGCCTCATCACCCTGAACTTGTATGTTTGTCTCTCCTCCTTGCTAGATGGGGAGGTGCTCAGGGTCTGAATGCATGGAGCCAGATACAAATGGAGTATTCAGTGAATGTTTATTGCATTGAATCATGACCTCCAGGAAGACAGTTCTGGCCCAGATGTCCCGACTACACAAGAGCAAGAAATAACACCAAAGGAGGCTCCCCATAGCAGGCTACACGGCTGCTCTGTGTGAAGACAGACCTCTTTCCCACCTCCCCCTGCCCATGGTCCATTCCCTTATTCAGCACGAGGCTCCTGTGTTCACAGAAGAGGGTCAACTTGCTTATACAACAGTGTTTGACCTGACAACTGTCCAGAAACATTTGGGCTGTTTGTTACAGACATAAATTCCTGGACCCATCCTAGAACTATTGAATCAGGGTTTCAGGAGCGGGGTCAGGAACCTGCATCTTTAACTCCCCAGGTAACTTTTAAGCAGCCAGCCTGGCCACAAGTCTGTCATGCTGTCACCAAGATCCCTGGGTAAAGAGATAAAGCAAACATGCTGATAACCCCAACACAAGGTAGAAAACTCAATGAAAGCATTTGAGGAAAAGTCTGCCAACTTTCAGTTATAAATGGCCCCCAGCACATACCCTGCAGCCTGAGCTGCATCAGAGGAACCTTTTAAGGTTCCGAGAGGCCTGCACCTCCTGCCTCTCCCCACCCTCCATGAGAAGACTAAAGATTTGGACCATTGGAGGTCACTCTGGAGTTGATCTCAGGGATTTTAATTGGGCACCATTATGATCCTTATTATTAGCTTTCTAGAAAGCATCTACTATCTAACAGGTAGTATTCCACAGCTTTGCATAGATAATTTAATCTAAGAAATTTGGTGCAAAGTAGAATGCTCTGCCTCCTGCTTGGGGACCTCCAGAAGGAACACCAATCCAAAGATGAGCCCTGGACATGACTCTGGAGCTGCTCTTGGCCCATGGGAACAGATCAGACCTCCCTGGGAAGGACCCGTCCCTGTACACATCCAGGGGTTACAAAGCCTGGCCTGCAGAGGGCTAGGCACTCCTCCCAGGCTTCACTTTATGAGCTCAACATGCCTCCAAATACCATGAGATGCTCCCCAAGAGGCTTTCTCTATCCTTTTTGCTGAGTGCCAGGGTCTAGAATTAATGCCACAGACCGACCTGCAGACCAGCCTTAAGTAGAGAGGTTACCTGTGAAGCTCTGTGAATGGGGTGGGTGCCCATGGTCCTTCAGCAGGAGATTTAGGCTCAGAGGTAAGGAAGGGTGGGAAGAAAAGCTTAAAGATAGAATCAGTCCATTGTTATCTGGAGATAACCCATGACTTTATAGATTGTTTTAGAATATTTTGCAGTTTACAAAATGCATTAAATACATTGAGCTCTTTTAATCCCCACAGCATCATTATGAGGGAAGCTTGTTAGTTTCATTTTTGTAGCTGAGGTTCAGTAATTCACCAAGGTCATAGGGACGACCTAGAGCTCAAACCCAGGTCTTCTGGTTCCAGGATCATTATTCTCCATCAGTACCTCACACAGGCAGATAGCAGGTTGTTGGAAGCACAAAAATGAATAAATGACTTTCTCCCCAGCCAGATACTAAGGAGGCTATGCAGATGAAAAGTATGGGGTTTCAAGGAAACTGAAAGTAACTTTTCTCCTCTTCTGTCTCCTCACACCCACCCCCACAACCACAATCAATCAAGATTGGTTAGCACCTATTGTTGATTTTACAGGGATAGATGAATTATCTTTTAAACAGTGTCAGTATTAGCCCAGAGCTAACAAAGGATAGTGTCTCCCAGGTGCATTTCTGAGGCACAAAGTGTGACTTTTACAAAACATTCCAAGGCGGCTTTAACTTTTAATTCATACCACCAAGGAGATATTTGATTGTTTCCTGGAAATGCTAACAATGCAGAGCTCATAAATACTAATGAAACACTATAGATTAGCAGAGCAAGTAACCTGGGGGGCCTAAAAGAGAATTCTCAGATTAAAAAAAAAAATAGAATACTTTTTAATCGAATTTTCCCCAGACTGGGTTCCCAAATGTTAATGGATACCCTCTACGGCTATATGGAGAAAAGATTCAAATGTGTAGCTTTAGGAATCTAGAAGTGAATTATTGGCTTAGCTTTAGCTTGAAAAGAAATCTATTTATTCAAAGGCTATTTTAGGTGCCATGGGATGGATGAGTTTGAGACAAAGGTTGGGATGGGTAAGAAAGCCTGGGACAGGGAGATAAACATGTGATCCCTCAATAATAACAACTCCCCTGGAGTTATAAAATGCATGAAGCTCTGTGATACTGGAACCGGTATCTTTATCCTTCATTGCTGAATCCTTAACACAACAGAGTATGTGTGGCACGTCCTGGGTACTCAATAAATGTTTGTAAATGGATAAAGATCACTCTTAAAACATTTTTCAGAGCTTTTCAGATCCTGTTATCTTCTCTTGAGGGGCAGCCCTGATTACAACACCCTTCTAATAAACACACACCTCTGTGAAAACTCCTGCCACAACCCAGCCTTTCCCTCTCCCACCCTAAGCCCCAGGCTTACCAGAGAGCCCGTTCTACTCATATTCTAGAAGTTTCTCTGCCTAGAATCACTAAACGTCCGTATTTCCCATGTTTCTCTGTCAAGGCCCTACTCATCTCCAAGGTCCTCCTCAGTGGCTCTACCCTCGTGAAAACCGCCCTGATCTTTTCCATGGGCTCGATGCCCTCCCCGCCTCCCTGGCTGGAACCAAGCGTGGGCCTCAGTGCACTGAAGCCTCCTGCAGGGACCAGCACGGCCCGGCACAGAATGGTTTGTCAAAAAATGTGGTATTACTGTCTAATTTGAGTCATAGAAGTGTAGTGCGAGGAGCATTTGGTCCCAGAAAGGTCTGTGTGTGGGTCAAATGAGAGAAAAGCATCCAAAGTCTTCCCATCACAGAGGAAAAACCCTGTTGACGGGCAAAAAATATGCGGCTGTACAAGGCCAACTAGACACAAAGGCTTTGGCCGAGGGAGACGAGAAACAGAGAGACACGTGGTGTGAGGAGCAGCAAGGCTGTGGGCCACTTGGGGTCCCCAGGATGCCTCGGGGGCTGTTCTGTAAACAGAGGCTGTGGGCTTGCTGGCATGCGGGCAGGTCCATGGCTCGCGGCGTTCCCTGGGCTGCAGAGCTGTGGAGGCAGAGCCTCTGGGGCAGGATGTTCATCTCTGTTGCACATTGAGTTTCAGTTTGGGCGACCATATGCTTTCCGTGAGCATCCATTTGGGCAGGACTGGGTTTTTGTTAGGTGTATCTTCACACATTTGTGAAGTTTCTAACAATGAGAAATAAGTCTCTTTGCCAACTTTTTCTACAACAGACTGCGATAAACATTAAAGTCAGTCTGGGGAATAGCCACGTATCATGAGAGTCTCTAAATCCTGGGCAACTTGCCAAAAATGGGTTAATTCTACACACAGGAGTGAGGCGCCCAGAGCAACACATGTGAGGTGCTCAGCCTGGGGGATGTGGGGCCAAGCTTCCCAGGATCAGCAAGGCCAGCTCTGCTTGTCACTCACCGTGTGACCTGTACCTCTGTCTCTGCAGTTGTAGGATGCAAGGAACCACTGTATCTACTTCAGAAGATCCTTGTGGTGAAGACTAAGTGAGATAGTAGGTGGGAAGGGCCCACAACAGTCACCTGCTTATCAGTTCTTCTTACAGCAGTACTTCACCTCCAGGGGCCAAGTGGCAAGTAGCGGGTGCTAATTTACACAGTTGCACAAATTGTATGGGGTGTGGGGCTCCATGCTGGCATACTAGGACTGAGGTCAGGTGGGGCTTGGATGGACACACGGGCATGGGGTGCATAAGATACCTACCGAGTGTGTCATTCAAGGAGCTAGACCTCGGAGGACAACTCCTGGGGCACCATGTGTAAATTGTGCATCCTGCGCAAGTGGGGCCACACGTCTGTGCTCACGCAGGACAACTGAATGAAGCCTTGGCTTCAGGACGCCTCTGGACACCCCCCGCCCACCACAAAATACCATCCTCTTGTTCCCTTAAAAGATACAATTCAAGCAAGAGTGATTAGAAAAGTATTAAGTGAAATACAAAGATAAGGTACAGGCATACCTCAGGGAGATACCCGGTTTGCTTCCAGACCACCCCAATAAGGTGGATACTGCAATGAAGCAAGTCAAAGGAACTTTCTGGTTTCCCAGCACATATGAAAGTTGTGTTGTTTACAGTATATTGTAGTCTATTAAGTGTGCCATAGCCTTATGTCTTAAAAAAAGTACATACCTTAATTAGAAAAATACTTCATTGCTAACCATCATCTGAGCTTTCAGTGAGTCATAATCTCTGGTCACAAATCACCATAACAAACATAATAATGAGGAAAGTTTGATACATTATGAGAATTACCATAATGTGACACAGAGACATGAAGGGAACAGCTGCTGTTGGAAAAATGGTATGGATAGACTCACTCCATACAGGGTTGCCACAGAGCTTCAATTTGTATTAAACACATTATCTGCAAAGTGCAAGAAAATGATGTACACCATAATGCTATCATCCTTCACTTTTCTGCCCACCCAGCCATTTGGGAGAGCGCTGGCCCATTGTCCAGAGGTCTGGGTGTTCATCCCAGCTCTGTGTGGCCTCGGACAGGTCACCTTCCCACTCTGGACCTCAGGTTCTTAATTCTTCAAGTGAGAGCCTTGATTGGAATGGTCCCTGAGGTCTCTGGCCTGAAAATCAATGACTCTGATTTCTGGGTTCAGGGCAATATCTTGCACCAAGAGGCCTCTTAAATTTCCTCGGACCATGCTCAGTCTTGTTTGGACACAGAACCTGTGGATTCCAGAACCAAAGGAGCTTCTAAGACCTTATACTTGAGAACTGAGGCCTAAGACATGCATGGAGAGGTAGCAGGGGGTGCTAGAAGAGTGGGTACTCTGTACAAGCACACAGAACAGCCCTGAACTGAGCTCAGGATGGAAGTAGGAAGTCATCCAAGGACCCCTTCCCAGTTTCCAAGCACCATTGCTGAGCAGCCTGCAAGCTCCCTTCCATTACAAAGAAAGGCAGCCAGCAGGGCAGGAGACTTGAACATAATGATGGGAAGAAAGGTAAAAACAGAACCAGCACGTGACCCCACACCCCAGAGCACAGAGTGTCCTTGTCAGGTGCAGGAGTGGGGCGGGAGGAAGCAGGAGACATGGAGCAGGGAGGAGAGCATGAAGGAAGGCAGCAGAGAGGCAGGACGGAGCTGATGGCCTCCTAGCCTGGGGGAGGCCCAAGGCCCTGCAGCAGGCAGCGAGGCTTCCCATTCCATCTTGCGCTTCAGCTTTAATAAGTGTTGAAAATGTCAAGTTGTGTACCTAGAAGGTCAGATACAGGGCCGTCCTGTGGCGATATGTGTTCAACACCCATCAGGTGAGCTGCAGTGGAGAAAAGGTTGAGAACTGCTCTTGTGGAGGAACCTAGGGAGCCAGCCCCTAACCAGAATACCAGATACACTGATTCATCCAATAACTGTTGAGTACCTATATATGCCAGGAATGATATACTATTAATTTTTATATCCTAAGCCCAACATAGTATGTACAGAACAAGAATTAGTTAGTACATATTGATTAAAGGCATGCATTTATCTTGTTTATGGAGTCTCAATACAGTCTCAGTGAACTCTGGAAATCTTCAGTTCCCTCCCCTTTCCTAAGCCTAAATCCATTATGTCATTAGAAATTGCAGACCATTCCCACTGCATTCCTCTGATTCATGTGTTTTGCCCTCTTCAGGTGCCATTGGTGGCATGCCAAAGTCCAGAGCTGGAGGAGGAGTAAACTGGGCGAGGCTGCGTCCTCTGGAGCCCAGGTTTTGCTAGCGAGCTGAGACTCCCTTGGCCCCAGGCGAGCCAAGCGCCATGGGGAAAATGAGCGCCTTCTTTAGTGCCATCTGGGACACCATCCTGACCAAACACCAGGAGGGCCTCTTCAACACCGTGTGCCTCGGCATTATCCTGGGGCTGCCACTGCTAGTGGTCCTCATGCTCCTTTTCATCTGCTGCCATTGCTGCTGGAGCCAGCCAGGCATGAGCGGCCAACAGCCAGAGCGGAACAAAGGGAAGAAGAAGAAGAAGAAAAAGAAGAAGGCTGAAGAAGACCTCTGGATCTCTGCTCAGCCCAAGCTCCTCCAGATGGAAAAGAGGCCGTCCCTGCTTGTGTAGCTGGGCAGGAAGCAGAGGTGTCCTCCCTGCGGACCAAGCCGCCTACATACAAGGTCGGGAGCAGCGGCCCCTGAACTGATGCCCTCAGGTCCCCAGAGGAACTACTCAACCAAGGAACAGACCTCAGAGCAAGTGCACCCACAAAGGGGGCCCCTGGGAGAACATGGGCCTTTCTGGGGCACTTCGCAGCCATATGCCCAAGAGCGACGCTCTTTACTACAGACTCAGGTGTGCCTTCCCCCTGTGTCTGGCCTGTTCCATATGCAAAAGCACAAGGAACACTTATCCATACATCTTGACATGTCTCCCACATGCACACACATGCACACAGTGTGTACCACACACACACATGAATTCAGGCAATAGATACCTGGCAAGTATATTCTATTCACCAAATAGCCTACTTTGTGCAAGGCCCTGTGCATAATCTGCTCTTACAAAAACATCTCATAGGAGGGCCTGTCCAGATTTGGGCACGTGTGCACAATTATATAACCAGACAAGGCATTATATATACCACTTAGGGTAGAGATGTGTGCCTTCCCATTCCTAGCTCTTCATAGTTTTTTACTGGAAATTCTCATATTTGGACATTCCAGCATCCTGGTGCAGTCCCTTCCCTGTATAATAATACACACCAAGTTCCCAGGCTTCTGACCTCTCACCTGGGAGGAAAAGTTTAATATGTGATGGATCAAAATTCATGGAAAGCTGTTGTCCTGGAACTCATACCCAGGTCCTCCTTACCACTGGTAGGTATGCAATGTGGCCCAAGACCTTGCTTTCAGATGCTATCCCCGGAACCTCACAGCAAGGCACCCTTCTCCAAATAAGAGCAAACAGCTCTTTGCAGACTGCTAGCAAGATACAGAACCCAGGTGTACTCCATTCCCTTCCTGGACTGCCATGGCGTACCTGTGCAAGGTGTGCTTTACAAATGGAAAGGAGGTGGCACACTTGAGCCAGATGCCTCCTGTGTGACCAAAGGTTCTCAGGTGGGGAAGAGAGATGGTCACCCATACAGTCCCGCAGAAGGCCCACTGGAAATGATTTTATAATGTTGTAATGGATGCATAGTATGTTGCAGGTGGGATGCAGAAGTTACAGAGTTTAAATGAAAGTAGGATGAAGTTATATAGAGGTTTATTAATATTTATCTTGACGCTAAGGCAAGTGCCTTGCACACAGTTGGTACTCAGACTGGCTGTGGATGGTGTTGGATATGTGAAGATGTTAAGGGTCAACATGTAATACCTCGTCAGTTCCCCCAATTGACCCTCTCTTCTAAGTGAGCCCACTAATTGCTGCAATGGATGGAAGCTGGGTATCAAATTCTGCAGGAGGATGAATGCAGGGCAAGGGTCAGGTGGGCATGTGCACCCTGAGGTCCATGAGGACGTGTAAACTAGGTCTGCAGTGAGTTGAGGAGAGGGTCTCCCTGCCCTGCTGAGATTGGGAGGCCTAGCTAATGCACTTGTATGATGAACTGGTTGGTATTTTGATTTTATTGTGAGCATCTTGCAAAGATGGGTAATTCCCAAATTAGGAACAGGTTGTGCTCTGAAAGTTCATTTGCAAATCTGCTGGGTAGCTCTCTTGAAATATTTTCCCACCTAAATGGTATTGAAATTGCGATTTAATTAATTAACTAAACTATGATATTTATAGTAGTAAAAAGCGGAATTCTGTAAGAGTGTGTTAATGGGAAAATGTACTCTGTTTGCTTACTCGGACCACCTGGTACTCACCTGCTCTCCAGGTTTACCCCAGGCCTGTGGAGGGCAGCATCTGGTGGTGGCCGCTGCCCCAGAGTCTTCTAGCCTTTGACTCTGTGAATCACAAAGCAGGCTTCTTAGACCATAGGACCAGTCACCGCCACCCTCTCACACTAAGTGGCCCTAAAACCCCAGGCACTCAGGCCGCTGCTCATAAACCCCTGTGACCAGAGAAAGAAGCATTCTCTGATTTTCTGTACCCTTGTCACACAGCTTGTCATGGAGCATTGGGCAGTCCCCTTCCCATCACAGGGTGACTGTTCGTCTCCCCACACCAATCGCACATGCTCCCCATGTCCACCGCTGCCCACCAGGACAAGCTCCCCTTCCTGTCCCCAGCTGTCAGTCCCCCTAAAGTGGATGAGCTGGGGAAGACAGAGAGGCTGATAGCAGAACCTGGGTGTCAGATACAATCTGGGCAAGTGGATCACCCAGATCTGGCCGCACAAGTAACATGGTTGCTATGGCAACTGGCTGCTAGTTTGAATGAGGACGGCAGTTGGTTGTCATAACTGTGACAGGGCCTCTGTGTCCAGGTGCAGCGCCCTGCTGTCCTCATCGCGTGGACTTGCTCTACCTCTGGGCATGAAACACCGAGAAACTCCCCTATTGGCTGCTTCCTTTGCCAGGACTCAGGAGACCCCAACACTGAATGAGGCTCATCGCCTCCCCCCAGCTTCCCCTGACAGCCCTCACAGAGTAGCGCACCACTGCCCAGTGCAGGATAGGCCCTCGAAGTGCGTTAAGTGGGCCGTGGAAGGGGCCCAAGGCGATTACTGGAACCCACTCCCTTCTGCACTTCATCTTTCCGTGTCGTTTCCTTCCTCATTCCCACTTTCCCCACCCCTGCCCTGTTCCGTCCTCTCCATGTTTAATCCTTCCCGGCTTCTGTCCCAGAAGTGCAGCGGGGGCTGCCTCAGGACTGAGCCCGTGGCCCATCTTGGGGAGGGGGGTGTTAAGCTAATGGAGGACAAACAGGATAGTAAGCAAGAGGTTCCTAAACCAGCACAGGCTTGGGGAGCAGCCCCCAGACCTAGGATTTGAACAGCTTCAGCCCAACTCTGCAAGGAGGTTTTCTCACCGCTGCTCCACAGATTCGCTTTTTTATTTTTGGAGGGGGAAAGCAAAGGTGTAGATAAAGGGCAGTCACCTTTTCAAGAAAAACATAAATGGTCCAAGTTGTACAGTGTTTGTCAGTATTTCTTTTTTCTGGAAAATTCAAAGACATAAAAGAAAATTTTATTTAAATAAAATACTTTGAAAATAAAAGTCATGCCTGGCCTCCTTACCTGCTGGAATCACTTCCTTGACATTAGATAGTACCCTGTCCCAGAAATCATGCAATGATGGAGGCAGCATCTTGCCCTTGGATACAAAAGACCCAGCAGGCCAGGTTCCCGCTTTCCTGAGGCAGCCGCAGGTCAGAGGACAGGAAGGTTCTACCTCTGCCTGCACAGCAGACACCTTGGAGGCTAGGCACCCCCCCAGGTGCCAGCTGCAGACAAACACACTGATGTTCTTGGGAACATTTGGAGAACATTCCCTTCAGTGCAGCCAATGTCTTCTTAAAGGAAAAAGGGGGAAAATAGCAAAAGGTAAGTAAAAATAGACCTCTGAGTTAAAGCCAGTGCTGGGAAGGGGAGAGATCAAAAGCCTCTACGGTAGCTGCTAGGGAGATGTGGACAGATAGATGATGATAGATAGATAGATGATAATAGACAGACTGATAGACACACACGTGTTATGTGTGTTTGTCTTTTTCCAGGTTGGCTGTAGCTTTGTGTTGGTTGTGAAATGTAATGATTTAGATGCTCCTAAGTCCTCCCTCGATGCTGCTAAGCTGGTCATTAAAGCCAGTCTGCCTAGAGCAGTGCTGTCCAATAGAATGTGGAAAGATGGAAATGTCCTTTATCTACACCGTCCAAATGGTAGCTCTGTGTAGCTATTTAAATTAAGTAAAATTAGAGGTGCAGTAGCTGAGCTACATATTTCAAGTGCCCATCTCCAGGTGTGGCTGGTGGCTGCCATCATGGAGGGCGTAGGTCTAGAAGCTCGTGGGGGGAGTGGTCAGACTTGCTGGCAAAACACTGCGCTTACTGCATGGCAGCCAGGGCTGAGGAAGGAAGGTGGGTGGCACAGGTTCCCCAATTGCTTTATCTCTTCCAAGGCAGGCTGACATTTCTGTTGTTTGTTTTAGTTGAAATCTGGGTTCCCTTCCCTATCACCCCACATCCTATGACAACCCGCAAACAGAGACTCTTCATTGAGGTCTATTGTCCAAAGCTGAGGTCTATTGTCCAAAGTTCCGAAGCTGGCATCGGGACAGGCTGCGGGGGATCTCTAGGCCCTGTCTAGAGAGTTACAGAGGTAGAAATTGGGATCGTGGGGCACCGTGTACTGACTGCAGCCTGCAGGATGGCCTGGAGGTGTGCTGAGGGTCAGTGTGACGAGGACCGCCAGCAGTGTGGGGGGCTGGGACGCAGAAGCAGCTGTGTCCCACGTGGGTCCTAACAGATACCCCACTGGTGATGGGACTTGGGCTCTTGGCATCATCTCCGTGAAGACTTATGACAATGCAGAGCTAGTGCTCATCTCACAAGCACAGGGAGATAAACGCATATGAAGCTTTTAGCACAGGGCCCAGCTTATGGCACATGCTCAGTAAAAGTTAGTTGTTATTATTAAGGGTAGAAGGAAGATCATGGGAGAGTTGTGCCCTAGAAGTCAAAGGAGAAGAAACTTTTGAGATGAAGAACCCATGGATTCAAGTGGTGCAGACAGATCAGACGAGAATGGGATTGAAAATCATGTATTTCTATTCCCCTTGGTGTGTGATATGTTCCCTTCCTTCACCGCACATTGCACTGTCTGTGATACTACCAACACTCCCAGATTGCAGTCCGTGTCTGGCAGGTGCCTATCCTGCCGCACCTCAGCCCCCTCTGCCCATGACCAACCACCTGGGTGACAGCGCCTCCTGTTGGCCAGATCAAGAGAGACCTTGAGTCTACACTGTCTTCACCTTAAACAGTGTTTCCCTTGGAACAAAATCCAGCTAGATCACTGGTCGTCGAACTAAATGTGTGAAAGACTCACTGGGCTTTCTGTAATAGTCACAAATCATTCAGGGTCAAGACTGCCCTGAGCACTTGACAGGTAAGGGGTTGTCATTACCCTAAGTCTTAATTGTTGCAAATATATTTTTGGTAATGTGTTCAATATTTTATGCCACTGCATGAGAGAAAGTGTCCCTAACCAACAAATCTTGCCCATTGCTGCAAGACCAGACTACATTGTGATAGTGAATGTTCCTGTGTTCCCAGCTCTCCACTCCCATTCTCACCAGCATTAGAATTAGCCTGAGGCCAGAATAGTTAACTGTCTTATTCACCACTCTGTCTTCAACACCTAGCATGAAGCCTAATGCCCACTACATGCTACATCCTAAGTAAATCCACTGATTAGGGAAAAAAAGAAAAAAAAAATCACTGGGGTGTTTCTTACAGATACTCTCTACCCTTCTGGAAGATTTATTAAGTCTCGGGAGGGGCCAGACAACCTGCTCTTCTAATGAGCACTTTAGGTAAATGCCAGTGTTCCCTGAAACACACCTTGAGAAATACTACCTAGATATTCAGAAAACAAAGGAATTCTATGATCATAGAAGTTTGCAAAACATGCATACATCCCCACTCCTCCTTGAAATGTGTAACTCATGGATTACATTAAAGGTTCTAACAGGTATTATAATAAAGAAGCTGGTGTAAAGCCACTTACCTCAGAATTTCCCCAGGGTTATCTGACCAGGAAACCTCTTCTGTCAGCACACCTGGAGGAGCAAGGGTTCCGAGGAACATCGTTTGGGAAGTGCTGCCATGGAGAGTATGTGTACCCCATGTTTCATCTCCTGTCTTCACTGCTTCTTCCTCAATTCCTATTAGCCCCAAAGAAGTCCTTTCTGAACTGTAGACATTCTCCTTTATTTTCATTAACCTTTCTCACTCTGCCCTTTCTCTTTCTTCCACTTGTGAGCCATAGTAATCTTACAGGTGGCTATTCACTGCACATGTACCTTACAGCTGGCTAGAGAGACACCTCTATCAAGGAAGAAAAGGAAATCCAAAAGTTTTGAATGAAAGTGTAGAGACTGAAGAGCCAATGCCGCTAGCTTACCATCCCAGAGTGCTGCACCTTACCTAAGAGCACTTTCGTTCTTACTTGCTTCTTGCAGCGGCCAGTGTACGAGTAAGTCAGGACTGATGTCATTCCCATTTTATAAATGAAGAAAATGAGGTTCAGAGAAGGCATGCAATTCACCCAGACCTGGAATGGAAACTGAAGTCCTCAGACTCCTATTCTTGGGCCCCTTCTCTATACCTGGCATCGTGATCCAGGCCATTCCACTGACTTCAGCTCCCCAAAGACTGTTAACTTTCTGGAGCACCTCCCCTGAGTCAGAAGCATATTGGCTACAAAAAAGGACCATGCCCACCGGCCTTCAGAGCCCCCGCACAGCTCCTGGGGATACTCCAGTCAGCTTCCTGTGCCTCCTGACCTTCCTCTCTAGTCAAACCTAAGGTTCTTCACCTACTGAAATAAAAGCCTGGTTTCATTCCTTTTTGTTTCCTGCTTTTATTTAAATTACAATACTGCAATGCCATTCTTTTCTACCTGTAATGATAAATGCCCTGCAATTTATCTGTATTATAGAATTAACAGGCTTTTGTGGGCTAACCTGGAAATCTTTATACAACACTGGAATTGAAACTCAACCCATCTCCCATTTCCCTCATAGAAACAACCAGCTCACAGAAGGACCTTGGGAAGTGGATCCATTTGCACATTAAGAACCGCCTGAACACCTCTTCCAGGGGTGCCCCTGTCCCGTCTCATGTGCCACTGCAGGCCAGCAGGCCAGGTCAGGGGACAGGGTCCAGGTGTCCCTAGGCAGTCTCTGCAGGGTATTTCCCAGTTATCTGCTTTGTGCATTACTCCAGCAGTAACATGCCTGCACAGCCGAGCACCGGCTGAACGCTGAGCTGTCCCCACTGGTCGACTCTCCAGACCTGGTCACGCAGGAATTGCCCTTCAGGAGGAGAGAAGTGTCGCGAAGGGAGAGGTTCCCGATAGGACAGCACCGCCATCTGCTGGCCTAGCTGGGAACAGCATGCCCCTGCTCAGGGCTGCCAGCCCCAACCCGCCTGACTGGTGCCTGTATTGACACAAACTCCTTCCTGATCAGGGGAGGATTTCCTCCAGCAAATGACTGTGTTTCACCAAGGGCTTTTCACTATTCACACCCTTCTGCCCTACTGTGCCTACACTGGCATCTCCCCCATCCACATTCTCCCTTTCCACACATACCAGTTCCTTTTCCTTCCCAGCATCCCCTTGCTCACAGTCTCTTGAGTCCTTCTTAGTCTTTCTCCCGGGCTCCTTCAGCGTTTTCTGGCTTTAATGGTCCTAGAATCCCTCAGAATTCTAAGTCAAAAAGCAAAGCGCTTGATGTCACGTGACAAACTCTAGGGCCCTACTCCCAGAGGAAGCCACTGTCAAGAACAAACAGCTCTAAACTCTGCTGCGAAAGGACCCCTCCCTCGTCTTTACCACCCAGCCCCTCAAATAATTTTGATTCTTCCTCCTGAATATCTTTTTAATCTGAGCCTTCTCACTTTCCCACCATTTCAGTCACAGGTCAAAAGAGCCATTACCTATTGCCTATGCAAAGCCCTAAACCCCTCCGTGAATCTCCACCCTTTCCCCAAAACCTCTCAACAACTCATGACCACTCCCTGTCCTGCACCAGACCAATCTTTCCAAAATACAAGTCTCCCTGCAAGAGTCATTCCAAGGCTTGAACGCTTCTGAGTGGTCTCCACTGTCCAGCTCCTTCATCTCAGCAGTTTTCTCAGGCGTGGTTGCAAGTTAGAAGCCCCTAGCTTTAAAAAGATCAGATGTACAGTTCTCAGCTGAGAGCGGCTGAAGCCAAGTCTCTGGAAAGGAAGCAGGATCTGGCTATCTAACAGGGCCTCAGATTTTGATGGGCAGGGAGCTGAGAAGCACAGCCCTCACAGGGCCAAGACGAGTCCCTGCCCATCTCTCTCTCCAGCTGGGCTCCCCACCAACCGTCCTCACTCCACCAAGAAACCGCCCTCTCCCCAGGAACGCACCACACTCCTTTTCCCATCTTTGCCACCAAGTTTCCTCTCTGAGGTGTCCTGCCACCACAGGCAAACTCCGACTCATCCTTGCAGACATCACACCCGTGAGGCTTCTTCAGCAGGAGAGGCTGCTCCCAGGGTACCACGCACACCCCTGCGGACCCAGATTCCCCATCTCACCACCCACTGTCATGGTTTGTCCCCACAGTGGTCCCCACTGCACCACTCGCTGCTCCAGGGCAGAGCCCGCATTCTGTCCACCTCTGCCTGCTATTGTCTTGCATGGAATGGGCAATGGCTCAGAAAACTATCACCCACTTTTGATATTTCTGTCCTCACTTCCATCCTAGAGCTTGGCTTACAGCCCGTCCTTTCTGTGACAGCTTTTGTTCCTCCCGCTTGTCCTAAAGGGTGAGAATCACCCCTTAAGCTTCAAAACCCTGAAGGCTCATAATCTGACTCTTAAGAAAAGTCTTTACCCTCTGAAATGCAGGTTTATCCAGAAACCCATTCCTGGGGCCCAGATTCAGTTACCAGAGCAGGAGCCACCAGAGCTGGTTATGTTAATGAAGTTAAGCGTGGAGGTTTAGGGCTGGAATGTCTCCTCAGTCAGATAAACATCCTTGGGGGACAAGCTCCCTGCCCCCCCACACCCACCGTCCTCCTCTGTCCCAGGAGAACCTCTGCGGGGCCACCTAAGGTTCTCTCTGCCTGTCCCTCCAGCCAGCAGAGGTCCTAAAGGCAAAGGAATGCAGGAAACTACCCCTTTCCCCAGAAGGCCTCATCTTGGCCAGTGGTGGAGAAATGCTACAGAGAACATGGCTTCTGTCATGGATGCCCCTGCACCTGAGCTGCTCAGAGCGGTCCTTGTCCAGCAGCAGCTCCCAGCCCAGATCTGCAGAGTCAGAGGTGTGGAGATGGGGCCTAGCAACTTGTGATTGACAGAGCACATTTTCCAAGCATGTTAGAAGTTGAGAAACATCCCCCACCATGCACTGCCCCAGCTCTGAATCATCCCAGGGTTTGACCCATTTGCAAAGGAGACCCTTCTTTTCCAGAAAGACTATGCCCACTATGATGCACATGGGCTCCTGTGTCACCAAAGTGAGGACCATCTGTGCCAACAGACAAGAGGAATCAGAACCAGGGAGTGGTACGGAAGGACCATTAAGGCAGACAGGGAGACAAAGATGGATCAAGACTAAAGAAATCTGGCAGGTCTCCACCAACATCTCCTCCCCGGGGAGCCCTGCACAGTCAACACCTCCAACACCTGTCTCTACCTCCCTCTTTTAATCCTGTAGTTTTCTTCCACAACTCTTAACCACTTCTTAAAATTGTATGTTTATTTGTTAGTCTCCACCTGTGGAATATAAGCACAAGGGCAGGAACATTGTGTTTTGTTCATTTTTATAGCACTAGTGTTTAGAGTAGAAATTGGCACTTAACAGGGCTTACTCGATATTTATCGAATGAATGAATGAGTGAGTGACTGAATAAATGAAAGCTCACACACTCCATTAGCACAAGGACGGTGTCTGGCTTGCTTACCTCTGTGAGCTCACCTCTGTCCCCCATGTGCCTGGCATACTACCTTGTAAGAAGCAAGCAGACAGATTCTCATTAAATCAATGAACAGTGTGCATGCACATCTTTTAATGATCAGCGCCTACCCTGGAACCATATTCAATTCAGACCACCCATTATCAGATCTAGGAGGCACTACGGCATTGCTCAAGCGTGTTCGGAGATGGGAGGAGGATGCTGAAAACTTTAAAGGTTGACAGGAACTGTTTTGAGAGCATGGTTTGGCTTTCAGCCAGAGGTTAAAACATGGAGAGCCCAAGGCAATAAACAACACCCAGGGTAGAGGGGGGCTGCAGCTTTTAGGGCATTTGCCTGCCTTCCCACTCACTCAGTTATCCGGGTTCCAAATGTCATTATTTGCCATCATTCAAGTAAGAGACCACAGCCAACAGAATTCCATCATAATGCACAAATTGGACCTTCTCTTGCACTTAGGTTAAATTTAGATTTCAAGTGCACTTCTGTGGGGAAAACGACACAAGGCAAATTTTTCTTAATCAAGTGGTTTCTTTTTTTTTCTTCCTTGAATAGGATTTTAAATTACTTATGGTCACAGACTTTGCTACAGAAAAACCTTCCAAAGTGATAGGAAAATAAGCTCAAAGGGTGACCTTGCCAGGTCTCCATTCAAACACTACGTTTTGGTGCTGAGCACCTTCAAGCCCTGAAAACCCCGAGATCCAGCAGTGCGGGGGGCCGGGGAGAGGAGGGAGGCTGAGGACTTGACGGCATGAGAGGGAATCCCAGAAAAGAGTCTTTGGGAGGAACCAGTTATCAAGAGACTCAAAGTATTTAAAGTTGAAATGAGTGAGAATTTATTCACAACATATGCAGATCTATGAAAGTGATTATGCAAATAGTTGGAAAGGGGGCACTTAAAAATAGCAGCAATGTGGAAGCTTTGGTTTCCAGCACCCTGGATACTAGTCAGAACTTAGCTGCATGTGAATCCGTCTTGGTCTCTTTGGGTCCCCTTATTCTTCTTCATAATGCCAGCATGTTCTTAAAGAAAAGGGGGCAGATTTACATCTTTTTCCTCAAAGCCCAGTGGAAATGGGAGGTGACAAGCATCAGGCTACCTCAGCCCCTTGGTCATCAATGAGAACTCCTTTAATGCTTCTTTATAAGGAGGAGACTTGTATTAGCAGAGCTTTATATAGATAGATAGATAGATAGATAGATAGATACCAATTTCCAGAGATTTCCAAATCAGCAAAGTACTAAATGATCCTTTTCTTCTCCTTCTTCCTCTTCTTTTTTTTTCCCCCCTAATTCTGCATATTTGTTACTGAAGACAGACTGAGAAATTCTGCAGTCCCAGTACTGGCTTCCCATATACTCTGTGCAACTTCTATGGTGCTGATTTTCAGGCCCCCAGTATGAATGGGCAAAAACGCAGGTGACGGGAAGTAACCTCTGTTGTTTGAGGCTCGGTGACATACTTCATCCTGTAGGTTATCCACCTCAGAACCAGAGCTATAAGCATACTTCAAACTCCCATTAACCAGGCGCCACCCCCACCCCCTACCCAATACAAAGCCCCAATCCCCGGGCTGCAAATAGGACTCAGAGGACTGCTCAAACTGCCCATCAGAACGTTCTCGAGTTTTCTCCCAGTGTCGGCTTCTTTCTGTCCAGGACATGCTCCGTGCTGTAGCCATGAGGGCGGATTTTCAATTCCACATAAGGAATGGAGAATTCATGTCCTTTCCACGGCTCCCAGTTCACCCCCTACATAAAAAAGCCAACATCAAGAAGAGGTGCTTGGGAGGAGGGTGAGGCAGGTCACAGTACAAAGGAATGCTTCCTTGCTAGGGAAACCACTCCCTCTCCGCTTAGAGGAAGGGAAAGAGGGGCAAGTGGTGACTGGAACAGTTATGACCAGAGGAAGGGCAGACGCTGGAAACATGCGCCCTCTGCTGGGCAGCTGAGTTTGAGAGGCTGCCGACTTGGAGGCCCCTATGGGTGGGGCTGGGGGTGGGGGTTGAGCCCAGTGGGTGGGTGAGGCCGGAGCAGCAGCTAAGGTAACACAGCGCCCACCTGGCCAGCAATGATCAAATTACCCTGGCCTCACTCTTGTTCTTTCCAAAAAATTAAAGGCAAAAATAAACATATTAATTGGCCAATTGTGTAAAATCATTTTCAATTTAGACTGTTCAGATATTAAGTCTGGGGTAACGAATAGCCTGCTGAAAACTAAATTTCATTTTATGTCTTTTGACTGGTGATCGCAATAATATTTAATTCACTTAATAACCTTGCAACCTGGCCAATAAAGAGCCCAAGTGACCAATTTTATGTATTTTAATTTGTGAAGTAAATAATAAACAAGAAGCTAAATGCCTTGCAGACTGTGAAAAGCACATAAACCAGATGAATGTCTTTTATTAGCAAATATGGGGATGGTTTAGGGCATACTGGCTGCTCATTTCAAATATCTGATCTCTGATCACAGGCTTCCCTGAGTCAGCCCCCATGCAGCCGGATGATTCATGGACCTACCCTCCTTGGCTTCCCTGGGGGCAAATTTCTTCTTCCCTTTGAAAAATTTCATAAGGATTTGGAAGTCCTGCTGCCTCGTCAGGGCCACAGTAACCAAATGTACCTGGACTTTGGATGTGCTGATATTTGCAGTAACATCAGTACAAGGTGAGTTCTGGGAGAGGCGGCCCCCAGAAGGCTGGGATCAGGATCCAGGATGGGAAATTACAAATCCAGGATGGGGACTCCCAGAGTTCATGGAGGGGATGGATTACTGAAGAGTAGGAACAAAGATGCAGTTTTCAAGAAGCTGTGAGGCAGCAGGTGAGAGATGCCTGGTAGCCGGCACTGAGTCAAGGTGATGTTCTTGGGCCACGCAAGTTTGAGAAATCACTGGTAGGAGAGTTTCAGAGCAGGGGAGGTGAGGGGAGCCCTTGAGAACTCTCAGCCCTGTGGGCACACTCCTGAAATGGGGACACTGGTTCAGCACAATGCTCTGCACTGACTCTCACTGGCTCTGGAGGAAGCAGATCAAGGGTGGGTCTGACCTAAGGCAGAAAAGACTCTGCTTTCCTGGTGATCAAAAGACTGAAGAAAAACAGCTCTGGTTTAACTAGGAGAACAACTAGAAAGAGTTATGAAATGTCTGTTATGGATGGAATGTTTGTGTTCCCCTAAAATGCATATGTAGAAACCCTAATCCCCAATGTGATGGTATCTGGAGGTGGGGCCTTAAGGAGGAACTGGGTTTAGATGAGGTCATGAGGGTGGGGCCCCCATGATGGGATTAGTGCCCTTTTAAGAAGAGGAGGAAACCTGAGCTCTCCCTCCATTGTGTGAGGACTCAGTGGAAGGACAGCTGTCCAGAAAGAGAGCTCTCACCATTGAGCCCCAGAACTGTGAGAAATAAATGGCTGTTGCTTAAGTCACGCACTCTGAAGTACTTTCTTATAGTCATCTGAGCTAACTAAGGGTCCCATGTAAACTAGCAAAGAGATGGTGTGTAGCCCATACCACAGGTCTCTATTCAGCAGTGGACCACCTGAGCTCCCCCCACCACACACGGTAAGCATACAGTAAGTGCTGGCAGGGATGCAGAGCGGGGCTGCCACAGATGGGCAGAGAGGGCCTTGAAGCCGAGCAAAGAGGCTCTCTCACCCTGACTGAAGGCATCAAAAAGGTGGGGTAGAACAGAAGGTGTCACTTTGGGGACTGAGTGTGGGCAGAACCTGGGACAAAGAAGTTCACCTGTCACCTACCTCACTATGCTTGGTCTCCCCGTATCTGCCATTGGGGTTGGCCAAGTGGCAGTTCTTGTACCACCAGCCGCCATGATGTGTCAGGGCACAGTTGCTGAGGGCGATATCGTTGTCTCTGTCAAAAGTTGTAAACTTCCATCCGTTGTGATAAGTAAGAGCATCCCCTGCAGGAGAGAGATGAGAAGTGCAAGCCCCGGCTTTGCCCCTGAGCTGGTGGGAGCCCGGCTCCAAGGAAGACTCAGCAGGAAGCCTTTGGAAGCGAGCCCACTGAGGGTCCCATCAGCCAGGGCACTCTTCTCTCAGAAGGGCCAAGATGAGGACACGACATAGGCCAACAGTGTCTTTCCCAGCCAGTCACCCAGCTTCAGGCCTGTTTCTCCAAAAGCCTCAACAGTATTTGTGAAATACGTAAGGATCAAACTCTTCAACCCCCCACACAGTACCTGAGCACCCCTCACTCAGCTGGCCGGCTCCCAGCCTCCCTGCCTCGGCTCGGCCATCCCCCCAGCTACCCAGACTCGAGCTCTGAGCCACATTGGGCAATCCTGGCATGCCCCTTATCAAACCATCGCCTCTCTGCAGATCACCTGGAGCGCCCCCTGCTCCCACAGCTGCCGCCCTGGGCCTGGGTTCACACTGCAGCCTTCCCAGCCCTTCTGAAGCTCAGGCATCTGTTTTCACCCTCTCAGACCTAGCGTCCTCCTTCCTCCCATATAAGGGTGATCACTCCCCTTGCTTGGCAGGCCTGTACCTTGGTTGCACCCTGGGCACGACCTCACAGCCTGCTGTCCCAGGCACCCTGCCTGCAGAGGAGACAGGTCCACCTCCCATGCATCTGCTTTTTCTCGGCCCACACCCTGACCGATTCTCAAAGCCCAGCCCTGAAGAAGAGTCTCCTTATTGATCCTCCCACACACACACTTGAACTCTAAGACATACATACAATTTAGTGCCTCATACACCCTGTCTGGAATCCACTTTAATTAATTACTTCTATTTCTATTTCTCCATCAGTCTTGTCATTCTTTCATAAGCTGATTTTTTAATTCAGCTCAAGGGGCCATAAAGGCCCATATCAATCCCAAACTTAACCAGGTTCTGTTTCTACAAAAACAATGCCAACATTTACATCTGAGCTCTGAGTTATGATCATCTCCACACATATATGCTTATTGGTACCCTCACAATAAGCCTGCCAGGTGGGCTGGGCAGCTTTTAGTCCCTTAAGGACACAAATTCACAGAGGTCTGACCCAAGGATTTGTCAAGGTCACAAACAGCAGAGCCAAGACTCAAATCTTGTTCCTTGGATTCCAAGTCCAGGGTTCTTTCTGAGTCACCAACTTGCCTACAGCGTCCTTATTTCAACACAGAACTTGCATTATGCCAGCAAGAGCAAGCCATCTCCTTCAGTCCACAGCAGTGGCTCTCAGAGGGGATCCCTGGTCCAGCAGCTCAGCATCACCTGGAAACTTGTTAGAAATGCACATTCTCAGGACTCACCCCAACCTATAGAACCCAAAACTGCACTCTGTGCTTTAACATCCAAAGGGATGACAAGAAGCAAGCTAAAGTTTGAGATCTTTTGTCCTGTGACTTCACTCGTTTCTTCGGGAGTCCTCAGGATGCCTGCTCTGGCCCAACACCACGCTAGCACCAGGGAATACAAAGAAGGCCCTTTGTCTCAAGAGCAGGTAAGTAAAGAATTGCCAACACCTTGTGAAAAGGGAGGGTCCCAATTTGTCCCTCTGATTTAGCAGCTTGAACAGCAGCTCCTCCATGCCTCACAAGCACCGGAAGACCGAGCACAGGGCCAGGTAGGCCACTCCCGTGACGGCACACCTAAATGACTCTGCTCCCATGGGTTTGTCCAATGGAAGAAAGGCACACTGTCACTCTATTCACACACATTTCCTCCTTGCAGAGAGTTAACTTTGGCTTAAAACCACACACGATGGCTTTCTTAATGATCACAGCTTACCTAACTTGCAAAGAGAGTTCCCAGAGCTATTTTTTCAGAATCTGTGCAGAGGCTGCTGCTTAAAGATTCATTTGTGGTTATCCAACCTTGGGCACTGGGATAAAGAAAGATGAAGAGGCTTTAGCTTGAGGGTGGGGGTGTTACCTGCAGATGGATTTTTTCTCTTTCTCGGCCATACTGAGGTCCGGAGTATAGACACTGAGTATACTTGTAAATCAAAAAATAACTTTTCTCTAGTCATCAGGCCCCAGCTGGGACAGTATTCTGATTTACTGAGTATATCTCCTCTAAGTAAGATAAAGCAGAAAAAACAACTGTGGCTAGACAACCTCTCTTTTATAGGGGTTTTAGAAGAAAGCATCTGATGAGAAATAAGCAACCCTCACTTCTAGTACAGTGACTCTGTGGGGGATGCTGGGTGTTCCCAGGAGGTGGTTTGGAGGGGTTGGTAGTGGCCCAGAAAAGCCCACTGTGGGGCCACCAAGCTGTCATCCATCTCATCAAAACATCACACTGAGATGGAACTCTTCTCCTTCCTGAGCCAAGAAAGATGACCCAGCAGCTGAGCCACCTCAGCCCAGGAGCAGCCACCCACGCACACACCTAAGCTTCACTCACCCACAGCGTGTCTGGGCCTTGCACATCTTCTACCCTGGGACCAGGCATGGGCCAGTGATGGAGTGGGTGGTGCCATCTCTGGGTTTGCCTTTTATCCTCATACCTAACAAGTTTTTCTCTCTTTTCTACTTAGGACCAGTATTGAAAAATCTGCTTCAAAGCAAGGATGGTGCTAGCATTTGGGTAGAACAATTCTTCCCTGTGGTTCTTTAGTACGCCTGGCCCCAGCCCTCTAGATGCTGGTAGAGTCCCTCAGTCACATTTGCAAGTGCTGCAGGGTGGCCCCACCCTTGGTTGAGCCCTGCTGAGTCTGCCGCAGGTGGGACTTGGAATCAGCTGTGAAAGTAGACGTCATTCTGCACCAGGCCAAACATCTATTTATGTTTTCAATATAATCACTAAAGAGATGAATGGCATCTTGAAGGTAAAGCTCATGAGATGTGCCTCCACTCCAAGATTCAGAATCAGAAACTAAATGTATACAGCATTGCCCTGCTGGAGTCTTCCTGCGTTGATGAACAATGGGCTTTCTCTTATGACTCCAGGGAAAACAAAAGTTGAGGGGCCACCGAGTCTGAGTAGAGGATAACTCTTAAACCATTTAAGGACTGCATGTCTCTAATTCTAATCAGGGTGGTAACAGAATTAAAAGCTGGAGGAGGGGCTGGCGTGTGCACAGAGATACCAAAATGTTCGCCTTCTGTTTGAATGCCCTGTCCTCTAAACAGTATCTCATCATTTAGAACACAAGCAGCCAGGAGCTTCCTAAATTTCAAAACCGTCCTCCGGGAACCAATCAGCATATACAAGGAAAGATACAGCTCCACTCACCCCAGTCCTGTAATTCTGAATGTAAAAGTAGGAGCAATGATACACATGGGAAGACTGAATCGCTGCCTAAATGCCGTGTGGTCTGAACGTCTCCCAAGGGTTCCTATTAAAAAATGCATCCTCCACTGACCGTCACTGAACAACCTCACAATAGGAATTATCCCCTAATCACAGTTAAAATGCAGATGGAGTATCTGGGAGGAGAATCACATTAATTCACGAATATGTCGACTCCCTTTCACTCATTTTCCCATTAGCATCAGTTCATTTAGTGCATTATTTTAAGACAGGCTGCTAGAAAGGTCCATTTCAATGCTAGAGGAAATGGGAATAGGAGACCTGGGAGGCAGGCTGGAGTGAGGTTCGTGGCCAGGGGGGTGGTGAGGGTGCTGCCATCAGGGAGAGAGGTGGGACATGGGCCAGGGGGGCCTCCTAACTCCACAGTTGGCCTGAGGAAGGTCCCAAGGAGGGAGTCACTGAAGACAGACACTCTAGCCTGAGAAAGGAAGGCTAACTGATCACCATGGTCAAGAGTGAACAGGTCACTGGAAAGAGAAGAGGACCAGATATTCTCCAAGTAGATGGAGGCCAGAGCAGGAGGGGGCGGGTCTGAGGGACCCTGCAGCGCAAGCCTCTCTGCACTGAACAGTTGGGAGGTCCTGGGGCCAGCCACTGAAAATGGTCCAATCTTATCTACAGCTGGGAGAGCAGGGCCACCAGAGTTCTTAAATCCTACAAACGGCCTCTATAAATCCCCACGTTCAGTTATATCCTTAAAATCACATGAATGTCCACCTGCATTTCCCAACTGTATTTTAACTGCCTTGTTTCTAGGCCTAACTTCTGTGCTTTATACTATCCTTGCAGTGGATGTAGATAGGGTCCATGCTAAGCACTTGCAGAATTCATGTGATTTTTTTCTTAAATCACAAGACCTGAAAGAAATTTTGCACTAGCAGTTGGCAGCTTCAGATCATGGCCCAGACACTCAGAAGTGTCTCTTCACAGTCCTCAGCCTTCAGGGGGTTCTTCAGTGGACAATTTTGAGAAGGCCTGCAAGGCTTCAAGAGTCCAACCCCATTTCCTGGGCCTCAGCTCAGCCCTTGCTCAGTGCTGGATGCCTCCAGGCCTAGAGTGCCCTTCCTTTCTTCCCTTCTCAGTTCTAACCTTGAGAGCCCACTGAAGCCCACCACCCCACAGGAAGCCCCCTTTAATTGCCTCAGCCCCTGGCGTGCTCACCTCCTCCACACTCCTGCAGCTCCTTATTCTCACCACATACTTGATTTCACAGAACTTAATTGTATTACCATTTGTCTGTTCACATGTGAGTCTAAGGGGAGAGCCCCTTACCAACGTCTTATACAGTCATTCAGTCAGTTTGGCTGGTAACTCATTCCTACCTAGTTACACAGAAGTCAAAAACATGCAAAGCCAAACAGACTTACTGGGCTAGGGTTTTAAAAACTGTAAACACAGGTTTAAAATATAATATTAAAGTAATAACTGCCCCTCCTCTCTTAAATAAAATATTCAATGGCATAATCCCAGTACTTCAGTCATGTTGCTCAATTTTGTTCTTTTCCTTCACAACTGAACATACCATCAACTGGCTTAACTCCAATGAGCAGCTAATTGAGGCTAGGGATGGCTCGCTGTCAGCTGAACTGCTAATTTCTGTGTTGTCACAGTTGTAAGAAGTTAATGAGATTCACATATCCTATTGTTTGAATCAGCACTTTCATTTTTCTGTCTTTACTTATGGCAAAGTGCCACAAAATATTTAAATGTTCACACACACACACACACACACACACACACACACACACAGTGGTGCAAGGATGGCGCCACACCCCTGAAACTGAACGAAAGGGGGACAGGCACCATGCAGTTGCTCAAGAGCATGGGTTCTTCAGCTTATGTAGCATAGCCCAAATCTGGGGAGTGTAAGAGGAGGGTTTTTCCTGGTGGAGGGGATGGATGTATAAGGCACAAAAGTTTCCATTTTATGGTGGTCAAGGATTGTTTCAACGACTCTCCTCACCCCAACCCCCTGCAGGGAGCAAGGCCTTAAATGCCAACGAGGACAGCTCAGCTTTGCGGAACAATTTTCCATGCCCCAGACCATGGCTTGTGGCAAACCGATCTGTAGTCACACAGACAGCAAGGGACTCCAGCAGGACGAGACGCTTTTCCTTACCTGCCGTGCCTCTGTATTGCCCGACCGTGAGCTTGTACCTCTCCTTGCTGGAGGCCACTTGGAAGAAATCATATATGGCATAGGCGGATTCGTTGGCAGTCTGCAAGTCCACTCTCACCTCATACCGGGCAGGAGAGCCAGTGGTGAGGCTGTGTAGCTTGTCAAGTCCTAAAAGTAGGAAATAGATTTCCAGCAGCCAGTTAGCCGACACGTGGGAGTGCTCACCACCGGCACACGAGCCTTTCAGCCCCGCAGTCACCCTAGCCTTCACCTCCACGGCCAGCAGGAGCCCTCCCCACATTGCCTCTTTCGCCTGCTCATTTTCTCCTCTTATTTTCCTTGAGCACAGTCGTGCTAACGAGTCTGGGAACCATGTCCTCTGGGAGGGAGTAGTCGGGGTGACCCTGGGATGAACGTGGCCCCATTGACTCCCCCCCTCTGAAGCCTGGGCAGCTCTATTCAGGGCCCGTTTGTCTCACCACGTGGGGGGAGGCCCCACGCCTCACTCTAAGGTCTCCGAAGAGATTTGGTACCACGTGAACCACAAGCATCTTCTACTCTATCAGACAGTGAGCGTCCCTGTTATGATTTTTTAATGCTTCATTTCCCAATTGATGTATTTGGCTTTTTCACTCTCTGTGAATTTCTGCTCAGAATAGAGCAGAAGGAAAAGGAAAAAAGTAATGACGGGCATTACTAGCAGAATTTAGGGACTATTTCTATAACCTCCCAACAACAACCCAAATCCCAACTGAGCAACTATTTTTGTCTTCTGCTTTCTGAGAAGCTCGGCCCCAGGCAGCTGTTATGGGGCTTGGACGCAGCATAAAGAGCAGCTGTGGCAGGCTGGCCCCTCCCAAGCGTGGAGCACATGAAGGCCTCCCAGCCACGTGCCCCACCCACACACTGCTCGGTGGGTTGCTTGGTGTGCCCCTGCCACTTGGACCTCACCCTGAGTGCGGTGAGCTTCCCTGAGCAGCCTGACCAGCTTTCTGAGGGAGACATCTCCCCTCCACAATCAGCCCTCCTGGATTCTCAGGGATCATACCGAGCCAGAACTCCTTCATGGGGTCCCCGAAGCCTTCCACGTAGGTCCGCCAACGCTTGAAGAAATCCAACTGCCCCGTGTTCCGCCGCTGGAAGACCTGACGAGAGAGAGGGCTGTCTGGCGCCGACACACTTGAACAGACATGACTGAGGGAAGGAGGCTGGCAGCAGGGCCTGGAGGCTGCCATGACGGGAGACAGAAGGTAAATCTGGCAGATGCGGTGACACCTTGACAGTGGAACCAGGAGAGAAGGAAGCCAAGGAAGATTCTTGGGGCACCAGATGCAATTCTGAGATGGGGGCTTTCAGAGAGGACAGGTTATGTGAATGCACGTGAGCTCACTGGGGACACGGTTAGTGTGAGTCACTCCTGAGTAGCCTGGTGAATGAAGATGCCATCAGAGAGGCAGGATGTAAGAGCTCGAGTTCTAAAGAGACTTAGGCCACACCTATGAAGGTGAGGGCGTGTCTGAGATGATGGTAGGTGTTCACCAAGGCCCATTCCACACTCCCCGGGCACACAGGAAGGCTTCCTTTTCCATCCTCCCTGCAGTTAAGCTGCAGCCACGTGACTCGTTCCCGCCATAGGACTGTAATGGGGAGCACAGGACGGGGGCTCTCCGTGCTTTCCTCCATGGCACACACCACGGTGCGTTGGTGATGGCTCTGTGCAGCCAAGGCAGAGCCGCACGTCGGAATCAGCCTGCACCACTGAGTCACCACTTAGAAGGGACTGCCAGAGACAACTTTGCCACAGGAAACATGGTTTATGTTTTCATACCGTGGAATTTGGTGTTGAAATTTGGTGTAGAGGAATACAGCCCATAGAAAGACACCAGGACAGAGAGAGGAAAATAAAGCCATTGGAAAAGGATGAGACGACCTTGGAAGAAAACAGACAATGAAAAGAGAAAATGGCCTAGAATCAAGCCTTGAGGACCAGTATAAACCAGCCACATGGGGACGGGGTCCAGCAAGGAGCAAGCAGAGACATAGAAGGATGGTAGGAAAACGTGCAATCACCAAGAGCACGAGGAGGAAGGGGCAGTCAAGGGGGGAGATGCTGAGGAGAGGCTGAGGAACGTGTCTATCCCGTCCGTAGGCATTAGTGACACGGAAGTCAGTGGTGACCTCGGCCAAGGCTGTGTGACTGAGAGATGAGGGCAGGAGCCTCAGTGCAAGGGGTGGACGAGTGAGACCTGAGGACACGGAGGCCGAGCTGCATACTGTATCATGGGAGTATGTGTGGTTTTACTTTCAAAAGGTCCTCTATTTGGGGAAGGAAAGCAGCTCCAGTCAGAATAAACTGGCTTCTTTTACACAAAGTAAGCCTAAAACATACCCAAAAACTAAGCACTCAGAGTTTACAATTAGAAATGACACTGCATATAATTCCTCATGACTCTGAGAGCCATGCTAAACAAACAACATCTCATCTAACCTCAGAAAGGAGTCCGGAGTTCTGGAAGGCAGGAATCACACCCTTTTCTCTACCTACTTCCCTTTTTATTCATTCAACCATAGAAGCCCCAACACAAAATCCATCTCCCTTCTTTCCATCATGCTTCATAGCATGTACTATAAGTAAAATACACTATCTTGAGTTTGGTAAGATAAATCTCCTAATATTTGTGCACCCTTTACATTTTTCTCTGGGGAAAGAGCAGGCTGCCTGCAACAATGCTGGAAGCTCTGTGTGGGAGCTCACATTTAACTCCTTCTGAAGCACCATCCTTGTTTGCTGGCCCACTAAGGCATCAGTGTGCAGGGGAAGCCCTAAGCTCTCAGGCAGAGTGTGGCCACCTCCTGGCAGGGGGTTGGTGAGCCCATCATTTCTATGACTGAGCCTGAGTCAGTTCACTGACAAACAGGGTTAGAAGCAGGAAGGAAGTGCCTGCCTCCGAGGTGCTGGGAGAACTAAGCAAGATGGTGCGTGTACAGGTGGGGCAGGAGGGGTAATGGCAAAGAACTGCCAGACAGAACTTAGGAATGACCAGGGCCAATCATTACACACTGCACGGATGCTGTGGCTCTTGGTCCCCTTTTCTCCTGTCCATCTTTCAGAGACCTCCCCTTCCTCTCTTGGCTGCCTTCATTCCTTCCATCATTTATTCAGTTAAGTAACAACTGTTTGTTGTGCCTTTGTTAACTGCCTGGCTTCCAGGGCAAGCAGTGATCCCACTCCATGGATGTGAAAGTTCAGAAAAGCATTTAGAGTCATACAGCTAAAATAAGTAGTGGCTGATGTTAGGATAAAATCAGAAAGTTTGAAAATACCAGCTCTACTGAGTCTATTTTCCAAAAGGCACTTCTGAAGATTTTGAGGTTAATTGTTAATTTCCTAGTGTGATGCCTAGTTTCCAGTTCCTTCCGTGGGACCATTCCTGTATCACAGACAGTGGAATCCTAAGGCAGATGTGTGTTTGGTTCCATGTACATAGAGTCAAATTATGTTTCCACATGCGTAATTAGTTATCTTAAAAGTCCGGCTCCGATCCAGTCCTGCCAGTCTAGGACAGATGCGTTGCAAAGGCATTATTCAGTCAGTGAACATGTTGCCCAAGGATGACAGGAGCTTTCCAACTGATTTTTTTTTTTTGTAATAATGCTTCAGCTTGGCTAGGAAAAATATTTTTAAAAAATGGTTCTGATACTCTGCATCACTCTTTAGATCCAACTTTACAATTACTAGTTGTGTCCTTGGGCAAGTTTGCTAACCTTGACAAGCCTCACTTCTGTAAATTATTAGATCAAGGTGTTAATAGTCCATTTGTCATGCTCTTAAATCAAGGCTTCAGCAAGATCATTAATCATGATAAATCATAAAGGATTGAGGCCAGAGTCTGGCACATACAGATATAATAAGTTATAATTATATCTCAATGAATGTTAGTTTGCATTTTATTATGTCAGATTCCAAATGAACTGACCCACAGGGATCATTTGTACATCTTGATCAGGCAGCCTTAATTGACTCATTCAGAATCTAGTCCATTTCCATTCTATGAGATAGAAACACTTTATAATGAACCATTTGAGATAACAGAAGCCCCTAAGCAAATAAATCTCAAGGGGAAAAAAATAATCTCTTTCTGTCTGGCTTTATACTACAGAGCTGTCATTGTACTCTAGAATTTACTTGATGCCATGAATGATTAAATAAGGAGAAAAAAATGAAAATCTCATTTTAATGTCTTGGAGAGAGCTCAAATGTAGTCCTTAAAACTCGTAAGATGGAAAACAAAGACGGAAATATTTGAGACGCTCAAATGTTCCCTGATCGTCCTCATTCCGGACTCCCACCCACAGGCATGGCCTCAGTTACCTTAGGACAGAGTTCTTCTGGCCTGTTAATCAAATTGTATTCTTGCTACCTGGGTTGGAGAAGAATTTCCTTAAAAGGATTTTAGAAGCTCAGTTGAAAAGAGCAATGTACGAAGGACATCTTTTGGTGACAAAAGACTCTTGAACCCAAGACATATGGACACCATCGGTAAAAGATCTGGTGGAGATGGCAGGACTCCACGTTTTCTAGAGCTATGAGGAGAACCCTACAGAACTTCAGTTCATGTACTACCTTCAAGAGTCTGTGTCCTTAACAAAACTTGGGAAGGGTGGGGGACTGGCAGTGGCTTACAATGCAGAGTGATTTTACCATTTCTAGAATTGTCCTCAGTGTTGTAGTGAGACAGGGACCATAGGCATAGTCAGAGTAGGGTGAGAGCCTCCGGAAAGAGCAAAGCAAAATAATTACAGTCGGAGCAATGTAACTACATGCAAGGAAACCCCCTACCAAAACTCTGTGTTAAACATTAAGCTATAGAGTCATTCTTCAGTGAGATCAGTTAATATTCCCTAGATAAAGAAGAGCAGCACATGTTTTTATTATGTTAATCATTTGTAATCATGTGTAAGACTTACTTTAGCATGCTAAAAGGCCCAGGCCTATGTGCTGTCTGTCCTCCTTCAGACCTGATGAAGTGATTTGCAAACTAGGCAACTAATTTAGCATGCAGGCCCAGTCATCAACAACATAGAAAAGGCAGGAAGGATTCTGCCTTAAAGATAAGATTGCATTTTAACACACAGCAAGTTAAGAAGTAAGATTCTTAACTTACTCTTTAGCAAACAATACCTCAGCCCACCTTGGGGGCTGAGCAGGCAGCCTTGTTTGATACGCTCCCAGACCAAGGTACTGGTATCTCAGGGAGAAGTCAGAAGAGGAAGTTTAAGTTAATTCTAAATATTCAGGGACCACTTAACAAGTCCACACCCCTAAGCCTTTATCCGGTTCCCAAAAATCCTCAACTGCCTATAAAACCCCTAGACAACACACTACCAAGGACTCTATTGGAGCTTTGTCCTCTCACTGTATAAATAAAAGCCTCTCCCTAGCTCTCCTACCTTAGGTGTTTGCGAAATTCATTCTTTGACTCTGCAAACAGGAGCCTGGGCATCACTAGCAGCAGTCATTTGTGTGGGCAGGATGTAAAAGGCAGGCTCCTTGAGGGCAGGGACTTTGGTCTTCGTTTTGCTGCTGGTTCTTGAGTATATAAGACAATGCTTGACACATAGTAGACACTCGATAAGTATTTGTGGGAAAAAATCATCATGGGTATTCCCAGGGAGAAGGACTAGCAGGTCTCTTTACAAAAGTTGCCCTACACAAAAGTCTCCTTCCTTATAAGAGGTTGGCTTCCAAAAAAGCCCATACTAGACAGTAAAAACATCCTGCCACTGGGCAATTATGGGCACAAAAGCAAGGAAGGGACTGACTTCAAGCCTGAAGGGAAAGAATGCTGATGGCTACAATGTTGCTGATGAAAAAGCAGCAGGTACTGCCTACAGGTCTGGTCAGGTGAAAGACCTCCCATGTTACGTTCTGTTCCATTATTTTTATAAATCAATTGGGATGTCCCCCGACCGACTCAAGTATTGCCTTTTAGCCATCGGATGCAGCTGTGTGGGTAATAAGTTTTCTTCTTCGCTGCTTATCAGATGGGATCATTTTATCCGTGGCTGCTCAAGTGTCTGGTTTCCTGGGCCCCTGAGTGAATGTGTGAATGAATATAGTTTGAGCACCATGAGATTATGCTTTTTCCTTCCCACAGTGAGTGGCAGATGCACAATAGGTAAGGCGGCATGCTGGTTTGGAGCAGTGAGAGGCTCTATCTGTTCAGGCAGAGCGAGAAGGGGCTGAGGGGTAGATGGAGAAATAAGATAGCAACCCTCAAAGCAGCTCTTGACATAATTGAATCAGGCCAATGCGATCAAAGTAGGTACCATGTGGTTTAAACCGACAAGGGCTCAAGAGAATAAAAACTCCACACAGAAGAGGGACAATCAGAACATTGCCAAGTTTCCTCCTTTCAGGCTTTAGCCTTTCAAGTAAAGTCTCAAAGGCCTTGTTTCCATACTGTGGAGCCGAGATGCAAAACCTGGACAAAGGGTCACAACTCAAAGGACTGAGACCCCAAAGAGGTCACGCATTTCCACCGTGGATGGCCTGAGATGACCCATTGGGAAGACCAATGATCTTGGAGGCTGGAGTCTTGAAATCTGGTCTCAAGTTTGTCATTGACCCAAGTGACTTGACTAAGGCACTTCTTGTGGGGCTTAATTTACCCACCTGTAAAATAGGAATAATCTCACTTATTTGTGGGTATCTAAAGCTTTTGTGTGAGGATATAATTAGATAGTGATAAATTCTTCACAATCATCAACCTGAGTTTAACCAAGTCTGCTGGATCCCAGTGTGAAGTGCTTTAGGCTTTATTCTTGACAGTGGAACGGGGCGGGGGGCTCTCTAAAAACAGCTATAAGTCTCCAAAGCCTCTCTCTCCCAGGATAAAGAAGAAATAGAGTTCCCTAGGCTGAGAAACAAGGCCCTGCCTGAGCTCCCCAGGGCTCTGTGTGACTCACAATCCAGCCGCCTCCATCCGTGTCCATGTCACAGTACACCTGCAGGGGCTGGCTGGCGTCCCCATGCAGGTAGATGGTGTATAGGCCACTCGCAACGTTGCTGTTCTGTTGAACTTGACTGCAGTCTGAAGGGTGTGGAAAACGGGCACCAACTGGGAGCCAAGCAAAGGAATGGGGTCATTAGGAGAAGGGAAGGAAGAAGGAGACTGGGGCTGGTCCCCTCTTTTAAGATAATTTATTTTGTTTAGAAATTATTTCATAACTTACTAGTTTGTTTCTTACAGCTCTTCACTCACATCTTGTTTTTCTCTCTCTCTGATCTCATCAAACCCTCCAAGTACATTAAAGATAAGAGTAAGTTCACACCACTTGCTCCCCTGGCTCGACTCCCCCCACTCTGCTAAAAGAACACTCCATTTCACCCCTCCATCAGTCTCTCTACCACGGGATGGATTTCTTTTGAACCCATAGCCCCATTTCCATTTCCCTGCGTCTAGAGATCCATGGCTCTGTATCTACTCACTCCTCCTTGGACACCTTCTCTGGCTTTTACAATGCTTGCCCTCCATGGCAGCCCCATTCAGAGTGCAGAGTCCAGCTTACCTGTGGAAAGGGTGGTGGACACACTCCTGCTCCGGCGATCACCCTTAAAGGCAACCAAGGAGACAGGGTAGGCAGCACCCTGCTCAAGGCCTTGCAACTCAAACCTCTGGTCATCTCTTCTGAGCTGCACTTCCTACCAAACAAAGGGGACAGTAGACAGTCATTCAGTATATCACCCCAGTGCATAGGTGTCAATAGCATTCCCTGGTACTAATGACAGATGCTCTGTGACGGCACAATGTGCTGTGTTTGAGGGTTTACCGGCAGCCAGAATTTCTCTAGAGGCCATGCCACAGAGATTCAGCACAGCTGGGAGCACTTGTTGGGAGCCAGAACCAGATACTGCCACTGGGAAAGTGCCTGCCAGGCCTGCCGGGACCTCTGCCCTCCAGATACACACTAGGGTACCACCCACACCCACCGAGGGCAGCAAAAGGCCAGCAATGCCAGGCTGAGGAGTTAATAAGGGAAGTGAAACTGGCCACTGGTATCTGTGAGGTTCCTTCTGAACCTGTCCTACTCCTCTAAACACAGGGTTGATTTTCCTAGCAAGGCTGTTATAAGCATTAATTGAGATGATGAGTTAGTCAACACCCTCCCCCAACCCCCATTTTTCTTTCCTCTCTTCTTTCTTCTTTGCCAAAGAGAAAGAAGAAGAATTTTCCACTGGGACAAGTTACAGAAATTTGATGGCCTTCAGATTCCAGGTGGGGGGTATCTAAGTCTTGAAATAAGGGCCAATTAATTCATTCAAATACGTATTTATTGAGTACCGGCCATGTGCCAGGTCATAAGCATTTTAGATACAATGGCAGACAGAACTGACAAAAATCCCCTGTCTTCACGGAACTAACATTTATTGGGGAAGACAATAAACAAAATAACATGGGGCAGATGTGCGGCCAGGAAATATGCAATGGTCAGCTAGGCACAGGCCCAAAAGCTAGTCTGATAAAATGAGACCACGTATGCGAGGTTTAGAAATGACTGTGTTTAGCGCTGTCCCTTGCCACAGCAGGTGATCAATAAGGATCAGCTCGTTTACCAGCAGGTTGCCATGTGACCAGCCATGGAGCTGGTTGGCCCAAGTCAACCACATCATATGAGGACTGGGATGGATATGAAGAGAAAAAAACAGGAGGTATCTAGTACCTTAATGGTGCCATCTGGGAACTGGTAGGTCAGAATGTAGCCATCGATCTCAGCAGAGGGGGGTGTCCAGATCAAAACCCCTCCAGACAGTGTTACAGCTGATGGACGAAGGTTTAGGGGAGGGTCGATGTCTGTATATAAAAGGTCAAGCAACTGTAATTACTAAGATGTGACTGAGGTGAAGTAATTTTTGAAGTGTTTATGTAAAGGAGGAGGGCTAGAAAGGGAAAACAAGAAGTGAAAAAAAGCAGAGCTTGCTTCTGATTCCCATGCACTTTCACACTCGAACAGCAGAGGGAACACATGGGTGGGTGTGCACACACTGAGACCGGGAAAGCCAAGGCTCAGCAGAAATTCCAGTCAATACCAGACTGGTCAGACGGTACACTTTTATGAATGGAAATTTCCATTTTTGAAAAATCATTATCACAGAAGGTGATTTTAATTTAGAAGTTTCAAAAAAAGATGCCTCTGGGCTATTTTCTACCCAGTAGCATTTCAGCTAAGAACAGAATTGCAGTATTTTAATAGAAATCAGACAGCTGTTGTTTATGAATACGGATGTTTTGACAAATTCTGAGTTTCTGTAATATCAGCTTGGCTGCATTTTCTAAAGCATAACATCTGGTATGGATTTTACGCTATCCATCACATGGAAAAACTGAATTTCCTGATTTCATAATTAAAGCAAAACCTTAACTATTTAAATATCCTAACTGGCTTCTGCCACTTCTTTGACCCACCTCCCATCCCTTGGTTATAGACTTGAGATGTCTGTCTCACATATTTCCACATTTCTATGAAGCTGAAAGATGATAATGTTGTTGTCTTTAAAAACGGGCAAAGTGATGAAAAGAGAAGATAAAAAAAGGAAGAGAGGAAGAAAGGAACAAGGGAGAGAGGAGGGCAGAGGGGAGAGGGGAGGGGAAGGTATTGGTCGCCTCCAGAGAGTGGCACTGGGTATTACGAAGTCTGTGATGTGGAAAAGATTCTCTTTGTATACCCCTTTGTTTGGTTTAAATTTTTTTACTATAAGCATGTGTTACTTTTATGATTAAAAACTCATGCTAATTGTAACTAATAAAAATAGTAAAGAAATTCGGGACACCTCTAATTCCAGTTAGAGTTAGAGAATCCCACTGGGTTCTGGCATGATGTGCTCAGCCCCAGAGGGACTGGCCCAGCCTTGCCCAGACTGTCTGAAGAGGACCACGGCCTTCGGTGCAGGGGACACAGTGATCTTCTCAGGTCCCGCAGGGGCCAGATGTCCTCAGGCGAAACAACCGCGTGCCGGCTCCCCTCCCCTCCCCCACTTATGGAGGAAGACTCTCTTGATAGGTGTGGAGGGTTCCGTGTCCCAGTCTGTCACACACCTGTCAGGGCCGTGGTGGTGGCCTTCCTGCTCTCCCGGTCCCCCTTCTGGGCCCACACGTGGACCCTGTACTCCACGCCCGGCCTCAGGCCCGTCAGGGTGGTGCTGCTCTGCTCCTTCCCCACCGGCACCTCCCTGGTGTCTCCATCAGCAGAGGAGTAGCGCACCAGGTACCTGTCGATGACGGCCTGCACGGGGTCCCAGGAGACGGTGGCCGTGCTCTCTGTCACCTGGTTGGTCACCAGGTTTTGGGGGCTGTCAAGGTCTTTTTGAAAAGCAAAGACTGAATTTCAGAGACAAAGGAGGCATCCCACTACCTCACCACCAGTAGCTCTCCATCCAAGTTATCTTTAATAGCAATACAATTCCATTTAAAACAGCAGGGAAAGGCCCCTGGTTTCCATTTTCCAGGGAAACAAACCACTGGGTATTAAAACTCAAAGGAATTAGATCTTCTCCAAGTTTATCAAAATGGACATTTTCTGTTCTTCTAGTTCCCACAAAAACATGAATAAAAGTCTCCTAAGCAATAAGATAAGCCACCCAAATTTCTGTTGAAGCAACTTCTTTTGTTACTCCATGGCATCTAGTTGCTTGTTTCATAGAATTTGAGAGCTAAGAAGTCATATCTTCTAGGCCTCCTTGTTTCTACATATTTTTAAGTTAATCTATTCATTTTATTGAGGTACCTATAATAAAATGCACAAATCTTAGTGTACAGCCTGATGAATGTTGAGATGTGTATACACTTCTCGTCCTTCACAAAAGGGAAGGAGAATAGATGCCCAGAGAAGTAAAAGACATGCCCAAGATCCCCTGTTGTCTCATGTGAAACCCAGACTAGACCCTTTCTGCTGTGAATTTTGAGCCCTCCCAGCTTGACAAGGACTTTGCTTCTTTTCACCTACCCTCGCCCCCATCAGTCTTGTCCTCCACCATCAGATAGACAAGCTCTAGGACCTGCCATCCCTCTGCACCCCTTAACTGACAGCCTTCTTGGGGAGCTGTCAGCACAGCTCCCATTCACTCCTCAGCTCAATGAAGCTTGGTGTTTTTCTACATCACACCACCAAAATGGCAAGTTAGGACACCATCTTCATAAATCCAATGGACACGTGCCATCTCCACCTTACTTGACCTCTGAGCAGCATTTGGCAGAGCTGGTCCATTCCCTCTGTCTTGAGACACACTCAGCTCTTGGCTTCCGTGACTACACGCTACGCCGGTTTTCTCCTAATTCTCTGACCCCTCCTCCTCCTTCTCCACTGTTGACAACGTGAAGATGTTGGGGTTTCCAAGACTCCCTCTCTTTCTCTCTTTCTACACGTCCCCTGAGGTGATCTCACTCACGGTCTCAGCTTTAAATACCAACCGGATGCTTTCAGCTCCCCAGTGTGTATCATTTCCAAGCCCCTGACTTGTATCTATAACCACATAGTCACTACAGTACCCGGCATGTATTAGACAATACAAACTTATGAAATCAATAAATACATCCCTCAGTTAACCAAGGAATCTCACAAGTATCTCAAGCTGAAATATCTGAAAGTCTTAACATTCCTCTCCAAACCTATTTCTCTCTCAGTCTCCCCTCTCAGAAAATGATGTGTAGCTCAAGTCAGAAACACATGGCATACTTGATTCTTCATTTTCTTCCTGCCCCACATCTCCTCCATCAACAAATACTGTCATTTATTCCTCCAATATATGAACTCAGGGATCTCCTTGTCTCCATCCCAACTGCCATCACACTTGTCCGAATCACCATCACCTCTCACCCTAACCTCTATAATAGCCTCCTTACTAACTCTCCCACGTATTCTTGTCATCTCTCCCATTTATTCTCCTCACTGTGGCATGAATTACCTTTTTTTAAACAAATACTCCATCATGTCACTCTTCTTCTAAAAAATATAGCATGTTCCCCCTTCTAAGCACCATGTGGTCCTGCATGATCAGACCCCAACCTCCTTCCCATCTCATCTCAGGCCCCTTCCTTCTCACCCTCCATCCTCCAGCAACACCAGCCTCCTCTGAAGCCTTCACCCTTCATGCTGCTCCAGTTCAGGGCCATCATGCTGCCCCTCCCTCTGCTAGAAATGGCTCATTTCCCCAACAGCCATTCTCCCTTTCTTCCATAAGCATGCTGTCCCACAGACCTCTCTGCAAGAACAGAAATATTCTGCCATCGGCCCGATCCAATACAGTAGCCACTAGTCCATGTGGCTCTGGACCATTTGAAATCTGGCTAGTCCAACTGAAGAAATCATTTTTATTTCAATATTTCTAATTCATTAAAATTAAAATAGCCATATGTAGCTAGTGACTAATGTGCTGGACAGGACAGTGTAACAGAAGCTTAAGCTGGGCACATGGCCATCCAGCCAAAGACTGCTTGCTCAGCCTCCCTTGTAGTGAGGTCTGACGCCATGTCCTGGATTGGCCAATGCAATGTGAGAAGAGCTGGAAGGGGGATGAGTGATGACTGTGTAGATGAAGGCAACCCACTAGGGGTGGCTGAGAACAATCCAGAAGGAGCCTGGCTCTCCTGTACCTGGAGCCACCCCATCAGCCCTGGCCTCCTTACACTGACCATTCCACAGGAGCGGAATAAACTTATTCTTCTTCAAGTAACTGTGATCTGGGTGTTTTGTCAAAGTGTATCTCAGCTATTACTCACCCTAATCCATTTAAGAACTATCCCTACCCTGTTATTCTCTATACCAACACGTTCATCTATTTCACAGAACTTTTCAATTTATACTTATATATTTGTTTGCTTGTGATTGTCTGTCTTTCCCGCTGGACTTACAAGAAAGTAGGAATCACATTTTTTTTTTGTTTGCCACTATATCCCAGTCCTGGCACCTAGAAAATGTGCATTAAAATTTAGCAGCATATTGAACAGAGAACTCCGGCTGCCAAGGGTAACACTTGTTCCTTTAAACTACACACGGTCTATTAAGTCAAACCTACACAAAAGAGCTAAACAGTCCTTTAATCCAGTGTGAGAATTTTATATTTGTTTTATCTTATTCCCTATAATTTTCTATAACTGAGAGGCACACTGGCTGAAAACACAGTTTTTAAGAAAGACTTTTAAGATATTCATGGGACTGCCAAGTATGGAACCAACTTACTATGCTCTGATCTTTCTTTAGGGGAATAAAGCTCTTTACAGCAAACTGTCCTAGAAGAGAGTACAGTCCCTGAGGTCACAGACCCCAAAAGCAGTGCTGTCATTATTCAGCAGCAACAGATCAAACCACAGTGAGGACCCTAGTTCATTATCCTCCTCCTTCCCGTTACCTGTTGGAGCTGTGGTGTCGGCCTTCCGGCTCTCCCGGTCCCCCTTCTGGGCCCACACATGGACCGTGTACTCCACGCCCGGCCTCAGGCCCATCAGGGTGGTGCTGGTCTGCTCTTTCCCCACTGGCACCTCCCTGGTGTCTCCATCAGCAGAGGTGTAGCGCACCAGGTACCTGTCGATGACGGCGTGCACCGGGTCCCAGGAGATGGTGGCTATGCTCTCTGTCACCTGGTTGGTCACCAGGTTTTGGGGACTGTCAATGTCTGAAAGGAAAAGTACTAATCAATATACATCATGAATAGGCCACAGAGTGCAGAAACTCATGGCCCTTTTGCTTGGGGTGAGACCCTTTCATATTTTGTGGCCTTTCCATCACATATGCTCTAACTGCTTCATGGACATGTATCTTCTCTCCCATCATAGACTCTGGCTCCTCAAGGAGAAAGCACAGCAGACCAAACCCTGGGAATCTAGGCTATTACATCTACCAAATTTTAGCAAAACAAATTTCTTCATTCATTTAGTAAGTATATGTCAGACTCCCATAAGGCTCAGCTCAGGGGGTGTACAAGCTCTGTCTTTGGTCACAAGCAGCTAATAATTTTGTTTCTAGAATCACATCAATGAAAAAACCTCCCATTTCATAAAACAAGATTCTAAAAGTTGGACACAAATGTAAACTTCTAGAAGAAGGGGGCTGTGCCCTATTCCTCTCGGGGTTCCCGCTGCTTGGTGGAGAAGAGGGCACGTGGAAAGTACTTAATACACATTGTTAAATTAAGCAGCAAAATTAAAACCTGGGTTTAATACCCTTCAGCAAATCTTAGATTCACTTGTAATGCTGGTTTGCTGGTTAAATCATGGTACAGAAGTATAGTTGCATATCTGTTCCACAATAAGATAAGAATGTCAAATAGAAGTTAGCCTTTTCCTCAAAACTGGAATTATCATATGATCCATTTATAATAAAGCAAACTACATATATATCTACTTGCTCTGGTAGATACAAAGTCTACTTTTCTAAGGTTTAATCTTGAACATATTTTATTAATACTAACATTTGATTTTCATTTTCTGTTCCCAAACAAAACCCAATAAGAGACAAATACTGTCCACAAAAGACACATGCAATCAGAGGAGGAGTGACTGGACATGAGCATCCAATCACAGCAAAATCAGAGTTTGCAGACTGCCACGTGGACTTGACTTGTAAGAAAACCAGTTAAAGGGAAGTCAGGGATGCTGTGTGCAGTCCATTATAAAGGGACACCAGCCTGCCTGTCCATAGATCATCGATTCTGCCAGTGTCAGGGCAGGAAAAGAAAATCTGACCAGCCATAGGCTTAGCATGAAACATCTCACATTCTGAAGGAAAGATGCGCCATTACCTGTCGGGGCCATGGTGTCAGCCTTCCTGCTCTCCCGGCCCCCCTTCTGGGCCCACACGTGGACTGTGTACTCCACGCCCGGCCTCAGGCCCGTCAGGGTGGTGCTGTTCTGCTCCTTCCCCACCGGCACCTCCCTGGTGTCTCCATCAGCAGAGGAGTAGCGCACCAGGTACCTGTCGATGACGGCCTGCACTGGGTCCCAGGAGACGGTGGCTGTGCTCTCTGTCACCTCCCTGGTCACCAGGTTTTGGGGGCTGTCAATGTCTTTAAGAAAACATTGGAAATGACTCAGCTTTGAATCCATGGAGAAATACTCACCACCCATCACCATGATTTTCCTGTACTTGAGCCCTCTTAGCACAAGGCAGTGGGCCTCCCATCCAGAGTCAATTGTGTGACTCCAGGGAGAAATTGACCCCTGGTCCTCAGTTTCAGAGGACGGCCCATTATGTACTTTCTTGGCTTTCAGGTCCCTAAAATGCAGGAGGAATGATGGCTTCTTAGAATCATCATGGCACATCAAGACAATCAATTAAACATCTGCCAGGATGGTCAGGGACCTAATTTATCATTTCTTCAAGGGCCACTTCACCGGCAATCATTCTGAAAGAGTTCTCACAGCGATGCAATGACTGGGTCCTAGCAACATCTTTGCTGAGTCTGCTAAAAACACGGCTACTGGCCAGCTCCACCTCTGCCTGAGAGTGGGAGGAGTGGTTTCATCACCGTCAGGGAGGAGCAGCCCACCAAGTTCACCACCAGAACTCATTATTATTATTTTTTATCTTTAAGACTTTCTTTGCAAAAATCTCTCATGTCAGGCCACATCTTTGGGTACCCTGTACCCTCAAATTCACATGCTCAAAATACAATTCCAGTTGAGCATCTACTCTTGTTACCTGTTGGGGTCATGGTGTCGGCCTTCCTGCTCTCCCGGTCCCCTTTCTGGGCCCACACGTGAACCGTGTACTCCACGCCCGGCCTCAGGCCCGTCAGGGTGGTGCTGCTCTGCTCCTTCCCCACCGGCACCTCCCTGGTGTCTCCATCAGCAGAGGAGTAGCGCACCAGGTACCTGTCGATGACGGCCTGCACTGGGTCCCAGGAGACGGTGGCCGTGCTCTCTGTCACCTGGTTGGTCACCAGGTTTTGGGGGCTGTCAAGGTCTGAAAGGAAAAGCTTACTTTAGCAAGCACCAAAGAGTGAAACACGTTGCCCGGGTGAGGCAGTTTCCTGTCCTAGTGTTTTTCTGTCTCCTGTGCTGATTTTCAGTTGTGTCACGGGCATAGACCTTCTTGCCTCAGCTGGACTCTTGGCTGCTCCAGGAGGCAGCACAGGACAGTAGAATGAGCACTAGGTCCACAGCTGAAGAGCTAGGCTCTCATTCCAGCCCAAAGAGGCAGAGCAGAGGGGCAGGAAGAGCCTTGGGCTGGAGCCAACCACCAGGGACTTGGCCCAGCTCTGCCGTCAGCCAGCTATGTCCCTCAGCAACTCCTGTGCCTCTGCCTGGGCCTCAGTTCCTCATTTGTAAAATGTGGCCATTACTAAATAGATTTTAAGGAACCTAATATTCCATGAATATTCCACAAATCTGACTCTACGAATCATCAGCTAATTTTGTGACTTGTAGGAATCATTCACTTCCCTGTATTTGAGGTTTCTCAACTGCAGAATGGGGAAACAGACTTCTGCTCCATCCATTTCAACAAATCCCTCTGAGGACCAATAAATGAGGAATATAACCCTCATGCATTGTCTGGGAGCAATTGGGCAGTTCCCCTAAAATTTAAACACAGAATTACCATATGACCCAGCAATTCCTCTCCTACTTATATACCCAAAAGAACTGAAAACATATATCCACATAAAAATTTGTACACAAATGTACATGTAATTTACAATAGCCAGAAATGAGAAACCCAAACATGTGTCAACTGACAAATGGGTAAACAAAATGTTATCTCCATACAATGAAATATTATTCAGCAATAAAATAAAGTGCTGGTATATGCTACAATATGGATGAACTTGAAAATAGTATGCTTAGTGAACAAAGCGAGTTACAACAGGCCACATATTATGTGAATCCATTTATATGAAATGTCTGGAATAAGGAAATCTGTAGAGACAGAGAGTAGTGGTTGCCTAGGGCTGGAGGAAGGGGAGATGGGGAGTGTCTGCTAATGGGTGTGGGGTTTCTTTCTGAGGTGATGAACATGTTCTGAATCAGATAGTGGCGATAGCTGTACAATTCTGTGAATAAACCAAAAACCACTCAATTATACACTTTAAAAGGGTGAATTTTATATATAAGTAATATCTCAATAAGTTGGCCTTCAAAAATGAGAAAGCAGAGATGGAAGAGCTTTAAAATTATGAACTGTTATTGTATATAAGTATAACCTTAGGGCCTCAGGACAGAGCACAGAGTACACAGAAGAGGACTTATCCTCTATGAAAGCAATAACCTTTCCTTGTTCCAAAGCAGATCACTGCAAAAGCCATTTCCCTAAAGGATTTCATTCACAGATGCCAAAGTATATGGTTTCTTTATGTTTTCCCTTTCAAGAAGAAATATTTCATGATTGATCACAAAGGAAAAGTAAACATTTGGAGGAACAGTGGGTAGGTAGGCCCAAGCACTATTTTAAGACCAAAGTATGAGGCCAAATATGAGCTTATTTTGAGGTAATGTGTGACAGTGAGACAGTGTGTGTAGTTTGACAGCGATCTACCATCCTGCTCTTCCATAAATCATCAATTCTGCCAGTGTCAGAGCAGGAAAAGAAAACTTGACCAGCTACAGGTCGTTAGCATGACAAATCTTACATTCCCAAGGAACAATGTGCCATTACCTGTCAGGGCCATGGTGTCGGCCTTCCTGCTCTCCCGGTCCCCCTTCTGGGCCCACACGTGGACCGTGTACTCCACGCCCGGCCTCAGGCCCGTCAGAGTGGTGCTGTTCTGCTCCTTCCCCACTGGCACCTCTCTGGTGTCTCCATCAGCAGAGGTGTAGCGCACCAGGTACCTGTTGATGACGGCCTGCACTGGGTCCCAGGAGACAGTGGCCGTGCTTTCTGTCACCTGCTTGGTCACCAGGTTTTGGGGGCTGTCAAGGTCTGAAAGGAAAAGCATACTTTAGCAAGCACCAAAGAGTGAGACACGTTCGTTGCCTGGGGCAGTTTGCTGTTCAAATGGTTTTCCCATCTCCTATGTTGTTTTTCAGCTGTTTCATGGACATAGTCCTTCTTGCCTCGGCTGGACCTTGGATCCTCCAGGAGGCAGCACAGGACAGAGTCAGAAGAGCTGTGGTTCCAGACACCTCAAAGCACCAAAGAGTGAGACACGTTCGTTGCCTGGGGCAGTTTGCTGTTCAAATGGTTTTCCCATCTCCTATGTTGTTTTTCAGCTGTTTCATGGACATAGTCCTTCTTGCCTCGGCTGGACCTTGGATCCTCCAGGAGGCAGCACAGGACAGAGTCAGAAGAGCTGTGGTTCCAGACACCTCAGCTGTATCTGCATGGGCCTCAGCTGCTGCTTCGTGAATCTTGGGTGTCAGGTTGCAAGGACTTTAAGATTCTTTTGAGCATTAAAATTTAACTCATGCATCTAATTTTATGAATTATTAACTTGTTTTGTAATCTTGGGCAAGTCGCTTCACCTCTTTGCATTTAGAAAATGGGGTTGTTCATAGTTATTGTGCATATCCCTCTGGGTAGCTCTGAAAACCACGACAAAAAATGTCATGTAGAAAGGGCCCTTGAAAATATTAGAGTATTACACTATTTATCGAAAAAACAGGCAGGGGGAGAGAATGTTAGTGCATATCCTGTAGAGTTGTGGTGAATATTACATGAGTTAATAACATGCCCCTTATGATGGTTCTTGGTACAGAGTGGATGCCCAATGACTGTAAGTTATTATTACTAATGATTTCAGCTTATTGATATTTTATCAATGTAAGAGACTATCCTCCTCCATACCACACACAGAGAAGGTATTCAAAAATGTATTCACCAAGAAAATAATAGCATTTCTTTCTTCCAAATGGTTCATTACAACAGTCATTTCCCTAAAGTCTCTACTCCTGGGCCCTATCACATTTGTGCAATGGTTATGTTCAAGTGGGACTACTCTAATCTTGGTTTAGGCCATGACTCCAAGAAAACTGGTATCTACACTCCAACATCAGGGTCCACAGCCAAGATGGAACCAACAATTTTGTTGCCCTTTACTGACCACCCATCTCCAGTCTCTAAGAAGTTGGAGAGGCCAAGAGGTGAGACTTACAGAGTGGATTTCTTTGGAGAGAGTTACACTGTGAGTCCCATGGGTGAGACCCAAGGCTCAAATAAGCAGTTGCAATGGGATCCCTTTCAGAGCTAGTTATATGCACCCTGGAGCAGAGGTGCTCTATCAGGGGCACTCAGCAATGTCTGGAGATGTTTCTGGTTATCACAATTCAGTGTGGGATCAGAAGTCTGCTGGCATCTGATGGGTAGAGGCCAAGATGCTGTGAAACATCCTACAGTACATGTGACTGACCCCTGTACCAATGAATTATCCAGCTCCAAATACCAATAGTGCCAGGTTGAGAAACACCACCCAAAGCTCGGGGAACACCATGGGCTGGTGTTTGACGTGTGCCTCAAACATCCAAGAGTTGAGAAAAAGTTGGTTGCCCTGAAGCAGAGCAATGAGAGTCTGTAGCATTGCAAAATACCTGTACCTCTGGTGGAGTGGACAAAGGATGCATATGTGTTCCCCATGGACCAGATGTGGGCCAAGGAAGGGGAGCCCATGAGGGACTGTTTCAGAAGCTGTCCAAGAGGATTGCCTAGAGGAGTGAGGTGACCCCACCAAAAGGCATTATAGTGCACCCCTAGATGTGTGGCAGAGGAAGGGGAGTAGGAATCAGAAGGAGAGATGCCTTTGCTCACAGGATCACTACGATGAAAGAGCCAAGCAGAACAGGACAGATGTGGTGTCTCAAGAACCCAGAGAAGGGTTTTCCATCTAGGGAAAAGGGCAGCTTTCACACCTGTCAGGCGCCACGACAGTTACAGTCAGACAAGATCCCTTACCTCTCCTCTTCTTGATTCCTTACCTCTGTCACTCCCAGCTGTGCCAAACACAAATGGGCCAGAATATGGGTCAGAAACTGCAGTTAGCATGTGGGAAGAACAAGCCTTAAAGTACAAGAAAGGAAATACAAGAGAAGCTGAGCCCGTGCCCCACCCACCCACCCACCGTGGCGGGCTGTCGGCTCACAAACAGCCCAACTGAGGGAGGGAGACTTTCACTTTAAATGAACTCTGTAAAATTATATGGATACAGATATTCCAACTACTAAAATTACTGGGATCTAATTACTAAAGTGATATATTTTTAGTCAGGGACTAAAAGTGACTAGATATTTGCTTATTTTTACCTAATAAAAGATTATTACTTCTGCCTGAAATGTTGAGCCAAAGGGCAGAAACAGAAACAAGCTCAACAGAAAGGGTTTAAACAGGTAAAGAGGGAAAAATAGATGGTTTTGGGTCACAATCTGCAGATCAGGCTCCCTCAGCATGATAATTACTTGTGCTTTCTTCATATTTATTCCTTATCAAGGTGAAGCATTTAGTGGGTCAATAACAACAAAGATGCATGGGCAGAGAACAAAGGACCAAGAGTAATAATACCAGTACTTAAAGATGAAACTTTGGAGACCACAGATGAAATATGCATTCTAAGAGAAGTCATTCAATGCGAGCAAGGGGCGCACAACTTACTATGCAAGATCCTTTATGTCAAGATCAGAGAAAGAAGTCTGCACAGACCATGAGCTTAGCAGTGACACAGTGACAGTGCACGAGGCATTACCTGTCGGGGCCGTGGTGTCGGCCTTCCTGCTCTCCCGGCCCCCCTTCTGGGCCCACACGTGGACCGTGTACTCCACGCCCGGCCTCAGGTCCGTCAGGGTGGTGCTGTTCTGCTCCTTCCCCACCGGCACCTCCCTGGTGTCTCCATCAGCAGAGGAGTAGCGCACCAGGTACCTGTCGATGACGGCCTGCACGGGGTCCCAGGAGATGGTGGCTGTGCTCTCTGTCACCTCCCTGGTCACCAGGTTTTGGGGGCTGTCAATGTCTTTAAGAAAACATTAGAAATGACTCAGCTTTGAATCCATGGGAGAAATACTCACCACCCCATCACCATGATTTTCCTGTACTTGAGCCCTCTTAGCACAAGGCAGTGGGCCTCCCATCCAGAGTCCCTTGTACGATTCCAGGGAGAAATCGACCCCTGGTCCTCAGTTTCAGAGGACGGCCCATTATGTACTTTCTTGGCTTTCAGGTCCCTAAAATGCAGGAGGAATGATGGCTTCTTAGAATCATCATGGCACATCAAGACAATCAATTAAACATCTGCCAGGATGGTCAGGGACCTAATTTATCATTTCTTCAAGGGCCACTTCACCGGCAATCATTCTGAAAGAGTTCTCACAGCGTTGCAATGACTGGGTCCTAGCAACATCTTTGCTGAGTCTGCTAAAAACACGGCTACTGGCCAGCTCCACCTCTGCCTGAGAGTGGGAGGAGTGGTTTCATCACCATCAGGGAGGAGCAGCCCACCGAGTTCACCACCAGAACTCATTATTATTATTTTTTATCTTTAAGACTTTCTTTGCAAAAATCTCTCATGTCAGGCCACATCTTTGGGTACCCTGTACCCTCAAATTCACATGCTCAAAATACAATTCCAGTTGAGCATCTACTCTTGTTACCTGTCGGGGTCATGGTGTTGGCCTTCCTGCTCTCCCGGTCCCCCTTCTGGGCCCACACGTGGACCGTGTACTCCACGCCCGGCCTCAGGCCCGTCAGGGTGGTGCTGCTCTGCTCCTTCCCCACCGGCACCTCCCTGGTGTCTCCATCAGCAGAGGAGTAGCGCACCAGGTACCTGTCGATGACAGCCTGCACTGGGTCCCAGGAGACGGTGGCCGTGCTCTCTGTCACCTGGTTGGTCACCAGGTTTTGGGGGCTGTCAATGTCTTTAAGAGAGGTGAAAGAATGTATCATTTATCAACTCTAGTTCCTGAAAGGCCGACTGCATACACAGCCAAATGATGACCTCAACAAATTTCACAGTCTGTTATATGTCAATGATTAGGATAACTTAAGGGTTTAATTAAGCAAGTGGTCTGTAACTCCAAGACTGAGCTAACAGCATTTAATGAGCAGTAGTGTTTTCAGACAAAGTCAACATAAAGTCTCAATGCTAACAATTTTCCCCTCAAGTTGCCTTTGGATAAAAAGAATCGGTCTTCATATACAAATGTCTCCTTTACCCTGAATTTATATAATATACTCTTTCAGTTCCTGACTCATACCTGAAAGCAATTATAGTTCAATATATGTCTGCATGAGCTCTAATGTTTTCTTTGGGAAGAAAAATAACCCAGAAGGAGGAGCTGTCAGTTCTTTCCATATAAAACATTATGTCTGTAGACAGAGAATCAGGAGACTTTCAAGTTGATGGTATTTGATGTCTGGATTATTTGCAGAGTATGTCTGGGTTCCTATGCAGATAAAATGGGCTTGAATCTAAGCTCCACCACTTCCTGGATGCTAACTTTGGATGGAGTATATAATTTAAGTCTCAGTCTCATCATCTCTAGGAAGAAAGAAATATCTGTACCTACCTCAGAGGTTATATAGTGAATAACAAATGAGATATGGCATAGTACATGCTTAAATATAAGCTCTTTATTATTGCAAATGCCACTTGATGTCTGAAATACCACTTTCTCCTCAAAATGTAAACCCTTAGAAAGTCAAAAAATCTAAAAAAATGGATGCAAGGTTAGCATGCATTTATTATCCTGTTTCAAAAACCACCTGCTCAAAAGGCTGAGCTATCCATGGTAGCAACTGCTCTTCACACCACAACTTGCCAAGTATGGCCGGGCCAGCTCAGTGGAAATCATAGCCAAGGGAGATAACTTGCCTTAAGGAAAACAGAGTTCAGAATGCACTCCTGACATATAGGAATTAACAGTTTAGCTCCTGGGGTACTGAGCTGGCTTTGATGCTCTAGCCTCATCCTTCAGTTCCCCACCACCCTCCTGTCCACCATGAACACCTCTTAAGATCACATTATTAAGAAAGCTGCACTTGAGAAGGACCTGAACAGACACTTCTCCAAAGAAGAAATTCAGACAGCCAACAGGCATAGAAAAGATGCTCCACATCACTAATCATCAGGGAAATGCAAATTAAAACCACAATGAGATAACACCTCACACTAGTTAGGATAGCCAACATCCAAAAGACAAGCAACAACAAATGCTGGCAAGGTTGTGGAGAAAGGGGAATCCTCCTACACTGCTGGTGGGAATGTAAATTAGTTCAACCATTGTGGAAAGTAGTATGGAGGTTCCTCAAAAAACTAAAAATAGAAATACCATTTGACCCAGGAATTCCTCTCCTAGGAACTTACCTGAAGAAAACAAGATCACAGATTCAAAAAGACAGATGCACCCCTATGTTTATCACAGCACTATTTACAATAGCCAAGATATGGAAGCAACCTAAGTGTCCATGAGTAGATGAATGGATAAAGAAAAGGTGGTACATATACACAATGGAATATTATTCAGCCATAAGAAGAAAACAAATCTTACCATTTGCAACAACATGGATGGAGCTAGAGGGTACTATGTCTAGTGAAATAAGCCAGGCAGAGAAAGACAAGTACCAAATGATTTCCTTCATTTATGGAGTATAATAACAAAGCAAAACTGAAGGAACAAAACAGTAGCAGACTCACAGACTCCAAGAAGGAACTAGTGATTACCAAAGGGGAGGGGCAGGGGAAGGTGGGAGGGGAGGGAGGGAGAAGGGGATTAAGGAGCATTATGATTGGCACAGGGTCATGCAGAAGGCAGTATAGCATGAAGAAGACAAGGATTGACTCTATAGTATCTTACTATGCTGATGGATACTGATTGCAATGGGGTATGTGGGGGGTACTTGATAATATGGGTGAAGGTGGTATAACCACAATGTTGCTCATGTGAAACCTTCATAAGATTGTATATCAATGATAACCTTAATAAAAAAATAATTAACAAAAAGAAAGTTGCACTTGAGATAATGACAGGAAAACAAGCTGTCATAGTCCCACACCTTAGGCCTTATATGCTGCTCCCACTGCTAACACCACCCAGCCTTCTAGGCTCCATGCAGCTGTCCCCTCCTCCTACAGCCTTCCATCACCCTGCTCCCATCCCAGTCTTGCAAGGTACCCTTTATTCATGTTACTATAGTTCCAGGGACATCTGTTTGCTCTAGAACATAACTCATTGCATTTTATCATTTTTATCTTTCCTCTCTACCTGCAGGATTGTGAATACCATATGAGCACACATTAATGTCTTTTATCTTTGTACTCCAGAGCCTAGCTCCACAACTGAACACCCCTGGGAACACCACACCTCAGTGGCTCCCAGTAAGCTGGGGTGCTTACACCCCCCACCTGACAGAGGGGAAAGTTCTTTTCTATTCCAATTCCCACTGTCTTAAAAAACTGACCCACACGTTCTTTCCTTTCACAACATTTAAAATCCTGGTAAATGGAAAGCATATGTAATATAAACCAGGAGTTGGCAATCTACAGCCCACGGGACAAATCTGACTCATTGCCTATTAGTAATTAATAAAATTTTACTGGAACACAGTCATACCGTTCATTTACATATTGTTTATGGCTGTTTTCTATTTTCAGTGGTAGAGGCTGCATAGTTCCAGAGAAATTTCGTGGCCCTCAAAGCCAAAAATATTTACTATCTGTCCCTTTACAGAAAGTTTGTTGAACCTGACTCTAAACAAATCTAGATTTCACCATCATTACCATCACCTTCTTCTCCTTCCCCTGGAGGAGGCAAAGCCCACCCAGACCCAGGAGTCCATGCACCATGAAATGCTTCAAGGGTCAAATTCCAATTAATATTTGCTATGGACTGAATGCCTGTATCTCCCCAAAATTCATATGTTGAAGCTCTAACCCTTTGGGAGGTGATTAGGTTTAGATGAGGTCATACAGATGGGCCACCCCATGGCGGCATTAGTGCCTTCAGAAGGAGAAAGTGGATCTTCCTCTCTGTACTATGCATGGGCACAGGAAGAAGGCAGCCATCTCTAAGCTGAGAGGAAGGCTCTCACCAGGAACTGAATCGGCCAGTGCCCAGATCAAAGGACCTTCCAGCCTCTAGAACTTTGAGAAATGATTTCTATTGTTTAAGCCACCCAGTCTATAGTATTTTGTTATAGCAGCCCAAGCTGACTAAGATCCACTCCAAGAAATAATCACTATGACTTACACACACTCATTACATGTCAGGGACTTACATGATTTAACTCGCACAACTTTATGAGGTAGATGTAACCTATACCCCATTCGACAGACAAGAATCTAAGAAAAAGAGGTGAAGTAATTTTCCCAGAGCCAATCAGCTAGCAAATGGTAGAGCTGGGGTTAAAACTTGGACAGTCAAGCTTCTGAAACCACATTCCTAACTAATTATCTGCTTCTCTGAGCGTCTCTCCACTAAGTGACTGTCCAGAAGAGAGCCCAGTCAATAAGCGAATCCTTTCCTGTGATTTCCTGTCAAGTGTTTAGAACCTCAAGTGGACTCCAGGATTAGGTTTCTCTGAATTAGGGGCAGTGCCAGAGGAGGGTGTAAGTCGAAAGGATGTCTGGGATATGCCAAGAAATGTCTGGGAATGTGCAGTCTCGGGACACCTGCAGGCCCAAGCTAAGCAGACAACTGGGTGAAGTACAGGGACCCTTACAGTGTCTGAAAGTTTAACGGCAGAATTGGTCCATTTGGCGAATGTTGACTCAGGGTGTAAACCATTTCCATGGTCTGAAAGAGAGTTAAAGATTATAAGCAAAATGCCTGTACAGTCACGGCGAACCGAGATAAGCATTCAAATTCACTGTCAGCCAAATGTTTTGAGTTTGAACAGCCAAAAAAACGAAAATCAGAAAGTGTTACTCTATTGTGAGAGTTACATAAGGAATTCTGACTCAAATAAGTATGACCTTCTGTATCAAACTAAAAGACTGGTCTCTTTTACTGGAGGCTATAAAGGAAAAATCTCATAATTATGAATTTTGAAATTGCTTTTGCAATCCCCTCCCATACCTCTGTGAACAAAAAGAGCTGATGCCAGGTAGGCTTCAGCCTCAATTCAAAATAGACCTTCTCCCATATGGAAAGCTGCTTATGCTCCGTTCTTCCATTACCTGTGAGTGCCTCCGTGTCAGCCTTCTCACTCTCCTGGTTGCCCCTCTCAGCCCACACATGGACTTTGTATGCTTCTCCCGGCTTCAGGCCGGTCAGGACGGTGCTTCTCTGCTCCCCAGGGACTGCCGTGTCCTTGGCCTCCCCATCAGCCGAGGTGTAGCGCACCACGTACTTATCTATGACAGCCTGGACTGGGTGCCAGGAGACCACCGCTGTGTCTTCTGTCACATGATCAGTGACCACATTGGTTGGACTATCAATTTCTTCATAAAAATAAGAGAAAGAAAAATCAGAGAAGACCTTGGCTGGTCAAGATCACAAATGCTTCAAGATCTAGTTCGGGTGACCTAGTTTCATAGTCTACACAGTGCAGGAGGATCTATTCATCATCTGGCATATGCTTGAACCCTAAGCAGAGAAAGGGCTTCTTGATGGATAAAACAATCCTTTCCATTTTCAGACTACTGAACACATTAGAGAAAACTCCTCCCCACCATAGAGAAGAAGGCAGCTTAACAGGACCAAAACCTCACTCTCTGCCAAAAAGGGATCACAGACGGTTTTTCCATGGAACAAAGCCTTCGAGTAGCTCAACTACTGGCCAAATCATGGATGAAGCACAGTCCTGCGCCAGCCCCAGCTTCCTTCTCAGGTTGCAACTTCCTTCCTGCTGGACACTGGCAGCCCTGATGGGACCTTTATCAGAGCCGTTACAGGTCAGAGAGATTTAAGACAAGACTTTAAGGCTTGGAGGTGGGACTCACCTTTGAGTGTGTGTGTAGTTAGAACAAAGGTGAGGTCTACTTCAAAGAGATCTAATTTACAAAGCTGGGTGTACAGAAGAGGCTTAGTAAGAGCTGCAGGCACATCAGGAATGTGTATTCCACTTTACAACCAGATTCACTGAGAGTTGGATAAGGTTTGGCTCTCCAACAGCACATGTCCACACTCCTGCTCGTGGCCACAGGCATTAGGAACAGATTTCTCCATTCACAATGCCACTTATGAGTCATCTAGTTGACACAGTAGAAAATGGCATAGCCAGGGTCTAAATCTATAGGAATGTGGGCTGGGGACAGAGATGGGGGACAGAGACTATGCCACTGGTTTGGAGATGAGTTCATGGAAGAGATGCCCTCAGACTACAGCAGCTATGCATTTTATGAGCTTGCTTTCTCAGCCCTCCTTTACTGCTTTTCATTATGATAATAAAATTATTCAAAAGGCACAGAGAATATCCCTGAGGTTATGGTCTGGCTTCAAACAAACCCAGGTTCCAATGCCATTCACTGGTTCACTTTGAATCCCCTAAATTTTATAGGCTTTAATTTTCTCACCTGTAAAATGGGAATAATAATGCTTACAATGCTCCTATAAGGACCAAAGATAATGTCTGTGAAGCTCCACCATACCTAGAAGATGGTAAGTACTCAAATGACAGAAATCATTATTTTCCAGTCACCAGGTATATGTGGGTGGCTGTACATGAGAGCGGAGCTCTTGAATGCTGAAACATCTTGAAACGTGAAGGAGTTTGGGAAGGAAAGTTTCAGGGGCTGGGCCATTTCATACAGAGCATTATGTTTGAAAGTAGTAACAAATGAAAACGATAATAGGAGCAGCAAAACCACCATTTCATAGCAGAGTGTGAGGGGAGAAGTTCTGAGAAAAATGTCAGCACATGAATAGGAGAGGCTGAGAGCTCTGCTGTGCGTGGGAGCTTGGGAAGTTAAAACAAAGCAAGCCTTCCTTTGTTCTGTACTCACCATGGAGAGGCATGACTCATGGGAGTTATTAAAAGTCTCATAATCATAATAAAAAAAACTCATAATCCAAAAAGAGAGAGTGAAGGCACTTGAAACTCATTTAGTCCAACCTTCTATCTTACAGGTGGAGAAGCTGAGGACTAAGGATCAGCATCATCTCGTAGTTAGTGGCCCACCCTTCCTGTCACTGGATGTGAGGTGGCCGTGAGGGTGTCTGATGGAGAAGTCCAGGGATAGTTCCCCCTGAAAACACTGGCCTGGCTGGTGCTTCTGCTCCGAAGCTGACTTGCTTCTAAAATCTTGCTTTTCTGGAAGGTGCTTCAGGGCACTTTGAGTGTGTTAACAGACAGAGTGAGGACTTTCAATCAACCCTTTCCCTTTTGTGGAATTAGTTCCACTGAGTGACTTCTTAAATGGAAAATACCTGAACTGTGTCATTTCCTCCCTGTACATGCTTATGCTGTTTTTATATTCCAGTGTCTTTTTCCATCTCATGGAATGCAAAACATTTGGAGAAAAGAGAAATTTCTTTTTCCCCTCTTAAATTAATTAGCAGTCTAGCCAGGTTTGAGAGTGCTTCCTGACCTTAGAATTTTTGTCTTTTTTTAAAAATGTTGGCATAACACGTGACACAAATTTATTTGCAATCCAATAAAATATCCCATCCTGCTTTTAGAATATAATTGACAATAAAAACACATCCTGAGTGCTCACTTTCTAGTTGGGATAATATACTTGAAAGGTTAACTAGCAATTCAAGGGCATATGTGATTAAATGCTCTGGGAGCTCAGGACAGATGGCTACCATTTAATGTGGTCCTAGACAGCCCCACAGTGGGGTCGAGCCCACAGGGATGAGTGGCATCGTTGCAGTGAGCCCCTGAGGGGCAGAACGAGGACCTATCATCTTTGGAAGAGAGGACGTGTCCAGGGCCCAGTGGTACTCTGCAATTAATATGAGTCAAACTAATTGATAGCTTGAGTTCACTGATTTCCAACTAATGAATGAATAGCTGGAGGTAACAGTGGAGGGTTTTCTATGTTGTGACAACAATATGAACAAATCCAGGATATAGAGGTAAGCCATCTGTATTTAAAAACAAAACAAAAAACAAACAAACAAAAATCCAGCCGCAGGAAAGCTTCCTGTTGGCAAATATGGAAAATGACAATGACCCAGGCTGGACAGGCCCAGGAGGCCAAGATGAAAGGGGTCCTGCATTATCCAAGGGGAATGAGGAGTCACAGACATTGTTTTAGTTAGGGAGTAAACAGCAGGAAAATTAACCAGAAATAGCGGCAAGAAGGTAAAAGTAGAAGCCACTTTAGCTTTGTGTCCACCCAAGTGGATGGACCTCCTAGGATCCAATCCCACCTCTGCATTTCCTGGCTGGGCCATCCTGAGCTTTCCTTCTCTAAGTTTCAGTTTTCTTTCATGTGATTTAGAAATAATAATAGGACCTACCACATGGGATTAAGGTCATAAGGTCACAAATGAGACAATTCAGGAGAAGTGTTAGTAGGGAGCCTGGTGCCTAGTAAGATCCCAATTAATTCACAGCTAAAGAGAACGCCCTTGAGAGCAAGGAAGGGCTTGCCATTTCCCATCTCACTAAAATGTTTTACTAGTCCACTATTCAGGCACGCTGCACAGTCTATATTGTGTGGCTCATAAATTAAATTATATCTTGCCCTTTACAACTGCCCAACCAAAACTCATTCACACTCCAGATATGCAATTCATGAGGCAGCCAAAGTACCGAATTCAGTTCCTGCACCATCCCACCCTTGTTCTCAGCCATTGCCAAGACTGGCTTGAAAAGAACTAAAAAACTTTTCAAGGGAGTCTCAAAATTCAAAGACCCTTCCTTTGCTGGCTCCGCCCAGTGGCATTATGTTCTAGATCACTGGTCCTTGACAGAGGCAGGGTTAGTGCAGGAGGTTCACAAATCAATATGGGCTCAGGCATTGCCTGAAAATTAAAAATTATGTAGGATATCCTGCACGTCTTACAATGATTTCAAATTCTTTTCTGATTAATAAATTACAAATTTATTGGCAAATGTTACTGGTTTATAACATTGTCATTATATATTTCTCAACCCACAGATGTTAAAAATACCACTGCTGCCATGTTGAGGGTCTTTAATATTTTTTGGCATTTCTAAAGCAGACTGCCTGAGTGTGGCTATCAGGAAAAAACACAGGAATGACAAGTAAAAAAATTATAGATCATCTGTCTTAGGTAATATGGAGCTCTGTGCTTAGGCCCCAGATAATAAATGCCTTAAAAATAATCCAGTGATTAAAGGTATTAAAATAAGCACAGCAGTGTCAGAAATGGCCTTTCCCCTGGACCCCAAAATCCTGGAGGAGATCTTCATTGGTAAAAAAAATTGAAAGAGGAGAGGTGTGCTTTCCCTTTCCTGCCCTGCAAAACAAATGTCAGTACACAGAGACAGACTTTTGCTGCACACAAATCCCAGTTTTTAGCCAGAGCCAAGAAAAATATCAGAATGTGAACATGAGACGTGTTCACAGTGCCTCCAGGGAGCTCTCACCTGTCCTGCCATTCAGGAGGACCGGCTTGCCCTCCAGTTCTCCTCTCATGGGAACAATTGTGATCTTATACTCCGTCCCGGGCTTCAGACCTGGAAATAAACCCAACCAGCCAGCGCTGGGCGTGAGTACAGGCTCCAGACCCCTACTCCCAGCTCAGCTCCTCCCCAGGATTCCTCTGGTCGGGGGGATAGGAGGGGCTCCACTTCTCACCTAAAGAGTAAAAATCCACTTAAGGCAGAGAAGCAGCTACAGGCCCAGCTAGCACTTATCTCCCCATTTATGGTCCAGATGTTTTTGGCTCCCAACCAACCATCTTCTTCCCTCAGAAGTTTCTGTCCTTCTCATTGTAATAATTAGCCTAATTTTTTTCCTCTTCCTTTTTTTCTTTTTCATTTCTTCTTCTTTTTTTATTTCTCTGTAACAGCAACTTGAACAATTGTTCTTCATGGCACAAATACTCAGCTGCAGTGGCAAAATGCAGCAAGTAGCAGCCTGTGTGAGGCACACACAATATTTTCCACTCTACAAACACTGGGAACCCCAAGAGGTCCTCTCGAAACGGAACTTAGGGAGTGGATGGAAGAACAAGGCTCCAGAGGAGGACTTACCATGGGGTTAGTATGCCTTGGGGCCCCTGTACCTGCAAGGGGCACTTCCAAGGCCCTATGTGGGATTGAGTATTCATGACTGTGTTATTTTTCTTAAAGAGGGCCCTGAAAATTGTATGTGCTTCAAGAGTTGCAAAACGTGATCCAGTCCTGCATGGCCCCATTTCTTTAGCAGCCATCTGATTCCCAGGCCTCAGCTGGACAAGGACCTCTGTCCCACAGAGGCCTCCTACCAAAACTCCTTCCACGCGTAGTGCTGAACAAACCAAACCAATCTCTCTCCTTCACACACACACACACACACACACTCACTCACTCACTCACTCACTCACTCACTCACTCACTCACTCACTCACACACACACGGTTCTTCCTAAAGGAGTGTCTGTGGGCCATGATATCCACTGTGATGTACACAGGGTTTTCAAGAGGACACTGGCCCTGGAACGTGCCAGCCAGCTGCCCTGAGATTCCTGAGTCAGCTCTAGGGAACTGCAGCAGGTCTGCAGGCTCCAGAGTGGGCTCACGTCTGGGAGGTTCTGTGGCCAGGGCTCAGGTGATTCCTAAGGCCCCAGTACCTTCTGTGCACTTGAGTGGAGGACATGGCAGTCCCCTCTGTACACAGTGTCCCACCTCAGCACCCACAGCACACATTACGCATCCCCAGCCTTGGGTCTTACCCCTGATGTCGTAACGGCTCTTGGGGTCCCTGCTCTTGGGCACGGCAACCTCTGCCACCTCCTGCCCTGTCATGGGGCCATACTGCAGCTTGTAGTAGTCCACCTCGGCTGCAGGATTCTCCCACTCCACATCAAGCGAGCTGGAAGTCTCTTCGGCCACCCACGCGGAGCCCACCACAGCGAGCCCTAGGGCAGGGGACAGGGAGGGCAGGAGAGAGCAGCGAAGAGCTGCAACTGGCAGGCCTGGAACAGGCTGGAGGCTACCAGTCAGCTCCCTTCCTTGGCCCATTGCGGGCAGGCTTCAGCCCCAGGACACAGCCCTTCACAAGTGTCTAAGAACTACCTAGGTAGCAAAAAAGCTGTTGGCTTTCACGTTATCCATGGAGGACAGACTCTGTCCCGGGCAAGTCCCCTCCACCCAGTCCCATCCCATCAGATGCTGTGTAGCCCTCGCTGTCCGCACTGCTTTGGCCAAGCCCTGAGCCTCTCCTCAGGCCAGCCACCCAGGCCCCTTGGACCAGGGCTCACACTGCTCTCAACTTACCCTCACCTTTTAGCTGCCTTAACCTCAAAGACTCAACCCCAGCATGAGAAACTCAGGCTCTTCCAGGAAAAGTTGCAAAATGCATCTCAGATTCCTATATTAGCACACTGATAATACAACCAGCCCCTTCCTCGGTCTCCCAAATTCTCCTGAGGATCAAACCTAGGGGAAACTCTAAAGTAGGTACATTTTAACTTGGTCCTTCAGAGTATCCTTCCTGCCCTTTCTACCAAATTGGAGCACCGCCACCAGGTACCCGATGTCCTCAGCTGCCCAACCTGTCTGTCCTCAGAAGGACGAGGGTGATTGTACACATCTATTCTAGTAAAGTATTAATGGCTAAATGTTACCCCTCTGCTCAGAAGAAAAATGAGATTATAATGATTAATACAAAGGATATGTATATAATGATTAAACCAAAGGAATGGGTTGCTGATGTGGGTCTAAGGGAAGAACTTTTCGGTTGTGGTTGGGGAGGGGACTGGGGGTCCTTGGGAGCACTTTGAGTTCCAATGGCCATGTCCCTGGCAGACGCTGCCTGGTCTGAAGTTTGGAACAGGCAAGATAAGTCCCCAGACTCTCAGCCTTGCCCCCTTTCTGTCACACCCCCACCTGCACCGTCTTGGCGGTGTTCCCACCCAGGTGGGCTGAGCGAGCACTTGTCAAGCATGTTGTGCATCAGGCAAGAAGTGACCTTGGTGATCTCAAGATCCCTTGGCTCTGGAAGTTTCTCGTTCACTCTGCTCTGGACAAGAAACCTCCCAGAACCTTTTCTCTGAAGCATTTCTTCCCATCCACTGGCTTCAACCTGCCCGTCTCCAGGGTCTTCCTTCAAAGATGGGAATTCCTTGAGGGAACAGGTCAAGAGTGAGTAACTACAGCGACTCAATGATTACAGATCTAGAAGGGTCCAACATGGCTAGCAAATGAAAAAGCAAGGACTTAATGAAAACATTCAAGATTATTATGGGGATAAGTTTCTTTCAGACTGAGGCTCTCCTAGGGAGCAAATAAGGATGGATTTAACTTAGATCACACAGAATGATGAGCTTCACAATTTCAGGGTTTTGCAAGTCCCTGGAGCAAGAAGCCAAGAGGGGCTGCCTTCAAAACCGATGTCTCCCCTCTTCATCAGGAGGCTTTGGACACTGACCTGTATGAAGGTGGAGGCAACCACAGACAAAAAGAGGAGAAAGAGCAAAGCAGCCCAGAAGCTGGAAGCTGGCCGGGCTCTCTCAGTAGGCTTCAGATGTTCTCCCATCCAACACAAACAATTTCACAGAACACCGATAAGCCACTCTCGAGTCACAATGGAACAAGACAAAACACACCATATCTGAACACAGACAAAAAAACTGGACATGGTCCACACCACAAAGATGACTAAACATGCTCCCCTCATATGAGTGATGGCTGCTTCTGTACCAGCGACACTGTGGCCTCCCCCTAGTCTGGCCTCTTTCTAGATAAGATTCACTAAGATACCAATCATAGAATTACCCCCACTTCCTGACAGCATACATTCCCAAGCAAATCCCTGCTACCTTAAATCTTCTCCCAAATCACCTAACACAAGCCCCAACTTGATACCGGCCCTTGTAACACTCTGTTATCCAGACCCCCATAGCCCCCATGGTGTGCGTTTTCCCACGCTCTGATGGTCAATAAACCCAACCTGTTCAGCTCCAGGGGTCTTAGCTGGAGGGCATTGGCAAAGGCAATCACAAATTGTTCTTCCAGGATGACAAGGCCCTCATGACCCTTTCCAACACTGAACCACCTCTGTCCCCACCACCAAGTAGGATAGGAAGCCTGATATTTCTGCAAAGACAGCTGTGCCAAAGGCCCTGCCATCCAAGTCTCCCTGGCTCTTTCCCCAGGAGTGTAGGGTAGGGTAGAGGCAGCTCATTTGTATTAGCACCTAGAACAGTGCCTGACACATAGTAGATGTTCAACAAAGTAAGTTGAATGAAAGAATGAATCAGAAAACTAGGTTTCTCCAAGCCTTTGAGATCGAAGCTGCCTTGAGAACTTTCATGAGGAGATAAGAATTTCTAAAGAGTAAATAGTGATGCTTGTCCTTCCAAACATTTTGGTAGCATTTGATGATGCCCTGGAGATCTGTCTGTCCCTCCAGATCCATACTCTATCATGCTTTGTATGGCAGGAGAGAGAGTTCAGGCTACTGATCTCGTCTACTCCCTCTGGACAAGGACGTGGTGGGCTGCCTGCATCCCTCTACATCAAGAGTCCCTTCAGGCAGCTCTCTCCTACAGCTCTTTCTGGGTCCCAGGACCAATTCTCATTCACTGCCCTTCGGGCTGGAGTGGATCTCCACTGATGCTCATCCAGAAATCTTTCAACATCTAAACCCCACCCACATCTTATAAACAAGCTCTTCATTAAACTTTCCTAATTACCCTGTTTGTTCCCCCTCTTTCCTGATGGGATAAATCTGACACAGGTTGCTTCAGCAGATCCTCTCCCAACCCAACCTAAACTGCTGAAGGGCCTCAGATGCTCAATGAGGGCCTGGGGATGCAGGTGTACTCCTCAGCTCTTGTGCAGGGGTGCAGGGCAATCAGACTTACTACTGTCAGGGAAGGAGAAGACCCCCAAACCCTAATCCAGTAGGTTCTATCACTGGTGAGGAGGACCCTCTAATCAAGCAGCGGAGAGAAGGGATAAAGTACTGAGATTTTTCTCCAGAACCTAGGATTGCCACAGCTGTGTTTTTCAAACCCCAAATCAGGGCAATGACCTGACCATAAGAAGGGCAATTGTGGGGACAGTGGAAAAAAAACATTTAAAATGGGGTCTCTGCAGGGACACCTGGAGCATTTGGCTGCTTCCTCACCCGTGGTGGCAAGTAGATGCTGTGGGCTGCTGGAAACATCTTTATGCACATTGCGCAATGAGACTATGTACTTGGTTCCAGGCAGCAAACCCAGGATCTCGTAGACGTGCTGCTCCTTGGGCACCTGGATCTGCTTCACAGAGAGCTCCTTCCCCAGGGGGTAGTAGCTGAGGACGTAGTGATCCACCTCACTGGACGGCTCCCAGCTCACCAGCAGGGAGTCCTCCGTGCTCCTGAGCAGCTGCAGGCCCTGGGGGGCAACCACTGCACACAGAAGAGGAACAGGTTGGGAGAGGGTAAGGAAAGAGGGCTGGGAATCCACAGCCAATGTGTATTCACTGAGCACCTCTGTATACTTATCACCCTGATGGTGGGCATGAAGGATACCCCCAGACGTTACTGGATGGGAGTTAATACTGATCCCCTCCCTCCTAAACACACACACACACACATACACACACACACACACACTCACTCACACTCACACTCACACACACACACTCCTCAAACCAGCGTCAGCATCACGCGGGTACTTGTTAGATGTGCAAATTCTCGGGCCCCAGCCCAGACCTGTTGAGTCAGAAACTCGGGTGGCCCCGGCCATCTGTGCTGTAACAAGCCCTCCAGGGCTTCTGAGGCAGGCTAAAGGCCCAGACCCCTGCCTAGGGCAGAGTGGGACCGATGGTAAATGGGGCCGAGCCAGGCGGGCGGCGCGCGTCGGCTCTCACCCTGCGCGCAATCGAGGCCCACGAAGCCCTCCTCGCAGTAGCACTCGCCCGTGTCGCAGAAGCCGTGGCCGCTGCAGTCGCCGGGACAGCGGCGTTCGCTGCAGTCGTCTGCCGTGAAGTCGTCGTGGCACCGGCAGACGCCGCGCACGCACTCGCCGTGACCGCTGCAGTTCTCCGGGCAGGCGCGGTGCGCGCAGTCGGGCCCCAGGTAGGGCTCGTCGCACCGGCAGCTGCCGTCCTCGCAGCGCCCGTGACCGCTGCAGGCACCGGGGCAGGCGGGCCGCTCGCACTCGGCGCCCTCCCAGCCCTGCTCGCAGCGGCAGCTGCAGTTCTCCGGGGAGAAGGTGCCGTGGCCGCTGCAGGAGCGGCTCAGACCTGCGGGAAAGGAAGACAGGGGCTGGGGCTGGGGGGCTTGTGAGGGGGACCCCGGAGGAGCAGGCTGGAGACTCCTGGGCTCTTTTCCTGGAGAGTGGGATCCCTGACAGAGGCAGAAAATCTGCCCTTTCCAACCAGGCCAGATGGTGACCTGGGAAATCTACAAATGGTTCCTCCTTTTCTGCCTGAAATGCGACGCGAAATACCGTTCCTTTTCCCTTCCTGTACCAAGAGCTCCTGTGAATTCTCCTGGTTCTCTCCGCTCCTCATGGTGGTAATTATTTAGTGCCTTTCTATGAAGGAGCCTTAAATGCTCAAGCCCGGAAGTCAGCAGGCCAGCTTAGCCTACGGGGTGCCTTGGGGCTGCTGGGGCAGGCAGGTGAGACCCAGGCTGGGCAGGAGCTTGTCCTATCTGGGCTGGAGGGGCTGGACCTAGCAAGGCTGGGTCCTGGGGAAATGAGCCCAAATTGAAGCCTCAGAAAGCGGGCCTGTAGATGCTACAAACTAGCCTAGCCTCATTATCGGGATGAACGGTGAGAGGGGTTGGTCCGGCTCTGCTCTTGAACCCGGGATACCAAGAGGCAGTAGGAGAGCAGGTCATCAGCCCTGTTCCTTCACCAGCCCCTGCTCCTGCTTCTCAGAAGACCCCCTTTCCTTCCTAAAAGCTTTTGACATGGAGGCTCCTCAGGGTAATTCCATGCTGTTTCACTCATGGCAGCGTCCCCCCGTGCCTGGTTCTGTGTCTGGCATAAGGAGGTGCTCTCAACGGGAGCAATAAAAATGCATGCCAAAGTACCACTCATTATTATCTGGATCGACCTGGGCAGGTTTATGTTTTAAGAAAAAGTGGTGACGAGGGGCTCACTATAAAATCAAATTGTAGTGCTTTATTACTAATAAAAGCATTAACAATTTGCTGGATGTCTACTATGGGCCAGGAATCTTAGGTACATCACTTAGAGTACTCAGGAACTAAACTAGTTTAGAGAATTATCCTCACTGGACAGTTGAGGGAACTAAAGAATTTGCCCAAAGTCACAGCGAAAAAGTGGCAGATGGGATTTACCCCCAGTCCTGTGTAGCTGCAAGGCTGTCAATCTCTACCCAATTGCTTTCCCTTACAGCTGAGACTGAGTCCATAGGTAAAACAGCGCCAGGAAGCCTGTTTATCTGGAAGCAGTAGCCAGGAGTCCAGACTCACTTGAAGAGTTGCTGGACTCCCCCCACCCCCCTGCTCAGGCTTGTACATGTACCCAGAGCTAGGGCGAATGACGAGACCCAGGGAAAGCCAGATGGACAGGAGGCAATGTACCGGACTCAGAAAGCTCATGAGGTTGGTGGACCACCTGGCACATAGAAAGGGCTCATTAAATGTTCACTGAATGAGTAACAGGTGGCAAGCTCACCGGCAGCCCCTTGGCAGCAGTGCTGGAGGTTACACTGCTCCTTCACCTTGGCCATCTCTTCCTCCAGCTTCTGCACCCGGGCCAGGAGGTCTTGAATGCTGCCTGCCAGCTCGCACTCCTTCTGCGGCGTCTGCAGGCGAATGTTGTGTCTGAAGATGATGTTCTGTTCCTCTGCCTCCTGGGGGACTGGGAGCCAGGCCCCATTGTCACTGAGGGGTGGAGGGTCTGCCTCCACCTGGACCAGGGCCGACTTAGGCACATCAATCTTGTAGGTATGGCTGACGGTGACCTGCTGCTCTTTGTCGCTGCAGCCATGAGGCTCGAGAGTGGCCGGGGCTGAGGCCACCAAAAGCACAGAGCCAAACAGGAGCCCCAACAAGGAGCAGAGCTTCCCCTGGAAACCCATCCTTGGCGAGATGGGGAGCAGACCCTCCTGGAGGCCTCTATCCTGAAAAAATGCAAAGAAGGCATGGAGATTGACTAATGGAAATTGGCCTTTTTAATGTATTCACAGGGTCCACAGGAAGCTGTGAAACCAACAGGAAGATGTCATCCTGTGTCTCCTGAGGATCTGAACTAAATTATTTTTGTCCCCTCCTCACCCACTGCACATTCCTCCCTCCTATCTTTGCTTACACTGTTCACATGAGCTAGGTGCCTTCTCTTCACTCCTAATCCTATACTCACCTGCACCTGAAACAGGGAGAAGAACTTGGATTGAGGTGCTGGGCTTCGATGGCCCCATCCTATCTGTACATCAACTCTAATACTATCCTCCCCAACAGATAGCTGCATGTAGGGCACATACTATATGCCAGGCACGACTCTACCTGTTCTGTGTTTATTACCTCATTCAGTCCTCACCACAACCATTCATGGAATATACTATTATCACCCCTTTTTACAGATAGTGATATCAAAGTGCATTACTACCAAAGTGACCTGCCTATAGGCACACAGCCGGAGAGGCAGAATTTCCGCCCAGGCAGTGTGGCTCCAGAGCCCATGTTTGTCACCCCTATGTCGTGCTGCTTTGCACATGAAGAAACCAAGCCCAAGGGACTGAGCACGTTGTCCTGATTACCACGGCCAGGAAGGACAAAGTCTGTACTCAGACCCCAGGCTAGCATCCTGCTCAGCACCTCTGCCTGAGAGCCAGCCGAAGATCAGACTTTCTAATAAAACAACCTTCTCTGTGAAGTTGTTTTTTCTTATCTCATGCTCTCCTACTTCATCCTAGCTGGAAACTACTCACCTTCCTTCTGCTAAGCATGTATTAGTCCCTCTGTGGGTCTCTTGATGGTTGACCTGTGTCATAGTTACTTTTGAATATCAAGCATATGTTACTCAGTTTGTCTTCCCACAAGCAGTAAGCCTCTTAAGGACAAGACCCAAGGCTGATCATCTCAGGGTCCTCCCAAGGCTGGAAGCCAGAGTCACACATGCTGTGGGATTCAGTCACCCTAAATCCATTGGTGCTCAGGTGACCTGCTTAGTCAGTCAGGCCAGGCCACCAGGGCCAGAGCAGGCTGTTGGGTTTGGCCTCCGTGCCCCCCAGCAGGGTGGGCCTTCAGCTCCAATAGTGTGCAAAGCACCTCTCCACAGCCCATTTCCCTGAGCCCCAGCCCCCACCTGGGAGGGCACATCCTTGGTCATTAACAGGCTGAGGCAGGGCCGACGGTAAGATGCCTCGTGTACCACTCCCACGTGCTCACAGGCACTCGGTCACCGGAAAGCCTCTGTCAGGGTCACAGCCACTCCCATGTAGGAACCAAGCTGCTTGGGTGCCTCTTTCCAACAGGCTTCTGGGACCAACGCAAGACTCAGAATCATTTGTACCAGAGACGAGGAAGTCAGGAAGCCCAGTCCCTTCCTGGTGGCTATGTCCCGCTCAGGCCCAGGGTCTGGCAGCTGCGACCTCCGAAAGGGCGAATCAGACAGGTCTAGGGGCCTGGTCTTGCAAAGGCTACTTATCCGGAGCTTTAGTCTCATCCGCATGTGGGAATGAAAATACGTACCGTGCTGCAATGTAGGAGCAAAGCACTTAGCCCCAAGCACAGAGTAAGGGCTCCATGGCTGTTTTGAGGTTATTTTGTTTTCAATCAGATACTGAGTATGACTTCCTTTTCTTTCTCCTTTTTTATTGTGAAGGGTGATTTCTCTACTGAAAAGGGCATACAACATCATTCGTATAGTTGTACTGAGTTGTCATAAAGGTAATGGCCCTGAAATCACCACCCAGGTTAGAGCTAGAATCCTGCTGGCACCCCAGGAGGCCGCTGCGGGCTTTCGCCTGATGCTGCCTCTTCTCCAACTCTGTAGTTAGATTCCAGCTCTAGTCAGAATGCAGTAAAAAAAATTGACCTGGATGGATAACTCAGTTGGTCAGAAAAGGAAGAAACCCTCCTCGTCATTAAACCAAATTCTAATACTATGTAAAATCTTTAACTTGGAATACATGTATTTAGTATCAGGAAGCAGAGGAAATAGAGGATGAAGGGCTCTGGAAGAATTATTATTAAAAACAACAGTAAGGATATTAGAATATTTTAAATGTTACTTGTCAAGTTGCTGCTGTGTGCCAGGGATGGCCAGGTGCAGTAACTGTCATACCTGCTATGAAGATTGGTGCTACTCTCCTTTCCTGGGTGAGGGACCTGCTGTGGAAGATAAAGTCACTTACCAGAGGTTGTCCAACTAGTGAAGTGGCACCATCAGGATTCAAACCTAGGCCCATCTGATTGCAAGCCTGTGCTCGCTCTGCATAGACAGGACATTCTGATACAATAACAGACGAGGTCGGTATGGTTCTGTCCCCTGCAATTTCCTCCTGTATATTGTACTCAAGGAATGTACTACCACTGCAAACTAAACAAAACAGCACCAAAGGAAGTTCTTCATGTAACCCCTTCCCCCACTCAATCCTTCTTGGCTCTTCCTATTATTCAAAGCACATGCTATTGGTGATGACGATGATAGCTCACCTTTTCTGAGCACTTACTACATCCCAGGAACTGGACTCAACACCACCTTGTAGTAATGGGATGGTCAGTGGGATATTTCTTATTGCAGTGGGATTTGGTCAGTGGGTAGTAAACACCCACATGTTTTAAAGAGACATGTTTTAGAGGAGGTTTTCTGGGGGTGCAGAGCTGGGTGAATAGTGGGTAGACGATGAAGTGCCTTCTCCTTGCTGGGAGGAATTCAGGGATAGAAAATTTACCTAGAACAGCCTGTATGGCAGAGAATGGAAGGAAGTCATGGTGGGAGAGGCCTGCACCGCAGGCTTTGGGGAGACCAGCTTATGTAAGTCTTGCCATAAGTCAAACTGATGCCATAGAAATAAGGCCGAAGGGGACCAGAGCTGGCAGCCCTGCAGCTCAGCAGGAACGCATCCCCCCCGTGGGCAAAGTCAGGTGGTGGTGCCCGGTGGGTAGAATGCAGACTGTCTGCTGAGCCCATGAAAGGTTCCCACAGGAGGGGGTGGTGCAGCCAGCCCTGGAAGCAGCTGCCATACAAGGGCTCCTGATGACCAGACAGAACTATGACAGCCCCAAGTCAATACAAATACCTTTTCCCTTCTCTTCTGACCCCCTTCTCTGCCTCAGTCGGCAACCTGGGAAGCCAGAAGCAGCCACGCTAGTTGGGGGCAGTTAAGGAAGGAAAGTACCCTGCCTTTCCCAAAAGGGCTCTCTTCCAATACCAAAAGCAGAAAAGCTCTGGAATCAGTTTGCGACTATCTGAGGATGGAGGTGAGGATTGCCAGGAGAGGGAGCTGGAAGGCAGGTGTGGGATGAAAATAATGGTATTTCACAATTGCTGTCTTCAAAAGTTCAGCCCAGTGATAAAACGGTCACACCCATGTTCTCCGCTTCCTCCCCAAGATGGGGACTGAGGCTCAGAGGCATCAAGCAACATACCCTTGATTATGCAGCCAGAGTGCAAGGTGCAGATTCAAACCCGGGCACCATGTCCACTGGACCCTTTACCTGTGCGCCCCACTACAGCCCTCCCCAACAACCGCACACACTGATGTCAAAAGCACCTTCTTTGTACTGGACAGCATGCAAGTTTCCACTGTCCAGAATCCCCTTCCTGAGCAGCAATAGAGCTAAAAAGGCAGACCTAGACTTCTCTGCCCACTCCTGCCATCCAGCCACCCATCCTCACCCTGTAGCTCACTCTTCTCCAAGACAGAAATGGATAAAGATGATTTTCTGAAAAAGTTCTAAACAATAGCAGAAAAGCCATAAACTGCAGCAAGGCAGCCCAAAGCCCAGTCTCGTGGTGTTTGTGTTTTAAAGCCTGGCATATGAAAAGTCCCAGAAGGCCTCGTATGAGCCCTCAGTGTCGCCTGCCCTGCTGCTTTGCCTGTAATAAGATGTCCTCATGAATTACAACCTCTGGGCTTCCACATGTTGAGCTCAGATTTTCCTGTGCAGGGTGGTTGCTAGAAAGACAATGGGAAGGCGGGGGAATCCTCATCCTGGGACTTCTGTCTAGTGTAATGAGCAAGAGGAGAAGCCTTTGGCTGTCTCTCCAACACGTGGCAGGAGAGATTCCTGCCTTGTGTAACAGCGTTAAGGGTGGGATGACTTCATCTCTTTCAGTATACCCAGCCGACCGCAGATCGCTCCACCAGGGTGCGGAGGGAGCGGATAGGGCAGTAAATGTTACCAAGAAAAATGCAGGATAATAAGTTTCCAAATGCAGATGATTATTCTACTAAAGATAGTTTCTCACGGAAAGTAGGGGAAATGCTGTAGGAATGTATGAAGCAAAAGGGGGGTCATGCAAAGAGCATGCATGTGGGAAACCAGGCGTCCCCAAGAATCCTTCTCATTGATGTGGATCACGTCTTTAATTCTGCCTGTGGGAGGGGTGTGGGTGATGTGGGGAGGTCGGGGGCAGAGGCACATTTAGACTCAGGACAAATGCTGCCTGATGTGTTTCTTTTTTTTTTTTTTTTGAGAAAGGCTCTTTGAGGTGTGTGTGGCTGAGCACAGCTAGATAGATGATCCCCCAGTTCTGCCTGGGAGACATGCTGATGTTGAGGGCCCTGCATGTGTAGTCCACCTCTTCTCTCCTGGTGGCCCCCCCTACTCTACCCCTGTGGCTTTGGTTTCTAGCCAAACACTGCCAGCTCCCAAATCTGTTTGTGCATTCCCATCCCAGACATCCCTGTAAGCTCAAGGATGGCAGTGGCCATGACTGTATTGATCCCTTTTGTAAACCCAGCCTTTCAACACAGTCCTAACCAAAGTAACATTTTATGTTTTAAATAATAACAGCGTGTGTGTATGTATTAGCTGATGGGTACTGTACCAAACACATTATAAACACTATTCTCAGTTAATCCTCAAAATCCTGGGAGCCAATTGATAACATTTTTGTTACTGGTGCTTAGAGAGGTTAAGTAATTTGCCCAAGGACACACAGCTAATAAGCAGCAGAGATGGGATCAAACACCAAGTCTGTCCATTCCCGGGGTCTGTGTTCTTCCCTTGTCTGTAATATATACTGTCCCAAATGAAAAATCCAATGAGATTTCCACATGTGACAGAGAATAAATGTCCTCGTTGCTGTCATATTTAAGAGAAGGGTTCTGAAAATAAAGGAAACCCAAGGCTCGCTGGGTGCTCAGTTAAACATTAATTGCTTAAAAACTGAGCCTCCATTCTCTCTGAGCAGTGCCCAGGATGATCCCTGAGAAAGATAAATTAGTTTTTCCCCCATAGGGAGGTTAAATCCTGGTCACTGGTCATGAGAAGCTGGAGGCAACACAAAGCAGACCAACACTTCTGTCTGCAGGGGCAGCTGTCAACCAAGGCTTGGCCAGGGAGGGATGGACTCTTGGGTTCCGGATGGTCCTTTCCTGTCCTTTCCTCGCCTAGTGCTGATGGTCTCTGTGTCACTTCATTTTCTCCAGAGAAGGATACACACCCTGGTCAGGAATAAAATATGCCAATTTCTAGCCACTATCACAGATCTTTCTACTTACATCCAGGCTTTCTCTGGTCCCCGTTACCTCATCCTGCCTTTACAGTTAACCACAAGCCAATGAGAACACTGCTTTGGGTTTTAGAAAAACCCTGTTATCATGGATTTCCATGGAGTCCCTTAAAAAGATATTCTTTCCCCGAATGACAGGGTGGACATCACTGACCTATGAGGGAAAGTGAGGGAGGTGTGTGGCTAGGGACACGTCAACATCATAAATGTCACCCGGCAAACATGTCCCTCCTTCCCCAAGGTCTCTTGGGGATATTCTGCCAGTGGTCAACCGCTTGGGCCCTGGGTGACTCTGAGGTCTTCTAACCCAAGTGCTTGGTCCCGGAGAACAAGCTCCCAGGTGGCTGAGAACTCCCCCTGGCTCAGCTCATCCTGGAGCCCTAGGCGACCGATCTGCTCCACACACCTTCCTCCTGCAGTGCGCAAGCCCAGACGGCGCACAGGGCGGGACTGCTCCCTCTGGGCCAAGCTCCAGTCAAACCAGGTACATGCAAACTTTTTATTTCTAGCATCTGTGACCCTGAGCTCTCTGCACAGGCACTCTGCATAGGATATGAGTTACCTGGGTGTGGGTGGGAATGAAACTTGGTTTCTTGTGATAAGACTTAACATGGTCACTTTCCAGGCATCATTTTGTCCTTCACTATTCTCAGTGGTACACACCCAGCAAGAGCCCAAGAAACCCTGTGCAGGACACGCCCCACGGTGCCAGACACCATCAGCTGGAAAAGATGAAGGATGGCGTCCCTAACCTGGCCTCAGTACCCAATCGCCTTTTCATGGGTGGCCACAGGCTGGTGTGGCTGCTTTGTCCTGCCCACCAAACCTTAATCCGCCTTGTGGAGGCTCAGATGGGTGGGTTGGTAGCTACCACATTCTAACCACTTGTGATGTACCAGCTCTGTCTGTGCTCAGCACTTTTGAAGCTCTTCCTGAACATCAAGCAAAGATGCTCATTTACCCCACAGGGATGACACTTTCTCTCAAAAAGCCCTGCCTTTTGCTTTCATGGAAATGCACAGGCTCACGCACAGTCAGAAGAGCAAATGGGCACAAGGGCACAAATTCAGGGACCTGCCTCCCCTGCACCCAACCAGACCCCCAATCTCCAGAATGACTAAGTATTGCTTTCTATACAATTAGTCCCAGTCCCCATGGGCATGAGGGTATCTGATGACAAACTGTGCTTCTGTTGAATGATAATGAAGGGAAATTCAAGAGGGAAAAGTTACAATTCTTTTCCTGAGTTGAACATGTGGCTTGCCACATTTTGAAATAACTTTGAAGTGCCAGCCTTCTATCAGAGAGGAGAGGCTTTTCATCTCCAAGGACTTGGACTGCTCCACCCACACTCCCTGGGCCTCTCTTTGAGACCAATAGCTCAGACCCAGCCAGTGGCTGGTTGGCATTAGCAGTGAGTCTGCGGTGGCAAGACTGAAGTCCCTGCCCTTCGAGGGATCAGGCTGAGATCTGAGTAGAGTCAGCTTGCAGGCTGCTGACTCCAGATGCTGCTGCAGAACCTGAACCATGATCTCATGTCTGTATGCAGATCCCACAGGAGCCAAGGCCCTGCGTGGATGAGAGTTTCCACTGGGTCTGGGCACGATTTCCTCAGGCATCTTCGGTGGAACATACCTCAGTCTACCCTACACTTCAAACCACAGAACAGGGATGGAATGGAAACCAGAAGCCACAAGATGATGTGAAGTCATCCTGTCCTAGTTTCTCTCCCTCCGGAGTCAGCTGCAGCCCACAGACTTGGGGAGAGAGCACGATTCAAAGTCATACAAAAGAATGTCAGGTAAGTTTTTCCCCCTGCCCTGGGAAAAATGACACTGACTTCGACTGATTGATGGTCTCTATTCTTTCCTGAGTTCCTGCCTCCAGCTCCCCCACCTTGATTCTGAGCCTCCAACAAATGCCTAAATGCCAAGCACCACCCCCCCCCATTCTTTCCATGCAGATTCCGTGCTCTGCCTGCCACCAGCCTATAGTGCTGGCTAAGCCAGTGACACCTGAGTCCTGCGTGGTACCCTGGCTTTTCCAAGAACCAGTGGACATGAGGCACTGTTGCTAACCTAGGTTTGGATCTAAGAACTTTGTTATTTTTCTGTGACTCCTTGTTCTTTTTTAGTGTTCATATAAGCTACTCAAGTTTCATGCTTTTAAGTGACTGTACTCACTCATTCTCTCTCCTTCCCCTACCTGTGTCCCAAGCACAAAAATAAATAGAGAAATAAAAAGGCTTCCAAAAACTGGACCACCACATCATTTCTTCAAATGTCTCAAAATATTTTCTTTGAGGCATTGTAAGGGTAATAGCATGGGAATTTTGGCAAAAGATGTTGTCCTCTTACAAATAAAAAAACCAATAAAATTAAATTTTTGAATAAACTTCAAAGCTCGTCAAGTGCATTTACAAACATCATCTTAACTGGCATATACAAAATCCAGGAAAGAGAAAAGTTATGATAGTTTCCTGATCACCACTAAAATAAAGATTTTTTAAAAAGTGAGGTATAACATAAATTACAAAAAAAGAGAAGCCTTTGACATTGCAAAGAAGCTGACAAAGAAATAAAGATGAGAAGGACATGTTAGAGTTAAAGGAAACATTTTCCATAAAAATCTATTAATCTAGGTAGAAATTGCCTTACAACACAGGACATGTGGCCAGGTAAGATGTACTTAGTCCCCTTGAGGAACTGACGGCACTATTGTCTAAGGACATGTTAGTTGGGTCCTGGGATGAATTTCCTAACTGGGTTTTCACTCCTCATGGAGGAGACAGGGGACTAGTTACACTGCCTAGATTTTCAGACTCCAGAGCTGGGGCACCTGAGCTCATTCCCACCTGGCCACCTCCCACCCTCTCACAGGTAAAGCCTTTGGAGGCTGGTGCGCTTACCTTATAGGCTGCTGGGCACCACTTTTGATGCTTCTGCCCCTGGGAGCTGGGCCCCGTGGGCTTGTAGACCTTGGTGCTGGTCTGTGCCTCCTTCTCTCCGCTCCTCAGCTTCCCTCCCTGGGTTAAATCCTGTCCAGGCCAGGGGAGGAGTCAGTGAGGGTTTCCTCTCTTCCCATCAGGGACTCAGTTAAGATAATGAGCAAGTCCTTCTTATTCTAACTAGGAAAGAAAAAAGTAATACACATTTTCCCCTTCTTTTTTACATTGGTTATGCAGCAGCTAAAAATTCTAGAGGCTCTTTCCATTTAAGTGGATCCAGGGTAAAGCTATTAAAAGACTTCATATGTCTTCTGGCCAGGAGCTGGGTCTCAGGGTTTGAAAGTATGCGTTTTTAAAGTCTCTTTCTCTTTTTTCTGTTTCGGGCACTCTGAAACTTACTGCCCACCACTTTTAAAATAGGAAAAGGCCTTGGGCATAGAAAGAAATGAGCAGAGACCCTCAGGGACAGAGTCTCCTATGAGCCCACCCACTCCCTCCATCAGCTCACAGCTCTGAGTGGTAGGGCTCTGAGGACGGCCGAGAGCAAGAACAGCAGACCCAGGGCATCCAGTTCCACAGCCGGTGCAAGAGGCCCCCCCACCCCACCGCAGCTAAGGAAGAGCTCCCTCACCAGGAAAGCCTAATGGTGCCCATTTCCTGCCACCCTTGCTCTTTCCCCATCCGATGTACAGACCCTAATTCTTCCTAGGAGCCAGAGCTATCGCGATAGGTCATCACTGACCCTCGCTGCTGTCTCCACACTCCAGCCCTCCCCTGTGGGCCTGACACTGACCTGGAGTCCATCCAGATCTACAGCACAATGGGAGGGGCCCACATGGCTCAGCTCACCTATGTGGGCATCAGATGGTGTTGGGGATAAAGAGAAGGAAGAGGACAGGAGAGAGAGGGGTTCAAGTGCTGCCTTTGGAGGCCTGAGGCTGTATCCAGAGCCAGACGGCCTGTATCTGCAGCTTGTGTCTGCTACTTACAGATGAAGCCTTGGACTTAACCTCTTCGTGCCTCAGTTTACTCATCTCTAAAAGAGGAATAATAGAGTTGAGATGAGAATTAAATGAGCTGATACATGTAAGGAATTTCAACAAGTCCCAGGGACACAATGAGGATCCAATAAATGTTAGCTTATCACATTTATTGTAATTATTATTATCATTTTTTGATCCTTCTGTATACCCCATGAAGCAGTCTTTGATAATCTCCATCTCAATCAGATGGGTTCATCATTTTTTACTTACAACAACAAATGGTTTTGCTGTCTGCCCTGAAATTGAGGCCAGCTACACACACAGAGGTGACCACTGTGGTGTGAAATAGGGGCCCCCAGAAGTTCCCCATCCCCTAAATATTTCTCTTCTTCCTTAGGCCTTTTTTCTCTTAAATAGGAGTTTCCCCCTGGAGGCTTCTAGGACCTTGCTGTCCCTCCAGTTGCTGTCCTATTCTTAATTTTCTTCCACTAATCTTCCCCCAATGAGTGGTTTTTGCCCACTCTTTCCATCATCCCACCTTCCATACCCTAAATAGGTTTAACTTAACCAGTGCAACAGGCTCAGAAGAGACCACCTTCCACCAGCCTGTATTAATCAGGAGTGGAACATGTAGCTGTAGCAGAGACCACCCTCCCCCACCCCAATGCAGCAGCTCAACAAGACAGAAGATGATTTCTCTCTCATGTAACAGTAGAAGAAGACTGTCCAGGGCTGGCAGGGCAATGCCCCACTCACAGCACATGGTCACCACTCTCTAGGGGCATCTCCCAGCCAGTGGGAAGCATAAAGGAATGAGGGCAAGGAGACTGCTTGCCCATTCCTTAAAAACATAAAAAGAAAACCTTTTTATTTTACTATTATTTCAGACTTGCAGGAAAATTGCAAAATATCACAAAGAATCTCCCTATAACCATCAACCACTTTCTGTAAATGGTAGCATGTTACCATATTTGTTTTATCATTCATTCTTCCAATATATTTTCTTTTCTAAAAGACTTGAGAGTCAGTTAAAGACATGATTTACCTCTTTTACCCTTTACCTCTAAATAACTTCAATGTGTATTTCCCCCAAACAGGGAGATATTCTTAAATAACCTTGATACAATGATCGAAACATGGAAATTAACAGTGATACAATACTGCTGTATAATTTACAGACTGCACTCAAATTCCATCATTGTTTTTCCAGTGTCCTTTAGCATAAGAAAAATTGTACTGATGCAGGACCTGACTGGCTCAGGATCACTCACTGCATTTACTGTCCTGCCTTTTGCGTCTCCATTAACCCGGGAAGATTCTTCAGTCTTTCTTTGCCTTTCATGACCCTGATACTTTTGAAGAATAAAGGTCAGTTATTTTGCAGAATTTCCTCAGTTAGGGTTTGTCTGATATTTCTTCATAACCAGATGGGCAGGAATAGTGCAGAAGTTGCACGTCCTTGGTGCATCTTGTCGGAGGCCCTTGGTATCCATCTTCTGCTCCATCTTCTGTACCAATGTTGGTGATGTTACCTTAGATCACGTGTTTAAGCTGGTGTCTACCAGGTCTCCACCTTAAGTATCTACCCCCTTTGTAATGAATAAGAGTCTTGTACGAAGATATTTTGAGATCATGTAAATATTCTGCTTCATACTGTACTTTTGCCCAGGACTTTCAGCCCCACTATTGCTTCTGGCCTGAAACAGTTACTACGATGGTAGCTGTCAGATTGCACTTTTTCTAATTCCATCACTCTTTCTGTTAATTAGATGGAGTTCTACTATAAAGAAGAGATTTCCTTCCCCTCCTCCCATTTTATTAATTAATTATGTTATTTATCTATATTTATATTGACTCATGTATTCTTACCTTTTATTCTATGGTATATATTTCTGGGAGAGCCATTACTTATTTTCTTGCTCAAATTGTTCCATATTTGGCCAGGGAGAGACCTTCTGGCTGGTTCCTGTGTCCTTTTCACACAGTTCCATTATTCTTAAAGTATTTCCTTACTTTCTGGATGGCAAGACAGTCAGGCCCATCTTGTACTTCTCCTGCCCCAGCCCTAGAATCAGTTACGTTTCCACGGAACCCTGTTTCCTTTCACTGGAGAATGAGGCACATTTTGGATAAGTGATAGAAGCCTGAAAGGGGCATACACCACTTCCACAGTATACCTTTGGGCAGAGTGTAAACACATGATTACACAGAGCTGCCAGAGAGCCTGCCATGTCTCCGGGTGGGGGGTCATGTGTCCAGCTAAAGCTCAGGAGCCCATAGTAAAAGAAAGGAAGGGAGAATGAGCACTGGTGGACAGCTTGGCTTAGGCTGGAGCCCTCCGAGACACCACTGGCAAACCGTTCTGCCTGAACTGTGAACTTGCATCGTCCTTCAGAAGCTCTCGCTACTTACAAGATGAAGCTTCTAAAGTTCCCTTGTAACTACCCCATCACACCCCATATCAAAGTTCATCTCCCACTGTTTACAAATGGCCAGCTTGGCCACTCAACCTCCCCTCTGTCTCTGTTACACATGATGCTCTTCTCACCTCTGCTCCCACTTCTTGAGGTAACTTTCTTTGGGAAAATACTTGGGATCTTAAGGGTAGGCTTGCAATGAAACAAAGAAAAAAAAAATACAGGCTAAACTGCTCTGTGTGGAATGAACAGGACTTGGCAGGGGAAAATCAAAAGATTGTGGAGGTGCTGAGGCATGAGGACAGAGGCTGGCTCCTGGGAGTGGGACCCCTGAAATATTCCTTAGAAGATGAAGTAATTTTAAGAACAAGAATGTCTGTTGAATATTAAAGTGTTTACTTTGCTTTATATAAATACCTCTTCATGCTCCCAAAGCTTAGGTTGAGTCTTCCATACACACAGAACTTTTTCTGACTGGTCTGAAGGGGAGAAAAAAAATCAAAGCAAAGGAAACAGGACTAAGATGCTCAGAGGGAGCAACGATCCAGAGCCAGGCATGTCCATGACCCATAAGCCCCTTCACCCTGTCCAGGACAGAATTCACAGAAATCAGTGATGGGAACGAGCGGTGGGGGTGCTTTGGATTTCCCACAGGTCGTAGGATGGGGTGCCATTTGGAGTCAGTTTTATTTCACTAAGAAATGTGTCTTCAGCTGCCACCTGAGTTGCAGGATTTCTTCTCAGTCTGCCTCATTTCCAGACAGGGCATTTCCCGTTGGCTTTTCCATGTAAAGGCTATGTTTATACAGAGGCTCCTTTACTCCAATATGTATGAGCTTTGCATTACAAAGTACATAATAGGTTACCTGAAATTCCATCATGACTAGATTATTCCTCCAGTGCCCAAGGACAAAGGAAATTCCCCAAACATATCAGATCTAAGCCACAGTGGTAAGCACTGTTCCATTTGCTCCCCAGCAGCCTTGCCCTTCCCCTTTCCCAAGAGAACCCAATTTATATCCACTCACCTCCTCCTGATCTTGGGCTTCAGGGGAGTCTGGGCCCATTCTCAGGATGGTTCTGACTGATTTAAGCCAACCAGTTAATCCCGTTGCTCTTGCCACTGACTGAGTCAGACAAGACCATGCAGAGTACTGGGAATCAGTGATGTAAGGAGAACGCAGCTGGCAGGGTTTCAGAGAAGGTTCCTTCACTTGAAAAATACATAAATGATCAAAAGGAACCAGACATTGTCACATCTTTATATAATGCCTGAAAGTGTATCAGACACCTTGTACCACATACAAGGGGGGCTAACCAAAGACAAAGAAAATAGAGCAAGGATGGAAGAGCAGAAAGATGGAAGGACTCTGGCCTTTGGATGACATTGCTAAGCTGCTAAATGAACTACCCTTCAAGTTTTACTCCCTCAGAACTTTCTTCAGTGCAAATTTTGTTTCATAGAGCAAAAGCATTCTAAGGGATCCAACACTGCTCAGTTACTTTCTTAGCAGGTAGCAAAGTGACTGTATTGACATCCTGCTGAGAACACAGAGAGAGATGCAGGGAATCCCAGGAGGAAGTAGTCACAGCCAGGGTGAGGCCACAGCTTGGAAACAGGGAGGTCAGTTTGCAAAGCTCCCTGTTCTTTCCGCTCCACTGTGTTGCCTTTAGGCTGGGAATCCATGGTATATTTAAAATGGCCACAGATTCTTTACAGTTCCTCTCCACAAGAGGGTGAGTCTGTTTCCCCACTTCTTGAACCTGCTCTACCTTTGTGATCTCCTTTGTCAAACAGAATGTGGCTAAGTGACATGATTCTGAGCTTGGGCCTCAAGTAGCCTCGCAGCTTCCACTCTCACCCTCTTGGAATACAAGTGCCTTCTGAAGGATGGAAAGGGCACAGGGGGACGGAGGCCTGGCCATCCTAGCTCAGGCCCCGAACACATGCCAATATTATGTGGGCCAGCCCAGCCCAGCCCAGCCCAGCCTCATCCAAACTGACAACCCACAGAATTATGAGCAAATAAGTAACTGTTGTAAGTCACTGTATTTTGGAGAGGTTTGCTATGCAACAAATGGAAAAATGATACAGAGCCTATACCCAAACTAAAGGAATAATTTAGCTGGAAACTAATTTCAATCCGTTATGTCATCGAAATAGTATAACCCATTCCAGAACGACCTAGAAAAAAACAAAGCTGCTGGTCCAAATGCGGGTTCAACCAACATGTTTCGAGAAAAATGTAGGAAAAGCATTCCAACTGCAGTCATCTCCAATTTTATTTGTCCCAAGAAATTACCTAAACCCAACAGACCAATGAGCTGTCTCTGAGGAAGCTTTAATCCGCTGTGTCTGAGATCTGGAGCTGGTCGCAGCTGGTGTGGGTCTTTTTTGTTAGTATCTTCAATTAGGATTCTGCTGAATCTAAATGAAATGAAACCAACCTGAACAGACCTGCATGGTCAAGATCTTGTCTCAGCTCTCTTGCTCTGCTACGCGTTACACATATTCTATACACATATGGTCACCTTCCATTTGGGGTAGATTCTGTGGTGGATTCTCTAATAGTGCTTCCAGGGTTGTACCGTCTTTGACTTCAAATGTGTAAATGCCTGCAAAACTAGACAACAGAATATGGCATTTATCAAGGAGGAAAGTTTATTATACCCTTCAAGGCAATGAAAATCTTGATTCTTCTTTCATCCATATTTTCTCCTCTTGGGTCAATATTTGTTGATATCCATCTCAGTAGAAGTTAGTGTACTGTTAATCTCATTCGGCAGTAACAGTTGCTGTGAGCCAATGACCAGAAATGCGTGGGGCCAGAAGACTAGATTTGCAGCTAGGGGCTTGGAACCATGGAGGAGATGGTAGTTTGGTCTTTAAAGGGCTTTGCATGCATTCCTGACCCATAGATGGCTAATTTGTGATGCCACTATAATTTTCATATAAAAGTAACTTATTACTGTAGACTAACTAAAACATGCAGAAATATACAGAGAAGAAAATGAACATTTCCTATAATTCCCACAACCAAAGATAACCACAGGTTTTTTAATAAATATATACATATAAGGAGAGATGTATCTGTGCACATATATAAAAAAAGATTAAACAATTAAGATTATATAGAATTTTTTCTGCTCTTTGCTCTTTACATCATAATTTTTTTTCCATTTTCTTATATGTATTTTCAAAACCTTGTTTTTTAATGTTGGATAGTATTCTAGGATGTGCACTAATAGGTGGGGGAAGGGTTTGACTATCAGGGGGCACAAAGGCATTCGGGGGAGAAATGGAAATGTTCTGTATCTCAACTGCAGTGATTGTCATGGGACTGTATACATTTGCCAAAACTCACTGAACTATATACTTTAAAAAGGTAAATTTTAATGCATATTAATAATATCTCAATAAAACTGACACAAGGGGGAAAAATATTTACCTAAAAACTCACCTCATAATATGACCTCATGATGCCCAGATCTTGGTCTACTCTAATTTCCCAGTCTTCACAGTACATGGGAATCATCTGGGAGTTCAAAAAATAAGATTTCAGGGTTGCAGGGTGGCAAACCAGAGACTCTGACTTAATTGGCCATGAGTCAGGCCAAGGCATCCTATTTTCTGAAAGCTCTCATGATGATTCTAAACTGTGTAGCCAGAGGTGATAACCGTGGATCTGCATAATAAGTCATCTGGATCAAAGAGATAGGACAAGAAAAAATAGAAGTATAAATTTCAGATCATGAAAGAGTTTTATAAATTTTGAAAACTAAACATTTATTAGCCCACTAATTATTATTATTTTTGTCCTTCCCCCTCCCAAAGGCCTGAAATAGTCATATAACTGTTTTTATTGTAGTATATTTCACATATAATAGAACTTATCCTCTTAAACTGTACAATTCAGTGGTTCTTAGCATATTCACAAGGTTTTTTCTTAATCACCCTCATTTTTTTTTAGAACACTTCCATCACCCCAAGAACAAATCTCACACCCATGAATAGTAACTGTCCATTTCCCCTCCCACCAGCCTGAGATAACCACTAACCTACTTGTGTCTATGAATTTGCCTATTCTGGATATTTCATATAAATGGAATCATACAATACATGACCTTTTGTGACTAGCTTCTTTCACTTAACATGATTGTTTTAAGGTTCATCCATGTAGGTTGTATCAGTACAGTTGGCCCAGGAACAATGCAGGGGGTGGGGTGCCAAACACTGTGCTGCTGAAAACCCACATATAACTTTTGACTCCCCCAAAATTTTGCTAATAGCTTACTGCTGATTTTATGATAGACCAGACTACTATCTACATATATGTCATGCATTTATGACATACCTAAATTTTTCTTAATTTTTTTAACTTTTAGGCTACACAGTTCATCTGCTTTTTCAAATTCTCCTACATCTCCAACAAATTTTCCAATATATTCATTAAAAAAGATCCATGTATAAGTTGACCCACACAATTCAAACCTGTGTTGTTCAAGGGCCAACTGTACTTCATTCCTTTTCATAGCTAAATAATAGTCCATCATTTGGATATACCATATTTTGTTCATCCATTCATCTGTTGATGGAAACTTGGGTTGTTTCTACTTTTTGACTATTATGACTCATGCTGCTATGAACATTTGTGAATGAGCTTTTGTGTGTGTATATGTTTTCATTTCTCCTGATATTAATCTAGCAGTGGAATTGATTGTTGAGCCGTATAACTTTACATTTAACTTTTTGAGAAACTGTCAAATGGTTTCCAAAATGGCTACACCATTTTACATTCCCTCCAGCAATATATGTGTTCCAATTTCTACATATCTTCTCCAATACTTGTTATTGTCTATCTTTTTTATTATAGTCATTGTGGGTATGAAGTAATATCTTGAAGCTTTGATTTACATTTCATTAATGATTAATGATGCAGAACATCTTTTCATGTGCTTATTGCCCATTTGTATGTGTTCTTTAGAGAAATGTTTGTTCAAATCTTTTGCCCACTTCTTAACTGGATTATTTATATTTTTATTGTTGAGTTGTAGGGAGCTCTTTATATATTTTGGATACTAGAGACTCTTAATGAATACATAATTTGTGAATATTTTCTTCCCTTCTTTAGATTACCTTTTCACTTTCTTGATAGCTTCCTTTGAAGCACAAAAATTTTTAATTTTAATGAAGTCCAATTTATTTTTCTTCCATTTGCTGCTGTGCTTCAAGAAACCACTGACTAATCCAAGGTCATGAGGTTTACAAGTTTTCTTCTAAGATTTTCATAGTTTTAACCCTTACATTTAGGTCAATGATCAATTTTGAGTGAATTTTTGTGTATGGTATTAGGTAAGGGTCTAACTCCAACTTCATTTGCACCTGGATATCCAGGTGTCCCAGCACCATTTATTAGAAAGACTATTCTTTCCCCCATTGAATTGTCTTGGCATCCCTCCTTGAAAATCACAGTCATGTACTTTTTTTTAAGTATTTCTCTCTAATCACCTGGAAGAAATTTTTATTCTGTCAGTTGATTCGGAGCTCTATGCCCAATTGTCCATATCTATACACCAAAGGGTCCAGTGCCTAATAGTTGCGACTTTTAAGTGCCAGGTACCTACTAGGTCATTAACAGTTCTTTTTGATAAATTGATCTTGAGGTTAATCAATTTAGTAAACATACATAACTTGTTTCTGAACAAGCTGACTGAGATGATTCAAGGGGATTTCTCTGATCAGCCAAAAGGACCAAACTGACCCGAACAGTCAACAATCTTAGTATTGGAATAAGGGAAGAATCACTGGGATGACATTTACCTACAAAGCAAGACTACAATTTTGTCTGGGTGTTTACCTCTCCTCCACGTTCCTCATGGTTAAATCCTGATTTATTCTAAGTTAATCATAGTAATCCCAGTTTCTTTCACATGGTTGATTCATGAAAGGATTTTTGACCCACTTCTACCAAATGGGGCTTCTGGAAAAGTTTTCTTATATCAGAAGAATTGTTCTTTCCCTTTCCAATGGCTGTTGCCATGCTTTCCTGGAATATGCCAGTCATCTTATAACCAGCAGCATTGCTAAACAGGAAAAAGGATGACAGAGCAGAAATATGGGAAGAATCTGGGTCCTTAATGATGTTCTTAAACCTCTGAATTAACTAACCTTGGCACTTTCCTCCCCTGGGACTTCTCATTATCTGTGATAATATATTTCTTCCTGGTCAGAGTGCTTTCCTACTTGTACTGAAACCATTCTAACCAGTACACACCTCTTGACTTCACAGGAAATGCCCTTAGAAGGTAAAACTTTAAGGGGACTATAAAATTTGAAATTCATTAAGGGGACTTTCCAAACTTAGCCCCAGATGAAGCTTCCCTGAGATCTGCAAGGCAACCTTCCCTCTAGGCTGATGATGGTGGGGAAAGTATTGTAACACATATTCAAATCAATTTCCAACCCTGAGTCCCTGGTTTCTTCAGGGAGGACAACTCATCTCCATTGCTTTTCTACAGAAGGAATAGAGTTTTGGTATTAATGCATTTATATATTCTTATCCTCTAAAAATGTCTGGCTATGAAGGAAGGGCTTTTACATTCTGAGTGGAATGATGAAATCTCAACATCTTTGGATTGAGAGGGAGCCAGGAAAGACCACAGATCTGGGAGTTTCCTCCCTATGGCTGAGACCTCCAACACTGGTAGGAAGGAAATGTCAGTTGTATGTTGAACGTAGCATGTATGGGTTTTTGAAAGACGCTTATGCGCCTAACTCCTCTCAGCTTCATGCCCAGTGGCATCACATTGGTGGTTTACAAATCAGCCATTGGGAGAGTATTTATGCCATGGAAATTAGCAAAGACCTTTTTCACTCTGGAGAGCCAGCTGTTTAATGTTACTAGCACATCATTAGAAATTCCTCTCCTGGTCATTCCGGAGATTAGAGATTCCTTTATACAACCAAGGTATCATAACATCTCCCAAACTTCACGGCTGCAGATCAAAGAGAAGAAAGACCCCACTGTTCCTCCCTAAAGATGACCAGCTGCTAAAAAATTACAGGAAAATCTAATCAATTTCTTTACAAGCTGAGTCATAGCCTCCCATCTCCAGTTTTCCTCTTAATGCCAGGCTGTTCAGGCTGCTGCTTTTTTTTTTTTTTTTTAACATAACTTTGATTCTTCCTAATAGCCTAACTGCCAACCTTCTGGCTTTTTTAAATTGTTGTTTTCTCATAGTGTAGGATTACAGCAAGGCTGCCCTGTGGTAAGTATTCCATTGCATGCAAAGGCATAGCCACAAGTAATGAAAAGGTCTTCTTGTGGAACTTCTGAGGTCACTCATTTGAGGCCATCTGTGGTCTCTAGAAGATGAATCTATGGGTGGCTCCCTGAGCAACTGAGGGACAGCGCTCCCACAGGCTGCCTCTGCAGACGGCCATCCGCTGGCCCTCTCTCCTCCCATCTCCTCGCATATCTAACATCCCAAATCCATCTCCTGCCCAGCCTTACAGGTTCTTGTTTCTCCAGCCCACTCTTGCCAATTACACATTTGGAAAATGTAAAGCAGGCAAAATTCGTTGTCAACACTGTCATCCCTACTGGAGTCTAAAGTTGAAAACAGACTTTTTAAAAAATCAAGGGATGTCACAGATATAAAAAAAGGTATAGAGAGGAGTGGTATCAATACTCTTGTCTCTCTACCCTACTTAGGAAATTAAACATGATAAACAATGTTAAAGTTTCTGCATATGCCTCCTTGATTGTAGTCCCCTCCCTTCAAGACAGAAACACTTTCCTGAAATCAGGGCTATCATTCCAGTGCGTGTCTTTATAAGTAAACCTAAACAGTAGATAGAATTGGTTTGTATGTTTGTAAGCTTTCTGTAAATGGCATCATACAGATTGTATGTCTCTTGTATGTCTCTGGCAAGTCTATCAATATTATGTTTTTATCCACATTCATATTAGTTTTCTAATACAGCAGTTGACCTTTGAACAACACAGGTTTGAACTGTACAGATTCACTTATGTACAGACTTTTTTCAATAAATATACAGTGTTTGTAATTGGATGTAAGGCAGCAGATTCCACAAGTGATGTGGTAGACAGAAATAGAAAAGAAAAAAAGTTGTATAGTGGCCTGTAGAAAGATCAAACCCACAACCTCAGTGTTATTAGCACCATGTTCTAAACAACTGAACTAACTGGCCTCAGTCTGGACCAGAGAGAAATGCCTGGATCTGAGAGGAGCTAAGGAGCCAAGACCCAAGCAATTCTGAGAAAGGAGATGGGAAGCATTTGCCCCTTCAAAGCACCCCTATCAGCTTTACCTGATCCACCAACTGGCAGGTGTCAACCCTGGTAGGGACCAAAAGAGCAGATAACTTACCTTCTGCCTGCTCTCTTTGCTCTGTTGGACATTATAACCCTCCGATTTCTTTTCTACTCTTCATTGCATCTGAATTAATTAATCCATTTTATATACAATAGGCTATTAGTAGTTAAGTTTGGGGGTAGTCAAAGGTTATACATGGAATCAGTGACCCTATTCCCTCAGTTGTTCAAAGGTCAACTGTACCGAAAATGTAGTTTTAAACAACATACATTTGTATCTCATACCCTCTGCGGATCAGCAGTCCAGGTGTGGCTTACCAGGGTCCTCTGTGCAGGGTCTCACAAGACTGCAATCAAGGTGTTAGCTGGGCTGCATTCTCATCTGGAGGACTGACTGAGGAAGAACTGCTCCAAGCTCAGGTTGTTGGCATAATTCATTTCCTTGAGTTTATATGCCTGCAAGCCCTAGCCTTTAGAGGAGACCCACGTCCCTGACATGGGACGGTCCTCTCCCTAGGCAGTTCACATCACAGCAGCTTGCTTCTTCAAGGCCAGCATAATCTCTCACCCTACTCTGCTAAATGCAATCATACAATGTATAAGATTTATCCCATCAATTTTTTCAATTAATTAGAATCAAGTTAGAGGTTCTGCCTGCACTCAAGGGAAAGGGATTGCACAAGTGTGGACAACATCACATGGGTATTACTGTGCTCTGTCTGCCTATGATCTATCTGGCACAATGTTGCTCTAGATTATTTACTTCTGCTGTTATATACTATCGATTCATATGAATACACCACAAAAATGATGTGTCTACTTATTTTAATCAAACTACTCAGGTTTATATCCAGTTACAACATTTACTTATATGGCCTTGGGCAAGATGCTTCCTCTCTCCTGCCTCACTTCCCTGGCCTTACAAATGGGGATGGATCCCAGTAGCACCTACACTAGTGGGATTAACTGAATTGTTAATGTAACTCATTGGGAACAGTGCCTGGCGCATAGTAAGCACTCAATGAACACTAGCTGAGCCCATGGGATGGCCCTCTTGCACTGCCCTTCAGTTACTTAGTGGGCTTTTAGATTTCTTTTCTTTTTCCTTAAAAAAATCTCAAAATATGATATTTAAATGTTACTCTATCCGCTGTGCATTCCACCCTGCAGTCTGGCACGGGGTACGGCTCGAACTTGTGAAAGTTCATTCCACCCTGTCTGTCGACAATCATAGTACTTCTTGCCTTGCCTCTCCCCAGTATTTGGGGTTGGATGCCACTGGCTTGCAGGCCAGCTTTCCACAATGAGTGAAATGCTGAGCTAGAGGTGAGCAATCCTGAAAGGAGCAAGCTGAACCTGGCCCTGGAGATGCTGATGGTGGGGGAGCTCCAGGGACGGCCTGGTTCGCAGCCCATCTCCAGAAAGCCCAGTGTTATGCTGGGGGCTTGGTGGGCCTGCTGAGCTTGATGACATTCATGCCAGGGTCTCAGGGGTGGGGGTGGGAATAGTGAATGTCTGACCTCCTTACTTTTGAGTAACAACCACCGAGCAATGAGATTTCTAAATAGTGATCTCTGGGAGAGTAGTTCTGACACCTAGCACCCCACTTGGTACATACTAGAGGCTTACTAAGTAGACACAACTTCATCGTAGCTTTCCCTGGCATCCAACCCTAGGAAAGCTTAGCGCAGGCTCTGCACACAATAGACAGTTGATAAATATTGAGGGGGGCCACTGAGTGGGGATTGTACCTCAAAATCGGTATTAGGCTCAGGGAGCTGAGTCACTGACATGTGTTCACCTATCTTGTAATACTTTTTTGTTATATTTCTGTACGTGTACATGCCCTCACCAAGCTGCGATAGAGGAGAAAGGTAAATCACTAAGGAGGCACAACTCTGTCCTCTCAAGTAAGATGCTTTGTTTACAGTGATGAAATGCCAGGTGTCATTGTCATTCTAAGCAACAGTAAATAAATAGAAGGAACTAAGCTAGGCAGGGCACCGTGCAGGTGGATGGTACAAAGGGGCACAGGACACTGGCCTTGCCCACAAGGGTGTTCAGCAAGGCTTTGACCAGGAAAACAAAAGCACTAACAAGGGCGGGACAGAGACAAAGACTTCTCAGGTCCTCCTCTACCTTCTAGAATATCAGGAGCTTCTGGGACTGCAGGAAACCACCAGTGATGGTCTATGCTGCCTCCAGCATCAAGGCAGGAAATTCCCAAGGGCCCACCTGGCTGCAGTTGTGCCTCCACAGCCGCAGGAGCAAGAAAAACACTTCGGCCTTTCTTTCTCCTTCCAAATCTCAGGCAAATGCCTCCCATTGGTAGAATCCACCTGGGAACCCTGCCAGCAAAGGACTCTGGGAACTGTGGTTCTCAGGGTTCCAACCCCTAAGATAAGGGTGGATATAGAAAGCATAGAACATTGAGCTGTCAACAGGCTATTCAACATAAAAGGCTTCCAAGTATAAATTTAGAAAAGCAACATTTGAAGGCAGTTAACCTTTGCTAAGGACCTTGGAGGCCAGACAAGCTGTGCTTAAAGACAAGCATTCATAAGAACTGGAGCCTTTGAAGAAGGCTGGATAGAGTCATACCCTAAGATAAGACCTTGTTAAACAGGTGATGATAAGAGGAAGAGTGCATGAAGGTGAGTGTCCATACATTTGTTTCCTCACTTGCTCATACATTTGGTCATTCATTCAGCAAACATTTATTGCTAAGCACTGGCTCGGCACTTGAACTCCTAGACAGTAAGGAGCCAAAGATTAGTTTTTGGGAAGGAAATAATATGAGATTTTTTAGTGTAGGGAGATCATTTGGAAAATGCCTGTGTGCGTGGATAAAACTGAAAGGCCATGCTCCTCAGTGCAGTGTGCTTGTCTCTGGATGGTGACATTGCGAGTCAATATTTTATTTACTAAATCTCTCAGTGTTTCCCAAATATCCCACAATGAAGGTGTATTACTTTTTATCAGAAAAAAAAAGTTTTAAGAAGCAAGACAAAAAGATCAAACTGGTAACAGTGTGGAAGAAATTCATCAAATATTTATTATTTGGTATTTTTTCTGACTAGAACAACCTTCCCTTCCTTTCCCCTTTCTCCCCTTCTCCTGGTTGTCTCTTATTCATTCTTTTGTTTTCCGTTGAAACTCTGTGCCCTGTAAAGCCAGCTTGGAGCTCCACATTTGATGCTCTCAACCGCTAGACTCTCCTACCACCATGTGTCACACTTACAGGTGTAGGTTTTACGTCCATCTCTCTGACCAGAAGGTTGGCCTCACAGAGCAGGCATCATATCTGCCGGGTCACAGCTGTTTTCCAAGCATATGGGTCACTCCATAAGTATTTTTGGAATGAATCAACAATGGCTTCAAAGGATATAAGACTGGAGACAGACATTAAGGAGGCAATTATGAGAGTCTGGACAAGGGAGCAAGCAAGCCTGAACTGCACAAAGGGTAGTGCGACAAAGGGTCAATGTTTATAGTATTAGATCCACACAACCTAGTGATTTCTTGGATTCAGTCAACAAGAAGCAGAGATTTGGGGAATATTTTGGAGGTAGAACTGCTAGGACTTGCTGATGGATTAAGTGTGGGAATGATGGTAAGGGAGCAATCAAGAAGGCTTCAAGAGTTTTTGTTTTGAGCAGCTGGATGTATGATGGTACAATTTCCTGAACTGGAGACAACATGTGTAGCGGGAGGGATCACGAATTCCAAGATGGATGGGAAGAAAGATGAAAGAGAAATGGAGGATGAATCCCAGATTTTGGTTCAGGGGTCAGTCATTCTTTGAGGCAGGAAATGTGGAAGGTGAACCAAGCCTAAGGAGATACATGAATTCAGCTTTGGACATGTTGAGTTTGAGATGTCCACTGAGATATCCAAGGAGATTATAGGGGTCTAGAATTCATGAGCGATTTCAGGACACAAACAGAGACGAGGACTGAGTGGTGGTAGTTGAAACCATCAAATGAATGAGAACACGTAAAATGAAAAGGACAGAAAAAGACACCAACATTAAAACCCTTGGGAAACTGATATTTATGGAGGAAGAGATGTCCTAAGAGAAGACCGAAAGGAAACTGTCAGAGGAGTAAGAATATCTGATTACAGGAAATGAAGAGGGTCATTTTGATCAAAGCAAGAGTTCAAAGAAGGGAGTAGTACATTGGAGTGGTTAAATAGGAGCCAGATGTTGAAGGTCCTTTAATGCCAAGCAAAGAAGTTGACTCTTTATCCTGCACCTTCGTGATCAGTGGCGATGACCAATGCACATGTGCTGGCCATGCGTGGCTGGGCCTCCCAGCCCTGTGGGGTGGAGGGTCTAAGATCTTGATCCACATGGTCAAGCTTTGGAGATAGGAAGTAGAGAGTGGCTTATTAGGAGTACTTTCCTCAATAAAAAATATATCCTCTCACCCAAGTCACCACTGACTTGAGTAAGCTGGAGAGTAAACCCAGAATTTCAGAAGGCTTGGTTCTTACAGCCGACTCCTCAGCAATGATAAAGGACAAAAGACCTCTGCCAGGAACTTTCCTGGTCCAGCCAACTCCAAAACCAACTGCCGCTCATCCCACAGCCTTTACAATGAGCCTCTGCTGCAGAGCTTCAGCACCACACAAACCATGTGTCAGTTTATATTCGGGAAGAGCCACCAGACAAATGCAGAAAAAAGGCTGCCCTTTCCACCATAATGTTCCAGAAGAAGAAGAAAATGGCCTAAGGTAAGGAGAAGACAGGCATCATGACTCTTAAATCCTGGTGGCCTTACTTTCTAGCATACCACTGTGGTTTTGGGAAAGGTTTAAAGCTAAGCTTCAAAAACGATTACAAATGAAGGATCTGGCTGAACATAACCACAGAGGACAATGGAGACAAGTTGGGTCTTTGGAGAAGGCGTTGGGATGCATGGTGAGGATGTGAAGGTAGAGTAAGGTGTCTCAGTGGGTGCCTTGGTGGGCTGCATGCATTAGGGAGCATGCATGTCACAGCATGATGCTCCTCTCTATGAGGACTGGAAAGATAAATAGCAATTCAGACTGATGGAAAAGAGTACCAAAGATGCTTGGTGTGTGGCAGTGTGTTTACGAATGTCTGCGTGAGACTGCACTGGCATAAACACTTTGCAGACACACACTGTGGGGTCCTTCAGAAAGCCCTAAGGCTCCAGCCACTGACAGAAGCCAGAAGCTGCACAGATGTAACTGGAAGATGAGCTGGACAAGTCCGCTGCCCTCGGGGGAAAGGGCTGGCCCTGAGAACTTGGTTCTTGGGAGCCTGGTTAGGGAGAACAGGGAAGGAAGACCAAGATCAGCCTCATCGTGTGTGAGGTTCTTGGATCCAAGCTTCGGCCAGCCCTCCCCCAGCCCCAATTTCACCACGTGCCGGCCTCCTCTCCCAGTGGAAAGTGAGTGGCTGGGCTGCGGATAGGCACGAGAAATCCAAGAAAGTGGCATGATACGAATGGTACCCTCAGAGAGACAAGACATAAAACAGTTAACAAGTAACACAAAGGAATATATTAGCTATTTATGCCAGCAAAGCACAGAGGATTAAAAAAAAAATCCAGAAACACAATTTTAATTTCCTTTCCAAAAATAAATTCAAATGCACCTGGTTTGACTGACAACTGGTAAACTCATCAAGGAGACAAATCAGATGCAGGAACATATTTCTAAATTCCATAACCTAAGTTAGCCTGGAGGTGAGGTGGAGCACGGGATAGAACTTCAGGATCTTTGGGTTCTGGGCAGGAAGCCACGGAGTGGGGCCTTGGAGAGACACGGAATGTAACATGCACGTGTGCTCCCCCTGCTGCCTCCCAGGCTCCAGCCCAGGCCACGGACGTGAGGACACAGCACACACTTCTGCTGGGCAGCCTGCAGTCGCCTGACCATGCATCTCAAGGAAAGGGGTCCTCTGCCTTTTTGCTGACATCGTCAGGCCTCACTCTAAGCTTTGCTGAGGTTTTTTTACCCTTAAATCCCACTAATTTATGGCTCTTTGATATTTTTATCCCCATTGCTACCAAAAGCCATGCATTTCAGCTCAATTGCTAACATTTTTGCCATTTCATCAGGGCTGGAGAGTTAGAAAAACTAGGTTAGTGGAGAAATGAAAAGGAAAAAGAGGAAACGGTCCGCAAGAGGGAAAAGCCACTTTCCTATCAACTGTTTATTCTCCTACGTGAAAATTTACAAAGGACATTATTGCAAAAGAAAATGGGTGTGACCCATCCCTGAAACCACAGCAAACATTCTGCGTCAGCCTGGGCCGCAGGCGGCTGGGAGGGAGCACCCTGGAGGCCCTGGGTCAGATGCAAAACCTCAGAGGCGGGGGTCCTTTCCCTCTGGTAAGAGGAGAGGGAGGCACTGTCAGTTAGATCATCAGGACTGACAGACTCTTCTTGACAACTCTCCGGGAACTCACAGAGGCGGGAGGTCTGGAAGCCATGGAGGCCGGTGGCTCCAGTGTTCCATGGGTCTCCAGGTAACAGGCAGGCTCTCTTAGGCACTGCAGGGCACAGGAGAGGGACATCTGCTTGCGTTCCCGCCAGATGAATAAGCACGTCGTCATCATCAAGGGTCTGTCAGGTCTGGCTCTGTGCAGGGCAACCTACCTGATCTTGGGAATACAAAGGCCACGTCTCATAGACTTCACTTTCCTACCAGGAGGACAAGACACATGCTTTATGACAGAGCTTTGGTGAGGCCTGTGAAAGCCCTTCACGCCCCTTCATCCTCTTGAAGCAACTCTGGTTTCCTCTCCTCTGGAGAAGACAAAAAGTTAGGTCACTCCCGTCACCATTGTGAGCATAGTCTTTGCAACTGAAGGGAGAGACAGAAGGGTACTTTTTTCCAAATGACTGGGCTGGTAGGTAGTATCCATGCAGTCTGAACTTAAAGGAAAAGTCTTTGGGCAATAGAGGGAGAATTTTGTGCCAGTTCAGTCCTGTCCCAATTAGCAGTGTCTGCTTAGGACATGGTCACAGGTAAGAGTTTGAATCATTTCAATCCAACAATTTATTTATGAGCACTCACTACTTACCAGACACTCTGCTAAGAACTTGGGTATTAAGTTGAAAACAGCATGTTACCTTAAGGAGCTTTCAAATAATTTGGGGAAAACAATCGAGGTATTATATATATACATATAGTAGACAGCTTGGGGAACATGTAACAAAGTACAATATTGAAAGAGTTGTATGTAAATGTATCAATCCCATCCTCTCTGACTTTGACCTCCTCCTGTGAGAAATTTTAATAAATACATGCTTACTGTTGCGATCTCTTGAAGAAGTCAGGAGGGCCAAGTCTTGAGCATATAAATTATGAGTCACTCTTAATGGAGTCAAATAGGTAGAAAGGAACTGGGGGTGAGGGTAGAAAAGGGAGGTAATCAAAAGGCAGAGGCAGTAGTGGTCCTGACATTGTGACCTTGAGGAAGTTACAGTGAATTAACATGGTAGGTTGAGTAGCAAGTCCCCAAAATTTATGTCTATCTACAGCCTCAGAATGTGACCTTATTTGAAAACAAGGTCTTTCCAGATATAAAGGTAAGGCTTGAGATGAGGTCAGATTGGATGCAAATGACCTAAAAACAAAGGCAAGTGCTCTTTTAAGAGGCAGAAAAGAGCACAAAGACACACACAGGGAAGAACCAGGGTAAGACAGCAGTGGAGGTTCAAATGATACAGCCACAAGCCAGAGAATGCCAGGAGTCACCAGAAGCCGGAGGAAGCAAGGAAGGATCCTCCCCTAGAGCCTTCAGAGGGAGTGTGGTGTGGTTAGCAGCCTGATTGTGAACTTACAGCCTCTAGACCTGTGAGAGAATAAATTTCTGTTGTTTTAAGTCAGCCAGTTGGTGGCAATATGTTATGGCAGCCAGGGGAAACAAATACAATGAGGAAAAACCAGGCCCTTAGAACTCGGAATAGCTGAGCTTGAAAAAGGGGTTGATAGCGTGTACTTCTGCACACAGATATCAAGGCCATGACTCAGACCATGAACCCTCAGAGCGGGATGGAAGGGTTGAGAACCAGCTGCTGAGCTGCGCCTCACTGGCTCAGGACGATCCAAACTATCCCTATCTCGAGCATCAACTTTCTTGATGTCTTTGAATCGTAGCAGAATAAAAGAAAAATAAGACAGCTGCAAGTCAGGGAGAGGGACTGGCAAAAATGAGTTGGGCCGGATGTCAGGCCCATAGGCCCATTGGCCGGTGCCAACCTGCACACAGTATCCAGTGGCCTGCAGGCAGAACTAAGGAGGTAGGAAATCAACAAGTCCACATCCTCAGGTCAGGAAGCTATTGATATGTGACTCAGAAAGGAAAAACCTCGTTGTATGCATATTATCAGCAACAAATATACAAGCATCTCCTTGAAAGTGCTGGGAAGAAAATCTAACACGTTTTTTTGTGCATTGGGGATGGTAAGCAGAAATTGAGTCCCATATCCGCTACTAATTTAAAATGTGCAAAATGTCAGTCACATTGCCTTTATTTAGACATCTGTCTTTACAATTAACATAAAGATAAAAAGGTTTTTCAGACACTTACTCTGCTCAGAACCCAATCTTGCCACAAGATCTCAGGGTCTGCAAATGCCAATTCTCCTCTCATCCTGCCCAAACCCCAGAAGCGGTTCTGACCAGATGAAAAGATTTTCAGTCCCCTCAGCTGGGGTAGACAAGCTAAAATCCTTCACACGGGATCATGTGACATGTGCCACATCCTGTGCCATGAACCCACTGATTTGTCGTGTCTCTCCCAACCCACCTATCTTGTCCCCTGCTCTGCACCTCCCTGTATGGCAGAAACTATGATGTGCCTGGTGTCCAACTAAGCTTCTGATTAGCTAAACCAAACTGAATGGAAAGGTTGCCTGATGTGAAGGCTTCATAAGGAAGGACCACCAAGGAAAACCTTGGACGCTGGATAACCCAGTGTGCCTGGAGGGGCTTGGCAGGGACAGGAAATGGTGCTGCAGAGGTCTGGCGCAGTGGGCACTGCAGGAAGGGGTTTGGACTTTATTCTGTAGGCAATGGGAGCTATCAAGAGCGAATAGTTGCAGTGTTTTAGAAAGTTCAGTCTGCTAGCAGAGTGGGGATGGGTTCAGTAAAAGTAAATAGACAAACAAATAAATAAATAAATAAAGGGGAAGCAAAAAGAGCAACTAGGAATCCAGTGAATTCTAATTTAAGCAAGAGATGAAGAGGGGCTCACCTAGAGAAGCTGGAGCAGGAATGGAGGAAATGATCAAGACAACGAGAAGTAGCATCAACAAGCCTTGGATGATCTGTTGGATGGGATACTTTTGTCTTGGGCTGAGTTCCCCCAACTCCCCCACCACTCACAAAAGCAGGATCCAGGCCACAGGTGTGCGCTAGTAGATCTAAGCGGAGACCCCAAGGAGCAGGAGGGAGGCATCGGGGCAGTGGAGGCAGAAAGGAGGCAAAGGCAACGTAGGGAGGCGTTGGTACACTTGCCAGTAGGGCCCATGGCTCTGAGACCTTCAAGGAGTCGTAGGAAATATGTGATCCATAGGCTTCCGGCCCCGGTGGTTCAGGGTGTCCCCAGTGCCCACTGCCCTGCCCTTGGTAGCCATGATGGGAGAGTGCCAAGCAGGCTCCTGGCTCCTTAGGTGTCCCGTGTCAACCTCCGAGAAGCCCCAGGGCAGGAAGTGACAGGGGCCCAAGATAAGCCCGCGGCACTGACTGGCTCGTGGCACCTGAGCTCTGCTTTATATTTTACTACCTTTAACAGCACTTTTTCCTGCCTTTTGAACAGCACATCCCACATTTTCATTTTGCACTGGACCCTAGAAATCATGTAGCCTGTCCTGCCTGAGTTCTACTAAAAAAAAAGGCAAACTCAATTGCAAACACAGGTCCTACCTGATGATAGGTAACATACCATTAACTTACTTGAAGGACAGTTGTGTGTGCATTTCCAGTTTACATCAAAAACAATCCCCACCCACCCACCACGGTTGGAGCTCAGGTGTGGTATTACTGCCACCTTGTGTTCAATTCGGTGCATAGCACAAAGCTCCGGCGGGAACTCCCAGGCGGCAGGCACTGGCTGCTTCCCCAAGTGCCAAGGCCCCAGACACTCCACACCAAGCTGGTGGTGTCCAAAAAGGCAGCTGCTCCATGCCCACCGTTTCAGAGCCAGGGCTGAAAAGGCCTCTGTGTGTCTGTGCCTTTTTCTCTGCACATCTTTTCCTTCACTCCCACCTTCCCCCTCCTTCTAGCTCCTCTCATAGCTGTCCCCATAGACCACCTCCAAAAGCCCAAGAGGTTAGGTTCTTTTGGTCAAACCACATCCAGCTTTCTGTAGGTGGGAGGCCTGACCCCCGACCCCCAGTCTCTCCTGGAGAACCCTGTGGTTGTGGAGCCCTGCAGCCATGAAGCAGGTAAGGTGTTCAGGTCCTCGAAGCTGGGAGCCAGCCTGGACCAGACAAGGGCCCTAGAAAAGGGCCTTTGCCAAGTGCTCCCTGTCATCTGCCAGTTACAAAATAAAAAGGAATAATTCACTAATCCTCCCCAAAAACAAAGAGGTTGAGGAAATATCAGTCATGAGGTATAGACTAGACACCAAAGGGACAACTTGGTAGACACAGAGGGGCCCAAGAAATGAAGCCCAAAGGGAGAGTGAATGACTTAGTACTAAATATGAATGGAGCAAGCTTCCCTGAATTCTTCATTTCTTCCTGCTTTGTCCAGGGTTCTGACCACACCTGTCCCCAATGATTAGCAGGGGCAATATAACTAGCAGAGGATATCTGACCCCCTCTTCTTGCACTGTGAGAAACACATTTTTCAGATATTTTGGATGAAGTAATAGAGGCATAAAAAGACAAGAACAGGTTAGTATTTTTAAATCAACTCGAACATTTTTGTGACTCTAAAAGTAAAGCATATAAATTATAGGGAAACTGAAAAAATTTAAAAACATAAATATAACCAGTTATCTGGAAACTCACCTATTAGTCTTACTATTTGAGTATATTCTCTTCTTAATCATTTTTCTATCTATCTTACCTATACCTGTGTCATTATGTATTTTAAAATTTGGAACCCACTGAAAATTTTAAACTAGAACCACAACTTGTTATTTCTTAACTCATTTAACTCTCCCCCTATTGTTAAGCTTTTAAGTTATTTATTTGTTCTTACTATAAATAATTCCATGGTATGTGTGCTCATATATAAATTTTAGAGTTTCTCTAGGAATATTCCAAGAGAATATTGGCATAACTTTGTCATTAAAAACTTTTAAATATATATATATATTTATAACTTTTAAATATATTTATATATTTATATATATTTTATAACTTTCTATAACTTTAAATATATATATATACTTACATATATATATTTAGAGTTTCTCTAGGAATATTCTAAGAGAAGTGGCATAACTGGGTTGTTAAAAACTTTTAAAAGACTCTTGCCAAACTGCTTTGTAGACAAGTTACACCAACTTCTAAGATTAGGGTATGAAATAACCCATTTTCTCATTCTCTTGGACACTAGTGAGGTTGAATACTCTTAATGTAATTAGACATTCTGAGAATTATCTACTGGGATTTAAGTTTGAAAATATGTTTACCTGTGTGTGTGTTTTTTTACACTTCGTGAGCATTCAACTTTTTAATTTACCTAAACAATATTTTGACAAATGGTAAGAGATAAAGATATAATAATTTTCTGAAATCTTCAACCAGTTGTTCCAGTACTGCTTGCTCAATGATTTTTACACTTCCTTAATATATAAGCAAATCATAATTACACTGAGGTTTTTCTTTCTGGCCTATCTATTCTAGTTCATTTATCTATCTTGTTAATTTTGGCACAAATACCACACTAGCTCAATCAATGTGTCTGTAAAACATATGGCATTGTAATATCTGGTAAAGCAAGACTATTCATTAGTTTTCCTTTTCAAAAATGTCATAGCTTCCTACCCACATTCCCATCCCATTTACTCTTTTTTTTTTTATATGTTTTATAATCACTTTTTTAAGAAAAATTCCAGTGGGGGTTTTGATTGAAACAGCACAAAATCTATACATTAACCAATTGATACATTTTATAAATGAGGATTTTGTGACAGCAGCCAGGCCTTTATCCTTGAGCTGTTGCTTCTCCAGAAGACAGCGTGGAGTGGGGATTAAGAGCATGGGCGTCGGCCTGCAACTAGCTCTGTGAGCTTGGCCAGTCACCTAACCTCCCTGTGCCTCTATACAATGATTCTTGTTATTTGATTAAGCTTGGAGTCAATATGGTGACTAGATCAGTCTCTCACAATCAGATCTCAAAACATTTAAAACAAATTTTCATCTGTCCACCTGGAAAGTACCTTTGAAGCCTCCAAAGAAAGACTATATGGAAAAAGCAAAGGCCATATAACTGACAGTGGTGGATCTCTCCACCTATATCTAAATTTATAATCCCCAGTGGAATATAAGCATCAGAAGGACAGGGATTTTTCTGTCAGCCCACCAAACACACTCATACACAGTGGTACACGATAGGCATTTAGTATGTATTTGTTGAAAGAATATGTGATGGTGGTTCTCCTGATTCTAGAATTCCAGGACAGTAAGGCCAACGTTCTTCCCCACTTTCTGTCAAATGGCCAGGGAGAACTGCAGACTCCTTGGGGAAACTCAAGACGAAGTGTGACTTCCTTAGGCCTTGCCAAGCTTCTCTACAGACTAATGGAGGAGGTTTGAGGAAAAAATTTTAAATTGCTTTACAAAACCAACATAATTAATTAAAGAAGTCCCCAGAGTCTTCTCTTACTATCTCAGAGCTTCCTATCTCACCAGCTATTAAATTGTTTTATTCTCATGACAGTGAAAAACAGCCCAATAAGATTTTAATGCTGTGTAAGATACCTGTACACAAATGTTCGTAGTAACATTATTCATAATAGCCAAAAACTGGCAGCAAGCAAGTGTCCATGGACACACGGAGAAACAAAATGTGCTATATCCATACAGGAGAGTATTATTCAGCTATAAAAAGTAATGAAGTACTGACACATGCTTCAACATGGATGAACCTTGAAGACCTTATGTTAACTGAAAGAGCCCAGTCACAAAGGACAAGTGTATGATTCCACTTACACAGCGTGGTCAGACGCACAGAGGCAGGAAGCAGAATGGCAGTTGGCAAGGGCTTCGGGGGGATTATTATTTAACAGGTACAGATTTTTGATTTGGGACGACAGTTCTGGAGATGGATGGTGGTGATGGTTGTACAACGATGTGAATATACTTAATGTCACTGAACTGTACTCTTAAAAATGGTTAAGATGGTAGATTTTATGTTATGTATACTTTACAACAATTTTTTTAAAAGTTATTAATGCCATTTAAAGATGCTTTCAGAGCTAGTTTTACAGAAAGGAAGCAAAAGGCCACTGTGCACAAAGTGGGCTCACCCATTTTGTGAGCTGTTTACGGAAGACAGCCCTCAATTGTGGGGAGGGAGAGAGGTATTACATGGCTACGGCTGCGAATACATGCCTGCCTGACACCGGTCTGGGACTTCTCTGATTCCACCATGACAGGGGCTCGGGTTGTCCTTTCCCGTCATCTGGCCTCAGTCAGTCCCTCCCCAGTCCAACAGGTTCCCATAAACCAGAAGCTCTAAAGAAAGGAGTCTGCATTCAGCTTCCCTTCTCCCAGAAGGCTCCTATTCAACAGTGTAGTTGTGAATAACACATGGCATCTCGCTTTATGCATCAACATATGTAAGCCACAAGCCTTTGCTAACACATACTCCTTGATGCTCTTCTGCCATAACGGTAGGTGGGTCGTACTTGCCTTACACCCACACAAAGGCAAGGGGCCTTTCAAAGGGTTTCAGTCCAGATCAAGTACACCCGCTATGAAGATGACCTGAAAATTACCTGTACTGAAGACTGAAAACAGCAGTTTTTAAATGGCAATGCGTCTTCACCCTGCAAGATGTTTCAAGTCCTTTCCACCGAAAGCTCTAATTCAGAATGCATACATACATACATACATGTTTCTCCTAGATAAACAATTGGGAAATACATCGCCACTCTCATCAACACCATCTTTATCACCATTATAATGGGAAGAAAGGAAAACATTTGCAAAATCTACACACCATCTTTATCACCATTATAATGGGAAGAAAGGAAAAGATTTGCAAAATCTACAGGAAGGATGACCGAGGAGTTGGCAATAATCCCAGGTTTCTGGTAAGTAGCACCCTAAACTCAACGGAAGGTACAGGAGGAGGAGGCGCAGGCTGAGCAAGACCGAGAAGGACTAGGCGGACGAGAAACCGGTGACGACGGAGTGAAAGGCGGTGGGGAGGGGCGAAGGCAATCTAAGGGGGTCCGCAAAGCGGACGGGCGCTGAGCCCCGAGCCAGCAGCGCCACGCCGCAACCGCAACCCCGCAACCGCGCTCGCGGGCTCCTGATGTACCCAAGCTCGGCTAAGCACGCCGGGACGCAACCCAACGGCGACCCTTGCTTTCCCTGGGCCGGAGACCCGCCGCCGCCCGGAGGCCCAGGCTCCGCCCCTTGCGTCCTCGCGCTCGGCAGCGTCAACACCGTTGCGGCGGTGTGACTTTTGCGGCGGACAATATGGCGGCTTCCGTGCTGGGCTCTCTGCTGCGGACCGTTCGGCAGGTCAGGCGCGAGCCCTCATCCCCACCACTCCTCCCGCGGGGTCCCCAAGCCTGCGGGTCCCCCACTCCTCTGCCTCTTGTAGCGCCCAGGAGGGACCCGTCCAAGGGGTTCTCCCTTCGTCCACTTACCTCCGGCTTAATTCACGGGACGCCCCAGCCACACATGTAAATTTAGTATCCGTGAGCGTATAACCCACTGGCACTGAAAACTGCACATTGCCGGCGATTTATAAGGAAGTGAGTGACGGTGGGAAAGAAGACGTCCGAGGAGGGAGGCTCCAGGAGGTCCAGCGTTAACAGATGAGAACCGAGCAAAGGAGACTGGAATGGAGCTCAGTGAGGGAGTAGGAAAGCCAGGGGAGTGTGGTGGCCTGGGAAGCAGGCACTGACGGCATTTCAAGGAGCAGGGACTGGTCAACTCTGTGGTCAGAGCTGACAGGTCAATGAAAATAAGGTCTGAGAATTAGCTCTTGGGTTTTGCACCGTGGAGGCTATTGCAAGGCAGCCAAGCCAGGAGACGTGCAAATGGCTCAAATCTGTCTCCTCTCATGAACGAGAGAGGCTTTTTAAAGGAGCGTGGTGAAGTGCGATTGGTTGAGGGTTGGAAAATTCCTACCCAGGTTTCTCCATGCCATAGTAATTTTCATTAGGTAATTAGCTGCATGCTGATGTGGAACACGTTCTCTCTTGCTGATAACAAAAATGGTCAGTGACCTTTAAAACATTTCTTAGGAAAAAAGTTATACAAAAAAGAACGAAAGATTGTTTTTTTTAAAATAAATATAAATCTGTTAGGAGACGGTAGAGAGGAAGTTGATTAGGAACAGTTTGAAAGAGTTGAAGGAAAAAATGTTTAATTTTCTTTTGTAAGTCTCCTTACCTTGCAATTTCACAGGTAGAAGCAAACCTTGCATTGCCTCTCAGCTGTTTGTTTCAGCCAGAATGATCTTCCCTGGTCTTAAGAATGTTATGTTGTTCATTTCCTCCTTGGGTTTTGGATAACTTCACCTTCTCCCCCCTTCTTTCCTCCCGACTGTATCAAAATTGTGTCATCCTTCAAAGTTTTACTGAAGCGCCCTTTCCCCTTGATACTTACTTCCAGCCACAGTGACCACTGATATTCATTTGACTCAGTCATGCATCAAATCAATATTGAAACTCCATTCATTGTTATAAAATTCTGTTATTTCCAAAAGGTGACTGTAGAATTGTTGTATTTCTCCATGACACTTTCAACATTGAAGGTGCTCAATTTATCTTTTAGTAGTTAGAAAAAAATGTTGGCTTTCGAGTATTCTCATTTTCAGTTTTATATTCTTGTAATGCTAATACATATATTTCTTCTACAAACAGCTGTTACAGGAATTCATCATTTTCTATAACCTCAATTTAACATGTAATGTCTATGCTGGTTTGGGAGAGACTTGAGATTCTAGGGGCCTATACTCTCTCTGCTTGTACTGTTAGAATGTAAACTGTTACCATATAACCATGTGACAGTAAGCCCACTGTCTTATTACTGGGCAACTTGTGCTAAGAAATAGTAGGTTAATGATAATTTCAAAGACCCAGCAGTTCTGCTTCCAAGAATTCATCCTGCTGATATATAATACATGTGAGATGATTTACATAGGTTATTTATTGCAGCATTGTTTGTATGATAGTGAAGTGTGGTGTAGCTGCTCACCAGTAGGTTGCAGGTTAAAGAGAATTATAAAAAAATTTCCTTCTACCCTTCTTAGGTCTCAGTTGGAGAGCCCCTATAACAAAAGACAGATTAACAAGAGACAAGCATACAAATGTATAAGTTTTACATGACAGGGGAGCCTTCATAAGGAAATAAGTACTCGAAGAAGTGGTTAAACCTGAATGTTTTTATGCTAGGCTTGATTTGATGAACAGTGGAAAGTCGGAAAATGTGGTAGGACAAAGGGTATGGGTTAAATTTCATGAACTGGGAGAAACTTAGCAAGGCCTATTCATTCAGACTCCTCTCCTGTCCCTTGTCTGTGGAGATGAGGATATTCCTTTTCCCCCAAGTATAGGGAGGTCACCTCTCACATGAAGGTCTTATGGCCTGCTTCAGGAACATGGAGAGAGTCCTTCCTGTACTGGCTGTTTCTCAGATTCTTTTTTCTTAAAATAGTCAACATGCCAGTGTGCCAGATTTTGAGGTAGTGTGCCCTGAATTCCATCACATCCACACAATGAAATATGCAACCTAAAGAAAATGAAGCTTTTTGACATATGGATATGGAAAGATCTCCAAGGTATATTACATGCAAAAAAAAACAATGTGGGGAAGGGATGAAACATGCGAGAGGAAGTATATGGGTGTAGATATATAGACAAAAGTTTCCGGGAGGTTACACAAGAAACTAGTACAGTGGATACTTTTGGAGGTGGGGAATGGTCACTGGGCAGGTGAGGGATGAGGTGGGGGAGACGCCACTGGATGTCTTTATCCTTTTTTGATTCTGAACTATATAACTTAAAAAATTGCCTTCCAACACGTTATTTGCATTATATTAATTACCACTGTTTTGGCTTAATGTACATCCATAAAAGTTATTTATTCTGAATTGTCTATTACTTTAAGTTATTAAAGTGAACCAAAATTACTTAACAAGATATATGTATGGTCATAACAGTGATTAAAAGAGGATCACAGGATGGGACACACTGGTAGAGCCAGGTCTGACTATCTTTCGTTCCTTGTCTCTGTCTTGTAGATGGTTCCTTCACCAGCTTCAGGCCAAGTACGAGGTTACTATGTAGACTGGAGAATGTTGCGTGATGTGAAGAGACGAAAAATGGCCTATGAATATGCAGATGAGAGACTACGGATCAATTCGCTCAGAAAGAATACAATTTTACCAAAAGACCTTCAGGTTAGCTATTTTAAGATGAGTCCCTATCTCCACAAGATTGTTAAATCAAGGCACCTTTTATATTGTTTATTGTGTCTTAGTATCAATATAATTTCTGGAGAATATGATCAGATATTCCCAGTAAATATAAATGAATATCTTTGAAACTAATTTGGGTAAGTTTCAGATTAAAGAGAACTGTTCATTCTTGACTAGCCTTTTAACCATTAGGTGATCTTAGAAAGTACTGGTACATGGTAACCACACAGAAATTGGGCATTAATTTGACTTAAGATCTCTCCCACACGTCATGCAATTCTTTCAACTCTCGAGACATTGGGTGGCTTTGCTAATGCATGGGGCCATGTGCTAGCATGTGGCCTGATCTGTTCCTTACCAACAGCCATTCCTAGCCTATCTTTCTGAACTCCTTTGCTTACCTCTGTGTCCTGAGGTGGCTTTGTATTTAGGATTACTTTCTTGCCATATTCCTTTGAATAAGGATGTGAACCCTGTTTGGTTTCCTGAAGCATAAGGTCCTGCATCTAATTGGTGATATAGAATACCTGCATTCAGATGTTTTATCAGGGAGTATAATTCAAACTAAACCCAACTTATCAAAAGCTCAGAGTTAAAAAAAAAATTTATAGAAGTTGGCAGAATAATATACAAGCCATTCATTACTGTGGATTCTTTTAACTCTTGTGTAGATTAAGCTAGATGAGCAGAAAATTGAGTGCCCTGGACCACTCTGTTAGGGCTTTTACCGTAATGGCATTAAGCTATCTGTCTGTATTTAGGAAATAAGATACGGCTCCTGAGAAACTCCTCTTATGATGTAGAGGACATTGCTTTGGAAGATACGAGAAGAACTGTCTCTGGTATTAGAGCTAGCAATAGCCATGCAGAGATTATGAATTGTGGCAACTGATTGTTCCTGCCAAGTAGCTTACAAGTCAAATTTATGTCCCAGTTCTAACAAACTTAAAAGCTTTCACATCATTTACTGTTGTCTCATTTTTCCTTGCCCGAACTTCCTCCTTTTTATAAAATGCCTTCAATCGTTTTGGGAACAAGGAGAGGTATGTATGTACATAATATGTAAAATATTTGTAGCTATTCTTCAAGGTCTGCCTTCATGAAACTACTTAATTCTTATGGTTTGGTCATTTCTCCTCTCCAGTTCCTTCTATAGAACTCTTATCTACTGTGTTTTATATAAATCTCTTTAAGTATTATGTAATGGCAACACATGAAGCAACTTTTGGAGATCCAGAACTATTGTGAATTGTTAATAGTTTATGTTAATAGTGGCTTTAATATACATTTTCTCAGTGTACCTTTAGTATGTTAGAATAATTTTGCTTTTACTTCAGTCTAGCACTGGGTCAATCATACTTGTCAGGTTAAAGTGAATATAATACACACACATTAATATACACATTTTAAGCACATGTATAAGAAGAAATCTCTACTGACAAAAACCTTAGTGCAAGCTTAGTAATCTATTTTTCTCCCCCTTAACAATTTTTGTCCTTATCAGGTTCATTCTCTACATTACAAATGATCTTTTAAAAATGTAAATTTCACCTGATCCCTCATCTTTGCCTCTCCAGTTGTCAGTCTTTAACGCAAATGTCAAGGCTACACTTCCTCCTTCGCCAGACTCATCTCAAACCATATTCCCTCTTACTTGATCTTTAGCTGAGAAGTGTCAAAGTTTCATGATTCTAAAATGATATGGGAAATAACCTAGGTTTACAACTCAAGGAACTAGAAAAAGAAGAGAGCAAAATAAGCCTGGAGTTAGCAGGAGAAAGGAAACAAGATCAGTACAGAAATAAACAAAGTAGAGACCAGAAAAACACTAAAGATCCATGAAAGTAAGAGCTAGTTCTGTGAAAAGATAAAATTGACAACCTTTACCTAGAATAACAAAGTAAAAAAGAAAGCAGACTCAAATAAGATCAGAAATGGAAGAGGTTATAATTGATACCACAGAAATATAAAGAATCATAAGAGATTGAGACAGTTATATGCCAGTGAAGTGGATAATCTAGAAAAAAATGGATAAATTCCTAAAAACATACAACCTACCAACACTGAATCATAAAGAAATAGAAAATATGAACTGACTTATAATGAGTAAGGGAACTGAATGAATAGTTATAAACCTCCCAACAAAGAAAATCTCATAGGTGAACTCTACCAAACATTTAACAAATTACTACCAATACTTCTTAAACTCTTGCCAAAAACTGAGGAGGAGAGAACTCTCCCAAATTCATTTTATGAGGACAGCATTACCCTGACACCAAAGTCAGGTAAGGATACTACCAGAAAAGAAAGCTATAGGCCAGTATCCCTAATGAATAACGATACAGAGATTCTCAGCAGAATACTAGCAAACCAAATTCACCAATACATTAAAAGAATCATACGCCATGATCAAGTGGGTTTATCCCTGGGATGCCAGGATGGTTCAACATACTCAATAAGTGTGAGACACCATATTAGTAAATCACTCAACATATGCAGAAAAAAAACATTTGACAAAATTCAACATCCTTTCATGATAAAAACTCAACAAACTGGATATAGAAGGATCATTCCTCAACATAAACCCACAGCTAACATCATATACAACAGTGAAAGATTGAAAACTTTTCTTTTAATATAATGAACAAGACAAGGATATCTACTCTCACCACTCCTATTCAGCATAGTGCTGTAAGTCCAGAGTAATCAGGCAAGAAAAAGAAGAGCATCCAAATAAGAAAAGAAATAAAATAGTCTTTATTTACAGATGATAGGATCTTAAATATAGAAAACCCTAAAGGCCACCAGAAGACTATTAGAACTAATCAATGAATTCAGTAAAGGTGCAGGAAAGAAATACAGTTGCATTTCTGTGCACTAACAACAAGCTATCTGAAAAAAATAAAACAGTTTCATTTACAATATCAAAACCAATAAAATACTTTGGAATAAATTTAAGGAGGTGAAAGATTTGTACTAAACAGCAGACACTGATGAAAGAAATTGAAGAAGACATTAACAGAAAGATACCTGTGTTCATGCATCAGAAGAACTGAAATTGTTAAAGTGTCCATACTACACAAAGCTATCTGCAGATTCCATCTCTGTCAAAATTCAATGGCATTTTTCGCAGAAATAGAAAAAATCCAAAAATTTATATGGAACTACAAAAGACTCCCAAATAGCCAAGGCAATCATGAGAAAGAAGAGCAAAGCTGGAGGCACCTTTTTTTCTATTTTTCTAAAGTTTTATACAAAGCTATAATCAAGATAATATGGTACTGGCAGAAAAAAAGACACATAGACCAATGGAACAGAATTGAGGGCCCAGAAATAAACACATGCATATATGGTCAACAAATATTTGACAAGGGAGCCAAAAATACACAATGAGAAAATGATAATTTCTTCAATAAATGGTGTTGGGGAAACTGGATATTCACATGCAAAAGAATGAAATTAGACTCCTATCTTATACCACTTACAAAAAATTAACTCAAAATGTAAAGACTTAACTATAGGCACACACCTATATTTGCCCTCTACATTTGCCCTCTTACAGCACTAAACTATGTTTTCTACCTTTATCTTGCATCTACCTACCACTTCAGCATTTTATTAAAAATAATAATACTAAGGGAGAAATGTGGGATTCACATATAAATCAAGTATAAAAATCAAACAAATAATCATGTTTGACCTGATTGTTTATAGTTCATGATGCGTGATCAAAACCGAAAGTTTCTGTGATGAATGCCCTTGCACTGTTCACCATGTCAGAACTTATTCACTATGTAAGAACTTGTTCACCATGTAAGAACTTGTTCGTTATGCTTCAGAAGATTGGACACTGTTGAGAATTAAGCTTGGGGTTGATTAATGATTGCGCCTTGAGTCCCCTATACAGAATTTTATTGTTGTTAACCATATGATCAATAAATATGAGAGATGCCCTCTCAAAAAAAAAAATGTAAAGACTTAAAAGTAAGACCTACAAATATAAAACTCCTATAAGAAAACATGGAAAAAATTCCTTGATGACATTGGTCTTGGAAACAATTTTTTAGATACGACACAAAAGCACAGCAACAAAAGCAAAAATAAATAAGTACACAGCAAAAGAAAATACGAAATGGCAACCTGCAGAATGGGAGAAAATATTTGCAAACTATATCTCATAAAGGATTAATATCCAACATATATAAGGAACTTAATAGTAAAAGAGAAAAACAAATCTGATTCAAAAATGGGCAGACAACCTGAATAGATAATTTTATAAAGCAAATGGCCAACAGGTACATGAAAAGATGCTCAACATCACTTATCCCCACGGAGATGCAAATCAAAACTACAATTAGATGTCACCTCACACCTGTTAGAATGACTTGTCAAAATGACAATAGATAAGCATTGGTGAGGATGTAGAGAAAAGAGAACACTTGTGCACTGTTGGTAGGAATGTAAGCTGGTATAGCCACTGTGGATAAGTGTGGAGGTCCTCAAAAAATTAAAAAAGAAACTATCATATCCAGCAATTCCATTTCTGAATATTTATCTGAAGGAAATGACATCACTAGATAATAGGCAATATATCTGCACCCCTGCCTTAATTGTGGCATAATTCACAACAGCCAAGATAAGGAAAAAGCCTAAGTGTCAGTGGGTGAATGTGATACTCATTCAAAGGAAATATGGTACACATACATTGCAATACTATTTAGGCATAAGAAACCCTGCCTTTTGCAGTAAGCTGGATGGACCTTGAGGATATTATGCTAAGCGAAAATAGAAAAAGTTTTAAACTCACTTGTATGTGAAATCTAAAAAAGCGAAACTCAGAAACATTGTAGAATGGTGGCTAACCAGAGGTTGGTGGGTGGGGGAAATGGGGAGATGTTGGTCAAAGGGTACAAACAAGAGGAATGAGTTCTGGAGATCAGATGGACATCATGGTGACTGTAGATAACAGTACTGAATTGTATAGTTGTTATTTGTACCATATATGTTCACCTGTATCAAATCACCTACACCTTAAACTTACATACTGTTAGGTGTCAGTTGTATCTCAACAAAGCTAGGAAATAAATCATATGGGGAGACAACAGAAATGCATTCACATATATCCCAAATGACTTAAAAACAAGAATGTACAATGCCCTACTCACGAGAGCTGAAAAGTAGAAACTACCCAGATGTCCATCAGTTGTACAGTGGATAAATGACTTAAAATACATTCACATAATGAAAATTACCTCTGATGAGAATGAACAAATCGTGACATGTGCAACAGTATGGATGCATCTCACCAAAAAGCCAAGCAGAAATGAATAAAAAGGAATGCATACTCTATGGTTACATTTGTGTAAAATTCACAAGAAAAACTCATGTGTGGTGTTATTCAGGTTAGCTGTTTGCCAGGAGGTCAGTGACTCAGGAGGCAGAGGCAGGGCCTGGGATGCTGATAATATTGTTTCTTAATCTATTGCTGGTTACACAGGTATATTTTATTTGTGAAAAGTTAATTGAGCTTCATATGTACACTTAGGGTTTGTGGATTTTTTTGTATGTTAAGATTCAGTTACATTTTAAAAAATACTATTGGGAGCATATCAAGTATCTGTCATTTTTCTGGTCTATTTGTTCCTACTCACAGGTTCGGGTTCACTACTGTGTCCATGGCTATTTGGCTGGACTCTGGCTACAGTAGTGATTCTAGCCCTTTATTCTCCTCCTCTTAGCATTGACTTAAGCATCCAGAATAAATAAATGCACATGATCAGTGTAATAATGTTGTAACTTCCCTTAGGAAGTGGCTGATGAAGAAATTTCTGCCCTCCCCCGGGATAGCTGTCCTGTTAGAATCAGAAATCGGTGTGTTATGACGTCCCGTCCACGTGGTGTAAAGCGGCGCTGGAGGCTTAGTCGTATCGTCTTCCGTCACTTAGCCGACCATGGGCAACTGTCTGGGGTCCAGCGAGCAATGTGGTAATCAGCTCCAGAACCTGCTGAGCTTGCAGGGAAACCAGTTCTGGCAAGAAAAGACTTTTCAAATAGACAAAACCTAGTTTTTATTCAGATCCAGTATAGGAGTCTGACAATTTGCCTGATGCTGTCTGTAGTTAATTAAATTACTTTCAAATTTTAAAATGAAGAAATTTGAATGTTTCATTCTGCCAGTAAGTTCTGGCTATCAGTGAATTATTCTCTTGGATTTAGTAAATTAAACATACTATTCCCGTGCATGGTTCAAAGACTAGAGTAATAAAAATAGTCTCTGTGAAAATATGTTCTTTGTGCTTGCCTTTTCCTTCTAACATGTAGGAGTTCCTATATTTTTTAAGGGCATCATTTCATAAAGTATTATAATTAATCAAAATCACTGACACATAGCTCATACATGGCAATTTGTAATCTTGGGCTGACCTGACCCACACAGCTCACTTTACTATTCATTGTTAGAGAAACAATTTGTTGGAAGGAAGGAGCTGATGTTCTGCATTATCTAAGGCTCAACTTCTTTGTATGGTGGCTGAACAAAGGGCAGAATCACTGAGTGTTTTCTTGTTTCTTCTTCAAAGGCCGTTAGAACAAAATGTCTCTTTAAGCTACTGAAAATCTCTCCAAAGAGGAGAAGTTTTATTGGAATAGTATATGTTTTCTGTATTCATCTTTGACCATCTGTAAAGGAAATGAGTAAAGGTAGCAAAGGTTGTCTTGTGCAGTAACTCAACAGTGTGCTCAGCCCAGTAAGAAAAATGCACATGGACTATTATGGAAGCATCTACTTAACATCAGGAAACTATTCCTGGAGCTGAAACCTGAACTTAAATCAGGAGGCAAGGAACGAGGAGATTCTTAGCAGGGGCTTAAACGTATCAAACAGTGAAGCTGCACTCCCTTCAATGTATCAGAAGTAGGAAGCACAAGATGGGCCATATCATGGAAGATGTCAAATATGTGAAGGAGTTAAGACTTAATTTAAATGTCAACTATTGGAGAGTTTTAAGCAAAGGAACAGCATCATCAGTTTGCTGTATAGCTACCTGCAGCTGTGTGGTAGATAGCCATGAGAGGAAATGGCTACAAGCAAGGTCCCTGGATAGCACGTCATAAAGACAAGGGCCTGAATGAAGGTAATGATATTAGCAAAGATGAGAGGACAGATTTTTTTCTAATTGAAATGTAGCTGATACAGTATTATATAGGTCCCAGGTGTCCAACATAGTGATTCAACAACTATATACATTCTCAGTGCTCACTGCAACAAGTGTAGCTGCTGTCAACATACAGACATAAATATTCTTGACTATATTTCCTTTGCTGTACTTTATAATCTCCATGACTAATTTATTCTGTATTTCAGTGTTTCTGCTTCTTCATCACCACCTAACTCACCTATCTCCCTATCCACCCTCGCCTATGGCAACCACCAGTCTCTTTGCTATATTAATGAATCTTCTGTTTTGGCTGTTTGTTTTTTAGATTACACATGTAATTGAAATCATATGGTATTTGTCTTTCACTGACTTACTTAATGTAATTACCCACTAGGTCCATACCTCCCTACTGCTTTCCACAATGGCTGCACTAATTTACATTCCCACCAACAGTGTAAGAGGGTTCCTTTTTCTGCACATCCTCACCAACACATATTTCTTGTGTTTTGGATAGTGCCCTACTCTGACTGGTGTGAGGTGATAATCTCATTGTGGTTTTGATTTGCATGTCCCTGATGATCAGCGATGTGGAGCATCTTTTCATGTGTCTTTTGGTCATCTCTGTGTCTTTGGAAAAATGTATGTTCAGGCCTTCTGCCCATTTGCTACTCAGATTGTTATTTTTGGTGTTGAGTTGTATTAATTCTTTATGCATTTTTGGATACTAGCCCCATATTGGATATATCATTTGCAAATATTTTCTCCAATTCAGTAGGCTCCCTTTTTGTTTTGATGATGGTCACATATATAATATGTATATCAACAACTTGGTGTGCAGAAGCTTTTTCATTTGATTAAGTACCACTTATTTTTGCTTTTGTTTTTCTTGCCTGGGAAGACACACCCAGAAAAAAATTACTAATGCTGATATTCAACCAGAGTTTACTCCCTATGTTTTCTTCAAGGAATTTTGTGGTTTAAGGTCTCATATTTAGGTCTTTAATCCATTATGAGTTTATTTTTGTGTATGGTTTAAGACAGTGGTCGTTTTATCCTTTTGCATGTGGCTGTTCATTTGCCCAGACACTATTTATGGAAGACACTGTCTTTTCCCCATTGTATATTCTTGCCTCCTTTGTCATATATCCACTGACCATGTAAACATGAGTTTAATGTCTGGGCTCTGTATGTTCCAACAATGTATGTGTCTATTTTTATGCCAGTACCACACTGTTTTTTCATTGAAGTATAGTTGATATACAATATTATATTGGTTTCAGGTGTTTGACATGATTCAACAGGTATATAAATTACTAAATGCTCAACACAATAAGTATAGTTACCATGTCAACATACAAATGTATCACATTATTGACTATTTCCCATCTGTACATTCATGCCCATGACTAATTTATTTTGTAATTGGAATTTTATATCCCTTTATTTCCTTCACCTATTTCACCCACCTCCCCCATGGCAACTACCAGTCTTCGGTATCCATGAGTCCATTTCTGTTTTACTGATTGGTTTCTTCACTTGCCGTGTTTGTTAGATTCCACATGTAAATGAAATCATACGGTTTTTGTCTCTCTGCCTGGCTTATTTCACTTAGCATAGTACCCTCTAGATCCATCCATGTTGTCACACAGGGCAAGATTTCATTATTTTTGATGGCTAAGTAATAATCTAGTGTGTGTGTGTGTGTGTAAGTACACACATACCACATGTTTGTCCACCTGTTGATGGACAGTTAGGTTGCTTCCATATCGTGGCTATTGTAAATAATGCAGTAAACATAGGAGTACATACATCTTTTTTACTCTGATTTTTGTTTTCATTGGGTAAATTCCCATAAGGGAATTATTGGGTCAACTGGTCTTAAGATTTTTAAGAAACCTTCATACTGTTTTCAGAGGCAGCTGCACCAATTTACATTCCCACCAGTGCATTAAGGGTTCCGTTTTCCTTATATCCTTGCCAACAGCTTTTGGATAGTATCCATTCTGACTGGTGTGAGGTGATAATCTCATTGTGGTTTTGATTTGCATTTCCCTGATGATTAGTGATGTTGGGCATCTTTATGTGCCTGTTGGCCATCTGTATGTCTTTGGAAAAATGTCTATTCAGGTCCTCTGCCCATTTTTGGAACAGATTGTATTTGTATTTTTGGTGTTGAGTTGTATGAATTCTTCATTTTAAAAGTGAACCCCTAGTCAGATAAGTCATTTGCAAATATATTCTATTCTGTAGGTCCCTTTTCATTTTGGTCATGGTTTCCTTTGCTGTGCTGCAGCTTTTTTGTTTGACACAGTCCCCATTTATTTTTGCCTTTTTTTCTCTTGCCTAGGGAATCACATCTAGAAAAAATTACTAATGCTGATATTCAAGTTTATTGCCTGAGTTTTCTTCTAGCACTTTTATGGTTTCAGGTCTCATACTTAGGTCTTTAATCTATTTTATTTTTGTGTATGTTGTAAGACAATGGTCTAGTTTCATTCTTTTGCATGTAGCTCTCTAGTTGTCCCGACACCATTTGTTGAAGACAGTGTCTTTTCCCCATTGTATATTCTTACCTCCTTTGTCATATACTAATAGAACATATAAACATTTTTTTTTCAGGGTTCTCTATTCTGTTCCATTGTTCTGTGTCTGTTTCTGTGCCAGGACCATAGTGCTTTTCATCACTGTACCATTGTAGTATAGTTTGAAATCCAGGAATGTGATACCTCTAGCTTTGTTCTTTCTGAAGATTGCTTCAGTCACCTGGTCATTTAGTGTGGCTTCACAAAAATCTGGGGATTATTTGCTCTGGTTCTGTAAAAAATGCCACAGGTATTTTTGATAGGGATTACATTAAATCTGTAGATTGCTTTGGGTAGTATTGAAATTGTAACTATCCTTCCTATCCAGAAGCATGGAATACGGTTTCATTTATTTGTGTCTTCAATTTATTTCATCAGTATCTTATAGTTTTCAAAGTACAGGGACTTTGACCTCTTTGGTTAGATTTACTCTGAGGTATTTTATTTTTGATGCAACTATAAATGGGATTGTTTTCTACAAGTTCATTATTTGTATAAAGAAATGCAACAGATTTCTGTATATTGACTTTTTTATCCTTTGACTTTACTGAATTCATTATTAGTTCTTTGGTGGTGTCTTTAGTATTTTTTATATATAGTATGTTATCTGCATATAGTGACAGTTTTAACTTCTTCCTTACCAACTGGGATGCCTTTTATTTTTTTCTTGTATGACTGCTGTGGCTGGGACATCCAGTATTATGTTGAATAAAAGTGGTGAGAGTGGGCACCCTTGTCTTATTCCTTCCTCATCTTAGAGGAAAAGCTTTTAGCTTTTCACCATGGAGTATGTTAGCTGTGAACTTGTCATATATGGCCTTTACTGTGTGAAGTATGTTCCCCTTATACCCAGTGATCATGAATGGATGTTGAATTTTGTCAAATGCTTTTTTAGCATCTATTGAGATGACCATGTTATTTTTAGCCTTTGGTTATCTGGTGTATCACATTGATGGATTTATGGATCCTGAACCATCCTTGCATTTCTGGACTAAATCCTGCTTGGTCATGTGAATGATCCTTTGATTTATTTTTAAATTCAGTTTGTTAATATTTTGTTGAGGACTTTTGCATCTACATTGGGGATATCGGTCTATAATTTTCTTTTGTTTTCTTTGGTTTTGGTAAAGATTAATGCTGGCCTTATAGAATGAATTTGGAAGCTTTCCTTCCTCTTCTGTTTTCTTGGAAAAGTTTGAGGAGAGGTATCAGCTTTTGTTTAAATGTTTGTAGAATTCACCCATCAAGCCAACTGGTGCTGGACTTCTGTTTCTTGAGTATTTTTTGATTATCAATTCAATTTTAATAGTCTGTTCAGATTTTCTGTATCTTCCCATTTTAGTCTTGGAAGTTTGTATGTTTCTAGGAATTTATTCATTTATTTTAGGTTGTCCAATTTGTTGGCATATAATTTTCCAAATTCTGTTGTAATCCTTTCAGTCTCTGTGATGTCAGTTGTAATCTCTCTTTCATTTGTGGTATTTTTTAGTCCTTTCTCTTTTTTTCTTGATGAATATGGCTAAGGGTTGTCAATTCTCATTATCTCTTCAAAGAACCAGCTCTTAGTTTCATTATTTTTTCATTGTTAGTCTCTTATTTATTTCTGCTCTGATCTTTTTTATGATATCCCTTTCCAACTTTGGCCTTTGTTCTTTTTTTCTAGTTCCTTTAAGGTTAGATTGAGATTGTTCTTGTTTCTTGAGACAGGCTTGTTTGTATCTCCATATATTTTTTTATTTCCCCTTTGATTTGTTCACTGATCCATTAGTTGGTTAGTAGCATGTTGCTTAAACTCCACGTTTGTGTTCTGTCCAGCTATTTTTTGTAATTGATTTGTTCACATAATTGTGGTCAGAAAAGATGCTTGATATAGTTACAGGTCTTTGTAAATTTATGGAGACCTGTTTTGTGACCTAACATTTGATCTATACTGGAAAATACTCCATGTGCACTTGAGAAGAATGTGTATTGCACTGATTTTGGATTGAATGTTCTGTATTTCTGTTAAGGCCATCCAGTTTAATGTGTCATTCAAAGCCACTGGTTCCTTATTTTCTGTGTGAATTATCTATTCACTGATAAAACTGGGGTGTTAAGAGTATCTTACTTTTATTGTAATACTGTCAGTTTCTCCCTTTATGTCTATTTATTTGTTTCAAATATATAGGTGCTCTTGTGTTGGGTGCATATTTACAATTGTTATATCCTCTTGTTGGACTGATCCCTTTGTCATTATGTAATGCCCTTATTTTTGTTACTTTCTTTGTTTTGAATTGCTACTACTGCTTTTTTTTTTTTTTGCCTCCATATCCATATGCATGGAATATCATTTTCCATCCTTTCAGTTTTAGTCTGTGTGTCTTTAGGTCTGAAATTAATCTCTTGTAGGCAAGATATATGTGGGCTTTGAATTCATCCATTCAGCCACCCTGTCTTTTCACTGCCACATTTAGTCCATTTACATTTAAAATGATCGACAATTATATACTACCATTTGTTAACTGCTTTTGTAATTCTGTTCTTTTGCTCTTTGCTCTTTTGAAAATAACATAATAGCTGATTGCTTTTTTTTGTATCTCGCATAGGTTTCTGGTTTGTGGTTACCTTAAAATTCACATGTGATATCCTAAGTATATAGCAGTCTATATTAAAGTTGATGGTTGCTTAAGTTCAAACACATTCTAACAGCCCATTTTTACTCCCCTCCCCTAAGTTTTATCTATATGATGTCCTATTTTACACTTTGATTCCAACTAATTTTTTTTATTTAACGACTTTTGCCTATTAACCTTCAAGCTAGCATTTATGATTGATGTATTATTTTTACTGTATGTTTGCTTTTACAAGTTAAGTTTTTTCCATTTGTAATTTTCTTCTAGTTAAGGCCTTTTCCTCTTAGAGAAGTCCCTTTTAACACTTCTTATAAAAGTGAACTCCTTTCACTTTTGTTTATCTGGGAAAGTCTTTATTTCTCCTTCAATTCTGAATGATAAACTTGCTGGGTAGAGAATTCTTGGTTGTAGATTTTTTTCCTTTCAGCACTTTGAATATATCATGCCAATACCTTCAGGCCTATAAAGTTTCTGATGAAATATAAGTTTCTAGCCTTAAGGATTTCCCCTTGTATGTAACTCATTGTTTTGCTGCTTTAAGATTCTCTCTTAATAATTAATCTTTGATTCTTTAATTACTGTGTATCTTGGTGTGGACCTCCTTGGGTTCATTTTGTTTGGGGTTGTTTTCTGCACCTTAGTATCTGTTTTCTTCCCCCAAGTTAGGCAAGTTTTCAGCTATTATTTCTTCAAGTTTTCTGCCTTCTTTCTTCTCCTCCTAGGCCTCCTGTAATGCAACTGTTATTAGATCATTTGATATTGTGGTAGAGGTCCCTTAACCTATCCTTATTTTTCAAAAATTTTCCTTTTGCTGTTCTACTATTACCCTGTCCTCCAGGTAGACCTGATATGTTCTCTTCTGCATCCTCTAGTCTGCTTTTGATCCCCCCTCGTGTACTTTTCATTTATTGTATTTGTCATCTGTGACTGGCTCTTTTTCGTATTTTCCATCTAATTGCTGAAGTCCTCCCTGAGGTCATCCAGTTCTCTCTGAAGTAAGGTTATCTTTATAACCATTGCTTTAAACTCCTTATCAGGTAGACTGTTTAGCTTGGTTTCATTCAGTTGAGTTTTGTCTTGTTGTTTGGAGTATATTCTTGTCTTTTTTTTTTTTCCCCCAGTGAATTAGGTGAGACAGATTCCTCTCCCAGCCTTGAGCATGTGGTCTTGTCAGAACGTCCCATTAAGATTGTGTGCACCTGGCAGCTTTGGCTGGGTTGCTGAAGCCCCAGGAGGCTCAGGCCAAGTGGTCCTGTGGGGCATTCCATATTGGTGCTGCTCAGGGAAGGGGGCCAAATGCACATGGGCATGGGTTTAGGAGTTCCGGGGTGCTCTCTCCAGTGAAGTCCACTGTGTGTGGATTAGGGTAGTCAGAGGCCAAGGTGGGGAAGAGTCTTCCCCAGTGTGCACCCCACAGCTGTCCCTTTGGCCGGTCTTCCAGATCTTTTGGGCTGAGTGGGGCTGCCTTGGTGGGTTTATCTGAACATTTTGTTGCTGGAGCTTCTTGGGCTTACTAAGGTAGAGGAAGAACACACAATGGCACTTGCCAGCACCTCTGATGCTGGAGGAAGTCCCTTTATGTTCCCCTGCTGCTTGGTGTATACTAAAGTAAGTTGACTTCCTTCACTCAGCCCCTCAGTTCTTCCACAGAAGGAATTGTTCTGTATCTAAGTATAGATTCAGTGTATATGTGGGAGATGAGCTCAGGCAGTTTCTATGCAACTATCTTTCATTTCCCTGTTCATTGCTTGGTTCTGAACTGTCACTGCTTTTAAGGACTTCTTGGTGGACCTTACTAGAAAATGTGGATTTTTTTTTTTTAAATATGCCTAAATGTTAAGTTTATGTTGATTGTATACTTGTAAAAATCTTAGCTCCTAACATCCATCAATTTCATTACTGCTTAGTTTCAGTATAGTGAGCTTGCTTCTACTAACTCGAGTGAGTGCAGGGCAAGATTTCTGTATAGTTGTCCTTAGACTCCACCTCAGAAAATACTGTGTTCTAAAGTCACCTGAAAATGTTTTAACAACTTGATATGCATTAGGTTTGTTTTCAAATTTGGGGAGGTTCTTATTTAGCTTTTAAATTTTAGGTAGGTCTAAACAACTTTAGAGGAGAGTACTTACACAGATCCCCCCTCTTGCTTCCATACAGTTGAAGGTATGGGGAACTATCATGTGCCAACATTACAGCTTTAATTATATAGAGGCTTTGTAATGTGTTCAGTATTTAATAATAGTTATTCTAGTTATAGGCTGGTTTATGTTAATTTCAAGCCCTACCAAATTTTACCTTAGCACTTCTACCAACCAAATTCTTTTAGTTGTAGTAGCTTGATATTCCTGATTTTTCCTCTGTGTTTAACTGCTTTCTTTTACTTATAACAGCAAATTATCTCCAATACAATGTAAGGAGAAGATCATAGGTATTTTGCTTTTACTCCTGAATTTAGAGGGGGAGTAATTCCCTCTGAAATAGCCTTGATTTTTCTTACATATTCCTGGACAGATGAATAAAAAGATTTTCACATTTCTGCTTCATAGGCGATCAGTCCTATACAAGATGTTTGTCTTTGTCTAGATTTAGTTTCAATTTATTCATAAATATATTTTAATCTGGAGAAAAATACTTGTGTTATTAGTGTGTGATGACACATGGTGTATGCATTAAGCTACTAACAGAAAAGAAAGATCAACCTATACAGCAGCTTTGAAGCACAGGCACAAACTGGCATTTTATGTAAAAATTCAGGTTTTATTTTTAATGATTCTTACACTGGAGGGAGCTGATGTCAGGAACTTAAAAGCAAACAATAACTTTTCTATTTCTACACTTAACAATGGCATTTGCATTAGTCAAGACTTACTTTTTTACATTTCACACAGAAATGCATTATTACTCTTTCTTGAACAAAATGACCAGGTTACTAAGGAAACCATCTTTGGAGGAAGTGTTTAATAAGTGTATTTTATTTAAATAAATCCTCCAGAATGAAATGGAGAATTTACTGCCTTTACTTAGGAGGCTGTGTAAATGGTTAGCTGTCAGATGTATCTGTGCAACTCACCAAATTTCTTTATTGAAAACATAATATTTCCATATCACAGTTCCCAAATGGACTTTAAAGTCTCAAAATTCTGTGTCTCCTTTGGCTTGCTTCTCTCTTGATTCCACCCAGGCTTTATTAATGGTTCGCTTCATATCATCATCTCCATCTTCATAAATTTTCTTTAGAACATTCATCAATCCCTCACTAGGGTCTGTTTCATTGTCATAGGAGGGTTTTCTGTTAAAATACACAATCAATAATGGAGATATGTGTACATATATCAATGATCCCATTTACTGACAAATTTTGTATGTGTAATTTCTAGGTATGGAAAGATACAAATTAGGTTAACACTGGTAGGAAGTGGAGGGGTGGAGATACAATTAAAATAGCACAAAACTCATCTTAATGAAAATATACACACGTTTGAAAGAGTGATAATCAAAACAGTAAGAGGTTATGTGATAGTGGGATGTAAATAAGCATTTACTTTCCTGTTTTAATTTTTTTAAAGTGTATTTCCTTATATAATTTGAAAAATACACCTTCACTGAGGGAAAAAACACAAACAGGTAACCTGTGAACACATACTGAAGCTCAGACATTTTTAAATTAAAAAAACCCTCCTCTGAATCCTGAGATAGATGGGTCTGGACCTGGTGTTAAAAAAAGCACAGTCCTTAATGTAGTCAATACCTCTAGCTGAATCAATGCCCAATGGGGCCTTTTAACTTAAACTCTTCATTCACCTCATTTATTGTCAGATTCTGTACTGGGCACTGGAGATAAAGTAACAGTTAAGACAGGGTCCAGTACTCGGGTAATTCACTCTAGATTTAAAATCAGTTCTACATGCAGTGCCTAACTCTAGCCAATCAATCACATCCTAAATGTACGCTATCAGAAGGGAAGAGAGAGAGAAATGTGTATGGCTAATGATTCTATATATCACCACTGGAAGAGAAAATTTCAAACAGGAATGTTTCAACTAGAATGGAAATTATCTTGAGTATTTTTTTCCTATTTTATTCTAAGAAAAAATATTTATTCAGTCTTTTTCACTCTACACCAGTGACAGTAAAACTCTACCTATCAGAAATTTCTGTATAATTAAAAAACCATACATGTTATTATCTGGGCCTCTCTGGTACTACTGAAATGAAATTTCTGGGAATATGCACAGCATTTACATGGAAGGACTACTGGCCTACAATTAAGAACCAGTACGAAAGAGCCAACCAAACCTATAGACTCTTCACAACACAACTTGCTGGGCCCTCCCCGCGTAGGTCTTGACAGGAGATATAAGATAACAAGGTCAGTCATGGATATTAGGAGGTTAAGTGGTCAGATCACAGACTGTTTTGTCCATAAAGTACTAAAAATGTTTAAGCCCACAGAGTACATTAAAGTTCTTAAAGAGGTGAAAGCAGACTCACTCTTTCTCTTTGCATTCCTTCTCAACCTGAGTCAGGTAGTCCCACCGTGTGTTTTCCGCTTTCTTTCTACATAAGATAAGAACTGTATCTGTCTTAACCTGGAAGAAAAGTAGGAAAACAGGTATAATTCAGAACACATGGAAATAACCATGAATATTTAGAAATTTATTTAGTTGATCAAGTTACTATTATGTGTAGGATCTGTTTTAGGTGCTAGTGATACATTTATAACTAGGTCAGAGTCTGTACACTCAAGGAAAAATACCTTAAGTGAGTAAAAGTCAAATACCTTCAAAACTCAGTGCTATCAAGGCAAAGAGGGTGGAAATGGGCTGAGGGAAGAGCTTCACTAGGAAGAGCTCTGAAGGGAAATCTGAGCTATGGCCCAAGATCTGGGGGAAAAGGGCCTCACAGGCAGTTACTTCAGCAAGGAAAAAGGATCCAAGAAGGAATGATTATGGAGTTCGAACAAAAGGAATGACTAGATTTCGGTGATTGAAGAAGGTAAGAGGGATCAGAGAGAGGAAATCAAATTATGTAAGGCAGAACGCGTTGACAGGGAGTCTGGAAGCTGGGAAAGCAGAACAAGAATGTACAACTCAAGCAATGATCCATACACCACCTAGTGTCTTTTGAATATCCTTCAGCTCTGGGATTAGTGGATGAAGAAGGGAGCCCTGAAACACAGTTAACACTCTAAAATTACCTTTAAGCTGCTTCAAAACTATCTAATAAATATAGATGGCAAAATGGCACTTCCATATACCAGATGCATTAAACTTCATTTATTCAAATTAGGTAGAAAAGAGGGATTATCTGAATTAGTGAAAAGTATGAAATCTTAAATATTTCTTTTTATAGCTTCTAACTGCAACTAGACCAAATAGTTAAGTTCTTTTTATGTATAAAAAGCTACATACACGTTGTGCTGACAGCAGCTACCATTTAAGCACTTTATGTGTACTGCATTTCAGTCTATCATTTCAACTGTGTGAAATTATTATTCCAATTACATAGGCAAGGAAGGAAACAGGCAGAGTGAATGAGTTGCCAAAGGTCACCTAATAAGTGGCAAAAAAAAAAAACTGGTATCAAATCTCAAGTCTTACTCTTAACCATTTAAAAGTTTATTTCCCTCCCAAATTTAATGCACTATTCTCAATAATCTGCTCTTCTAGAGCAGGAGTTAGCAAACTTTTATTGTAAAAGACCAGATAGTATTTCAGGCTTTGTGGGCATAAGGTCTGTTGCAGCCACTTGGCTCTGCTATCATAGCACAGAAGCAACCAGACAACTCATATACACAAAAGCTTGGGGGATGCACAAATAAAACTTTGTTTTCAAACCAGTCAACAGGCAGTAGTAGTTTGCTGATCCTGTTAGAAGATAAATTTTAGTTCCTCTCAATTCTAAATTGCCCAGGTTCTATTTAATGAGGTTTGATAATATGACAAAAACAGTACACTTACTTTTTTTGAACTGCCTTCCACCGAGATGGGTTTCAAGAGATTGTTCACAATCATGGAATAACTCTTCCCATTTAGATTCTTTACCAAAAGATCAAATGACCTACAGCACAACAGTGAACACACATTATCTTTTGGGTTCTATGAAAGGTGCTCTACAGTTCTTGAGAAAAAAAGCCACCAGTTTTATTTTAGGATATGCATTTAGCCATGCAGATGATATTCGACTCACGCCTTCAAAGCAGGTGCAAGGGATAACTGAATTCTGACTTATTGATTACCGTCTTCCCCGTTGTGGAAACTCACCTCTCTGTGAAATGCACCTGCACATTCTCAGCAGGGACTTGATGAACTCCAGTCAGAGTGACATAGATTTTCACAAACTTCTCTGACTGATCCCATCCTAGTAACAACAAAAAATGGGATGTGAGTAAAGTCTAATTCTCGCTGTAGAACAACAAATATGTATGATCCATAATAAAACTCAGTAAAATGAAAACCCAGTAACAGAAACATGAAAAAAATAAAAATATAAGGAATTTTCTAGATAGGAAAATTGAGCTTCAAGGCAGTTAGGTAATCTACTCTAATTTAGGCATCTACCTAATGGTAGAACTTGGCTTCAAATCAGACCCATTTTCTTGTATCTTAGAAAGATATTATGATCATTAAATACACTCTTTAAGAACAGCTCATTTCCCTTTTGGAAACTATTTTGTCCTATACCTAAATATTGATAATGCTCCACTAAGCTGGATGGCTAAATATCAGTATTATCTCATTCCATAATTTCTACTTCTCCAAGAAGTTCAACAAATGCAATCTTAGCTTCCTCAATTCCCTTCCCTGACAAGGTAGAATATAAATTTTTAGAGTCCAACTCATCCAAATCTAATTAAGACTACCCTACCAATATCTACTAAATGCCATTGCAGCATATAATATCAAATTGAGTCTCTAAACTCCATGGTCAATGCAAATCATACAAATATTAAATAGCCTATTACATTGTAAAAAATAATGTAAATGTGTGTATATATATATATATATAATCCATCCTCACTGCTATATAATAGATATGTAGTGTTGATCAAAAAGATGCCCTAGAGAGTTCTGTAGAACTTCATCTATTTTCTTCCTGTCCATTCAATCCATCCTCGTCCACACTGATAAAAGTTTTCTCCCTAAACACAAATCTATGTTCCCAGTTAACATGCCACAATCCTACCACCTTCAGACCAGTTTGCTACAGTCAACTAAGTATATAGTGTCTCCCCTATAGTACATCTCTTGAATGAGAGACATTTTTTTTACTTATTTTTATTGATATGATATACACTCTTATGAAGGTTTCACATGAAACACAATGTGGTTACTACATTTACCCATATTATCAAGTCCCCACCCATGCCCCAATCCAGTCACTGTCCATCAGTGTAGTAAAATGCCACAGATCCACTATGTGCCTTCTCTGTGCTACACTGTTCTCTGCGTGATCCCCCACACCAAGTGTACCAAACGTTAATACCCCTCCTCTTTGGTAACCAATAGTTCATTCTTGGAGTCTCTTGAGTCTACTGCTATTTTGTTCCTTCAGTTTTGCTTCATTGTTCTACTCCACAAATGAGGGAAATCATTTGGCATTTGTCTTTCTCTGCCTGGCTTATTTCACTGAGCATAATATCCTCCAGCTCCATCCATGTGGTTGCAAATGGTAGAATCTGTTTCTTTCTTACTGCTGAATAGTATTCCATTGTGTATATGTACCACATCTTCTTTATCCATTCATTTACTGACAGACAGGTTGCTTCCATATCTTGGCTATTGTAAAAAGTGCTGTGATAAATTATAGGGGTGCATATGTCTTTTTGAATCTGAGAAGTTGTATTCTTTGGGTAAATTCCAAGGAGTGGGATTCCTGGATCAAATGGTATTTCTATTCTGAGTTTTTTGAGGAACCTCCATATTGCTTTCCACAATGGTTGAACTAGCTTATATTCCCACCAGCAGTGTAGGAGGGTTCCCCTTTCTCCGCATCCTCGCCAGCATTTGTTGTTCTTAGTCTTCTCGATGCTGGGAGAGACACATTTTGCTTCTATTACAATATTCAAAATACATACTTGTGCCTTTCATGTATCTATCCATGTCCTTTGCGCATGCAATTCCCTTCCTTTTTTCACATTTGAACTCACCCTCCGAACTCCAAAGTCTCTTCTAACTCTCCCTGACTATTCCTGTCCAGCAGAATTACTTCATCAGCTGTATTGCCGTAATATTTGATACTCTATTCAGTTGAGCAATTATTTACTAAGTACATACTACTGCTAGGTACTGTGAGCATGAAGGGAAAGATCATCCCTGCCCACTGAAAGCTCATCACTCAGATTCAAGGTGTACTGCCCCAAAACAAAAAAGTTTACAGGGGTGGTATTACTTCACTGTTATGGTATTAGTCTTATGTTCGTGTCCCTACACTAAGAACAAGTATTGGGTCCTGATAACTGTTGTATATCCACAATCTAAGGACAACAGTGGCACATATTAGGTATTCAAAAATGTTTCTTGAGTTTAACAGGATTCCTTTCCTCAGTTAATACTGATTGTCTAGTAAAGTGCAATGCAAAACAAGATGAAAAACAAAAACAAAACCAAAAAGCTGTGTTCCTTACATACTAAACATATTTCAGAACAGGTTCCTTCTTATTGCTATTCATCATTGTAATATATCATCTTGCACTCCTGTTAATAGCTTCTAGAATGTATCCTTTCCATCTCTTAAAAAGCACCTTACTAAGAACTAATGTACCTTCTCTTTCGAACCACCAAAAACAAAACTGTTAGTTAAATTTGTTAGTGGGCCACAACTGAGGAATAGGTTGCTCAAAGGCAGAGAGCTGGATGTAGGGGAGTGAGTCTTACCGTAATTACTGATTTTCACTGTATATCCCGTTGTAATGGGGGCGACCACAGCAGCTGGCTTTTCATTGTCAAGAGGTTCTGCTTTCCTCTGTGATTTCTGTTGCATCTTGTTCTTGATTTCTGTCTCAATCTTGGATTTTTCAGCTGTAAGGGCATCATGTATTCTTTTTCTAGTGGCCTTTTCCAGCAGCACCTTCACCTCTTCTAGATCTTTCTGTAGCTGTGTTAAAAGATAGGTCAGCTAATGATAAATAATAGTTTAATATTTTGCCTCTGGGTCATTTCAATTTACTGAAATAAGAGCTAAGAATCAAGAGGTTCGTTTACATTTTCTAGGGCTGGGCTCCAACTTGGATTCCTTCCTGCAGCCTATTCAATTGCAAATAACAGCAGCTCCCTCCCACCCCACCCCTGAGGAAAACTTATGCTTGAAGTAAGATAATCAAGCCTAAAATTTCCATTTTGGTAGATTCCTATCTACCTTTGTTTCACAGCATTTTGTTTATAAGATACTTTTGTGAATTATAAATGCAGGTGAAAAAATTATTAAATAAAAAAAAGCTCATGAATTTCCTTACAATATCCAGATTTAGGCATCAGATACTAGAGTTTTTTTAAATATTAAAACCAAAAAAATGAGTGAATACACGGGGAGTGTTGAAATGCTACAGCAACTTCACCAGGGTAATCTACTCTATCCATGATTGTTCCTGACTTCCTACCCCAAATACCCAAATACTACACACAAAAGCTTGAATTAAAAAAATATATATTTAAAAAATAAAGATATTTCTACTTTTAATAAAAAGTCTTATTCAGAAGCTCTGGGTTAATCTTATAGTCAAAAGTCTGGGACTTGGTTGCTCAGTAGAGGAAAAAAACCTGGACCAACAATTCAAAATGCAACACACTCCTGGGTCACTGAGAAAGCCACCTGTTGTTCTTTTTCTTATGCCAATACACTGCCTACTGGAGTCTATTTCTACTTCTTTCTTTCTAGAGAGCCAACATTTATGAAAATCAACAGTTAAAGATGCTGCTAGAAAATTAACGGGCTTAAATTTTTCTCCCAGTTATCCTGACATACTGCAAACATGTAAGAGCTTTATAAGCAAGAGGGATTCATTTTTTAATTAAAATACACTTATATCCTCTGGCTTGATCCTAGCATTTGACATTATACATTATAGCCTGAGATCATATAAAAGGCTCAATATAAAAACTTTTTAAGTGCTCAGTAACTCAGTGTAGTATCTGAAGAACAGAGTATGAAAGTCTGTGTTTTTGAGCAGTCTTATAAAATGCAAGAAAAACCAAATGTTTCTCTTTTACCACCCAAGTTTTTTATTATCTGATACAACTCACACAATGCTGTTTCACCAATATGTACCTGAAAACATGGTTAGTCAAACTGTGCCCAACCTAAACAAACTCTACTCTCCCCAAACTATTACTAAGATAAAAAGATTATGCAAACTCATCTTTTAAGCATAAATACAAGATGCTTTAGTTCAATCTTTTTTATTATAATCGTTTTAAAATTTCACATTCATTCTAATACCAACATGATAAATATATTGAAATATAAAATAAGCACATATGTTCCCAGAGTCAGGGTTTAGTTTAAAACAAACAACAAAAAAAGAAAACGTATCACGCCTAATAAACACGAGCTTTTACTTCTTGAATGGAACAGGAACCCTTTTTCTATCAGATTCAGAAAAGAACTCAGAATTAAGCCAGGGGTTCCCAGGCCCTCTTCATAGCCAGTTTTCTCTCTGGAGGACTACAAAACACGGTATCCGCTGGAATCTGAAGCAATTTACAGCAAGCCCGTTTTAGGTAATTCCTCAGTTCTTCTATACACAGATACGCAACCAGTACAATTGATCCCTTCACTGCTTTTCCTGCACACATAACTTTAAGCTGTCTTAGACTCAGCAGTTTCTCATCTAATTTATCCTGGCACTCATTTGTTTTCCTCATGCAAATCTCACATCCCTTTCATCTCCACACATAACACATTCAAGCTTTATCTTCTATTTCCAAATTTTTCACTAGGAGACATTTTAAAACCAAAGTTCCTCAAAATGGGCAAAGGACTTGAACAAATTATTTCTCCAAATATACACAGATGATCACCAAGCACATGAAAAGATGCTCGTATCAGTCATTAAGAAAATGCACATCAAATCCACAATTAAATAGTTCATACCCACCAGGATGGCTACGACCACCATCCAGAAAATAACAAGTATTGACAAGGATATGCAGACCTTAGAACCTTCTTATGTTGCCTGTGGGAATGTAAAATGGTGCAGCCACTCTGGGAAGGAATTTAGCAGTTTCCCAGTTACGGTATGACCCTGCAATTCAGCTTCTACAGAACTGAAAATATATGTCCACATAAAAAACTGTACACTGTATAATCACAGCAGCACTGTTCACAACAGACAAATGGAAATAATCCAACTGTCCATAACTGATGATTAAATATACAATATATATCATACAAAAGAAATACATGCTACACCATGGATGAACTTGAAAACATGTGCTACATGAAATAAGCCAAAAAAGCAAAAGGCCACATATTACAAGATTCTATTTATATGAAATGCCCAGATTAGGCAAATCCAGAGGCAGAAAGTCGATTAATAGTTACTGGGGGGGAGGAGGGAGACTGACTGATCAATAGACACTTAATAGGCTTCTTTTGGGGATGATGAAAATGTTCTGGAATTAGATAGTGGTCATAGTTGCACAATACTGAATATACTAAAATGCACTTAACTGTACACTCTGAAATGTTAACAGCAGCAATAAAATGCAAAGTGTCTACATTTTTAATTGAGAAAGTCCCTTACTTTGAAGATTAATAGAGCTACCCACATGTACCCCCGTAAAGTCACTTCAAAGATTCCTTCCTCAGGACACATGGTACCATAACGCCTATCTTCAACAAATAAAGTTGTGGCAAGTTATCCAGAATAATACTTACACGCACACTTTCTCATTTAAAGCAGATTCTTCTACTTAAAAAGTCAAATGTGCGATTTCCCAGACTGTTCACATTAAAGAACAGATTTCCAGAAAACAAATCTAGCTAACAGATGCCCAGTACTTCACTGTGAACAGTATTATGTATTGACATCTACTTAGGCCAAGAAAACAGCAATGTAAGCATTACAATTCCCAGTTTGTAACCGCACAAAGTTAAGCCTCCCCTGTTAAGAGTTTACATAGCTTGGTGGGGGGGTGCTATTTCCCACCACTAGTTAAACCCAACTTGCCATTTACTTGTTTATAAAAAACGCGAATGGCAGATTGATGTTTGCCAAGCAATGTTTTAAACACTTAGTACTACTACTTGGTTTTCAAAACCTTATGAAACCTAGGAGACGGATTCTACCGTGGCACAGAGAAGCACAGTAACCGAGGAACACAGCTACTCATTAAACGTAGAGAGAACATGACTCGGTGCGTGCCAGATTAGAGACTTCACACCTTCCAATACTTCTGCCAGAAAACTGACACCCGGTTTTTGCAATCAGCCATAATTTAATGAAGCTTCACGCCTTAGGGCGAGCACAACGGGAACGCCAAGGCTGGGACCCGAGGAAGATGTGAAAGTGACCAGCTCGCTCAGGTCCGCCACCGGCGCTGCTGCAGCCGGGAATCGCCACAGCCCACTCGCCAGCACTGCGCCCATCGGCAACTCCCCGCGCAGCTTAAACCCAGGGCCCGCAGGCCCGTCCCCGCCGAGGGCGCTGCAGGTGGGCGGGCGGAGCCTGCGCGGTGAGCGGACGCCCGACGGCGCAGGCAGGGGGCCGAGGCAACCTCCGTGCGCTCAGCAGAGGAAACCGCGGCGGGGGACGGCGGCCAAAGCCCCGACAGGCCCGGTGGGGAGGATGGGGCCAGACCCCTTACCTCTTCCGCAGCTGAAGCCATGGTCCGGCTGGGTCCGTAAGGCCCAAGCTACAACCGCACAGGGGAGGCCGGAAACGCCGCACCAAGGGCTGAGGCCGAAACGCACAAATCGCAACCTCCGCGCACACCCGCTCCCTGCACGCGGCGCCTCTGGAACCTTCGCAAGGTCGTCGGCCCCGCCCCTAGTCCCGCCCGCCCAACTCGGTCCCGCCCTGCCGAGCCTGGCCCCGCCTCGCCCCCTAGGAATGCGTGACTCTCGCGAGCAAACCGGAAGTTCGAGAAGTTAACGCCTCTTCCTCCCTGCCCGGGCAACTGTGTGGCTTATACTTAGGTCGCCTATATTCTCGCTGCGCAGTCGCATCTCAAAACGGCCGCCTTCGCGTACCTTAAGCCAATCCCGGAAATAACGTGCGTACCTGTGAGATCTAAGTCGGAAGTTGACTAGAGAGTCGGCTACTTCCGTGCCCTCTAGGACACCAGGCCAACTGGGAAGCCGTCCTGCCGGAGGTTAATCTGGGACCTGCTGAGAGAAAAGGCCAAAAAAGGGTAGAAGAGACAGCCCATTTATGTTAAAACGGGAACACCAAGATCTTAAGTGTGGAAGGTCCTGAAGGGAACAGTTGTTCATTGGCTCTGGTCCCCGAGGCGTCACCGCTAGTCAGTGTCTACGAGATGACGTCATCGCTAACCACGGTGGGTGGCGGGGTTTCGCTAGACACGTGAAGGGCCGAGCGGCGCCGCGGGAATACACTCGGGGTGGTAAGATTTCGGTTCGTGGTGGCTGTTGTGGGCTTGCCGCCTTCTCGCGGACGGCGGAAGCACCCAACTGGTGCCCTTTCCTCTTTACCGAGAATAATGAGAATTTCTAGGTCTCACTCTGCTTTAAGTGAGTCTACTGACGACTTTTGAAAACGTGGAGCTGCGTTCGGCAACTCTACTGGCCCTGGCGGCTCCGCACCCCTGAAAAGCTCACTTTTCAGGTTAGCCTCTGGCAGCCTCCAAACGTCTGCAACACGGTTGAGAACATAAACAACAGCCCTTGGGGAGTCAAGTAGCCTGTATTCAGCTTTATATATTGCCCAAGGTAGCGAGCGATTAGAATCAGCAAATCAGAAGGAAAAAAGCTAGAAAAAGGCCATCTGACCATCAGGGTAGTAAAGAGGAATAGGATGTACAGCCCCAAAACAAATTACAGCTGCGCACCACGACATGTCTCCCAACCGTGACGTTAAAAAAGCCAGATATAGACAAGTTTATTTCATTTGGTTCCATTTAAGTGAAATCTTAAAACAGCAAAACTAGTCCATGGTGTTAAAAATCAAGATAGTTTTTCCTTCGGTGGGGAGGACGATGACAGAAAGGAGCCACAAGGGGGCTTTTGAGGATCAGATAGTGTTTCTTGGGTTGGATGCTAGTTACAGGTATGTTCACTTTGTAAAAATTTACATTGAGTAAACTTACCATTTGTGTAGTTTCTATTCTATGTTATATTTAACTAAAAATTAGATTTACTTAGGCCCAGGGGAGAATTTTCCCGAAGTGACAGAAATGTTACTCTTGATAGCCACAGTTGTCAAAAGTCATAGAATGAACTACTCAAGATCTGTGCATTTTCTTCTATGTTAATTGTGTCTGTTTTTTAAAAAGTGCCCAGTGGAAACCCTGGAATTATTTAGGTACTTAGGGCAACTGTGTGAAAGCTCGACCCAATGGATCGATTTTTATATTGGCTTGATTATGCACCTGAGGCAACTCCTCACTCCAGGTATCTTAACATCACAAGATTTTGAATACCGTCTATCATTCAGTGACTCCAAAATCCATATTTTCAGCTCCACCACCACTCTGAGCTCCAGACTCTGCTCTATTAAGCACAAATTCAGCTTGTCTAAAAACAAAGGAACAAACACCGCTCTCCCAATTTCTCATCCTCACGCCCCTCCAATCAGTTCCTCCAATTATTCTCCAGCTCTGTGAATAGTCACTTCATTCTCTTAATTGCTCAAGACAAGTAGCCATACAGTCTCAGTTCCTACAGCCCATCCTTGCTGGCTTTATCTTCAAAATATGTCAAGAATCAAACCACTTCTAAAACCTCCACTGCTACCACCCAAGAAAGACTAAGCTGTTACTATTTTGTGTGGAGGTTTAGCTTCTTAACTGGTTTGTCTGCTTCCCCCGTGCCTTTAGTTTTCAACAGAGCAGCCAGAATAACCTTTTCAAATCATTCTACCACTTTGCTTAAAACCTCCAATCACTTCCCATTAGGCTTAAAATAAAGTCCAAATTCCTTACTATGACCTAGAATGTTCTCCATGATCTTATTTCACCTTTGTCAGTCTCATGTCTCACCTCACAGAACTCATTTCTTGCCACTCTCCCCTCTCTCTGGTTTAAACACTTACATTTTTGTCATTCCTTGAATCCACTGAATTTGCTCTCACCTTCAAGTCTGTACTGTGTGTTTTCTTTCTGTCTGAAATGCTGTTCCTCCAGATCATCCTATAGATGATCTCTTTACTTATCTCAGGTCTCTCAAAGTAACCCTAGGGGGGTTCTTCCTGAGTATTATTTAGGGTTCAATCAGAGGAGCAGAATCAGTAGGAGACAGATACTGACACAGTTGTGGGAACTGACTAAGCAAGTCTGAAATCTGTAGGCCAGATGGGGGAATGGCTCACCAGGCCGACTGCACCCAAGAACAGGTTGAAGCTTTCATCCACAAAAAGTCATGGAGGGAAGAACAAAGCGGCATAGAACTCCATTCTTCTTCCGGAGAGGGGTTGGGGGTGGGAATCTCAGACTGGCTTTTAAGGCCTTCCAACTGATAGAAGCAGTCAGTCCCACGCAGATCATCCAGAATAATCTCCCTCATTCAAAGCAAACTGATTAAGGGCTAAAATACTATGTGGGAAATACCTTCATAGCAACACGTAGTGTTTGGATAACTAGGGAGTGTAGGTTAGCCAAGTTTACAGATACAAAACCATCCTACCCGCCATCCTACCAACTTCATCCTCATCACCCTCACAATTTCTCGCCACCCTCCTACCCTGTTTTTCTTCCTAGTACTTACTAACACCTGAAATGTATTAGTCCTTCCCTACTACAGCGGTCAGTTCTCTACTGCAGGGCAGTTGTGGGCATCGTGCTCACCCTTCCCCTGACAGAGCAATGTCTGGAGACTTTTGGTTGTCACAATGGGGCAAATACATGGCATTTAGTGGGTGGAGGCCAAAGATGCTACTAAATAGCCTACAAGGCGCAGGACAGTGCCCACACAAAAGAACCATCTGGCCCAGAATGTCAACAGAGCCGAGGTTGAGAAGTTCTGCACTAGTTTAAGCCCCACAGAGGCAGGGTCTTTCTGTTCACTCATTTCTTACACTTAGAACTGCGACTGGCACAGCAGGCAATCGGTTAATAGTACCTGAATGAATTTAATAGGCCTGGCAATCTACATTTTTAATGCCCACACCCCTACCCTTGCAAATAATTCTTACCAGGAAGTTTGGGAAACAGCCCTAGATTAAGTAAAGGCTTTAGATGCTTGACTTCAAATACACTTTCTGTTTATTACTGACTGACTTAGGGTTAGTTACTTAAACTCTCAGAAGCCTCTGTTTTCTTGTGTCTAAATAGGGACTTGAATATCTAGTAACACTTTGGGATTAAATTAAGGTTACTCACATAAAAGCATTTAGCACAGTCCCTAAAAAAACAGTAAGCACTCTTTAAATGTTAGCTATAATTTATTACTAAGCCACCTATACCTATGTCCATGCTGTGACCTTATCATATACTCCACTACCCATCTCTGAAACCTTAAACTCTACAAAGGCCACCTTCTGAACTCAGTATTTTGTTTGCCCAGCACTCCGACTTCCTAACATGCCAATTTCCACCTCATCAATACTGCAGTCCTTCAGCTCCTCCGTTTTTTCCTCTTTTGGCCCCTCAACCTAGATTTATGAGGATCAGTGTTGCTATTCTCATCTTAACTAACTCGTTTGGCCTTCCGTCATTCTATGCCTATTCAGCAAGACTCCAAGCTTTGTGTTTTCCTTTCCCCAAAATAAGGCTGGTGACCACCCTCATTCTCTTCCGTATCTTCTCCCATCTTCCCTTTCGGACAGGCTTTCTGAAAACACCTCACATCTCCCATTCCCAGGAGTCAACAAAACAAACCCAGCTCTGCTTCTCTCCAGCTGTGTCCTATGATTTTCCTTACACCTGTCGTACAGAAGCAAAACTAACTCCTTGTCCTTCTGCTACTGTAATTGAGTACATCTGATCTCAAAAAAAATTAAAACTTTGCATCCTGAGATAAACCAAAAACAAAAGATCACCAGTAAGGCATACATACACACATCAAGGCTGTTGTGTCTAGTTCTAGTTCCCCAAATAAATAAAACTGAGCCTAAGGCTCCCCTGTAAAATTAAATTCCCTAAAAGCAAACGACATTTTATCTTTTGCAGCGCTGGTGTCTAGAAAGATGTGATAATAGCATGAGAATTGTTTTGCCCACCACGAACAAACTAATTATGGGCTCTTTACTGGAAATTGTGTAATTTTTTCCTTGAAATACGTATTATTACTATTTGGTTAGTCCATCCTTCTAAAGCCTGAACATCTTGTACATTTTTCTTGCAAGTAAACTTTTAAAAGATTTTGCTCTGAGTCTCCATTGGACAGTAGCTGACCCTTGAACAACAAGAGGGTTGGGGGCACCAATCCCCCGTACAGTTGAAAATCCACATATAACTTTTGACTCCCCCAAAACTTAACTGCCAATAGCCTACTGCTGACTGGAACGCTTACCATCAATTGACACGTATTTTGTATGTTACATGTATTATATACTGATTCTTACAATAAGCTAGAGAAAATGCTTTTTCAAATTATTGCAAATCTCAAAATTTGCAATATATTTATTGAAAAAAATATGCATGCAAGTGGACCCTCATAGTTCAAACCCAACTGTAGTAAGTCTCGTTAAAGTATAACTTCAGAAATGTGAAATCAAGACTTAGGAAAATATAAAATGAACATATGGCAAATACTCTATTCAGTTCATTAGTTAATGAGGGAACCAACAAGATGTCAAAACTGTATCAAAGTGCTGCATAGCTGGGTACTTATGGGTAGTTTCACAATGGAATGTTAGTGTAAGGTTGCAAAGTTAGATACAAACTGGTTGTCATACTACAAAGCAATAAACTATATAACCTTTGGAATTACATTTCTGAAAAGTAGGGATTTACATCCTTACCAGACAAAAATCTACAACATGTCATTTCACTAAATGTAGAACCTCTAATCAACAGTGAACAGTGAGTTCCACCTACAATTCACATCAAGACCACTCATGACCTCTTAACTGACAAATTCAGTAGATATTTTCTGAATTATTTGTTTTACTTTTCATGTGAGATTTCTCAGTGTTTAAAATACCACATGCCAAACAAGATCTTTGTGGGCTGGATTTGAGACACAAACTGTAATTTTACCATCTCTGATTGTTTTTTAATACATGCTGAATTCCACGAGGAGCTGACTAGTCTCTTGGACTCCCAGAACAGAATGCAAATTAGAACAAAATTCAAATTGAGGTTCTCAGCCCCATCCCTCCACTTCCAGGGGCACCTCTAGGATTCTGTTGGCATTAGATGGCATCACCCACTGTGCTGTACCTTGGAAGACTAGCAACAGTCACCTAGCCCGGATTAGCTGATCAGATTTCTCCGAGATCTTGGAATTGGGACACTGAGGCACTAGTCCATCTCTGCTGCTCACTTGGAGAGAGGGCAGGGGAACTTGGCAGTTGTGCACTTAGAAGCAGGGAAAGCCTGTTTTCAGAAAAGCAACAGCAGATGAGCACCACCTGGGGCAAGACAAGCAGAAGAGCGATTAAGAGCACAGCTCCCTAAGTTCTGGACGGCTTCCAGTCCCAGTGCCTCTTCAGGCCTGCTTTGTCTTTGGTGCCTATGAGATAAATATTCCTATTTCCTTTTAATTAACTGACTCATTTTAATTAAGGTAGCTTGTGGGAGTTTGTGACTTGCAACCAAGGACTCTATAGAGAGGAATAGAGGGCACTTGGCAGTGCTGCTTTACAAGACCCCACTGTGTAGGGTGTGGCCTGCAGCAAACCTGGGCATATTTTTCTTTCTAAATGGCCTGGAGGCTAGTGTCAATAAGAAGTGTTACATGAACACTGGGTTCAGACAATTCAGAATAAAGTCGACTAGAAAACAATAAAGGTACATGTGGACTTCAGAACAAATGTTTATTACTGCTTAATGGGGCCAAAGGGGCAACACAAAGGACTGAAAACATCACTGACTTAAAAAAGCAGTCACCTTGTTACCTTCTTGGCTGAATTTGTTTATTTCACAAGGCTTCATTCAACATGAAAACAAGATATTAATCCAATTCAAGTTCATAACGATTATAAAAGTAAACATTTGTGGGGACAATGTACAATAAATTGCACTTTTCTTAACAAGCATTACATTTACATTTATAGTGTACTATACATAATACATGGGAGTATGGAAACACCTAATTGGTCAGTGTTTATGGAGGAGAGAGGCTGCTAGCTGATACTTCTTTTGTAGTCAGTGCTGCTTGGGCTAATCAATTCCTTTATTCTAGAACCTGTTTTCATTAGAGAAGCTGTGGGCAAAATCATGGAATTCATAAATATAGATGGTGCAAAATTTCTACCACCTCCTCAGCAAGGGAAAGGTAGGAGCTGAAAGAAAGCACATGGGGCTGACTGAGAAACTTTCCCTCATGTGAACTAAAGATCCATGTGTTACGCAAAACAGCAAAAATACAAAACTGATGCCAAAGGCTATTGGGGCATCTTAGATTCTGGGACCATCTCTAGCCTGTGCTTTCATGACACCAGAGTCTTGAAGCATTTATATACTTATAATTCAATTTCTTATATTTTATTCCATATATAATATATAGTTATTAAAAGTTACATTTTAATGGAAAAGGTTTTACATATTAACATATTGCCAATGAAAAAGAGAAGTAACTTAAAATTTTCTACTCAATGATTCTGTTTTCAGAATACCACTAATGATAAACCAGGGATGGTGGTGGAGAGAATGGAACAGGTTGAAGATGTTTTATAGCAGGTAGCAAATTCATTTGGAGATAAGCTTGACATGTAATCATTTAGATGAAAACTGAGAAGGGACCTGACTGCCGTCACTAAGGTCCTCCTGCTCATCCTCCTTTCTCGTTACAGCTCAACGTTGCCACCAACCTATTGAGGTGCAGCACACACCAAAGTTTTCATTTTGACAGCTTCTGAAAAACAAGGGAATTCCTATGGTAAAGGGCATTGCCTGTATTATTTGGAAGCCCCTGTGAGAGAGGAAGGGTGTTTGTATCTGATTGTAGGAAACAGGCCACTGAGCTGTTGTCTGGCCTTCTGTATTTATCACCAGTGTGCGTTCAGTTACATGGTCCCTGGGTATTCACATACTCTATATAAAATTCCACCCATCACTCTCACACACATATTCCCTAACACACCTACACCCTAAACACACACACACACAATATTTAAAACAACAGAGTCTGTCCATTCTCTTATTTACTTGTAATCCAAACAAGAAATTCAGAGCTATTTTGGAGTGTTTTTTTAAAAGAGTGATCATCTTGTTAAGTAATTAAAAGTGTTCTTTCCCAGAGAGACCAAACAAACAAGGTATTTGCTTTTTCCTTTAAAGGGGCCCTGAAATCAGACAGCCACCTTAGCAGAATAGTTACTAGACTGATTTCAGCTAAAGAAAAAAAACTCTTACATGAGCTGCACATGTTATTCTCATCTCAGTAACTTTTCACCTCCTTTAAGGAGCTCTCATCTCTTGTGCCCTAAACTGTGTTTTTTTCACTTTAAGGGCTTTGCAACAGGGGTTTGAGAAAAATAAGTATTAATACATAGTATAAAAGAATGAAAATTTTGAAAAAATTGAAACAAGATAAATACTATTAATATCCCAACATCAGTACAAAAACTGCTTTTCTACTTTATGGAAATTTAAGAACACCAATGAAAAAGAAACTGCTAACTTAATAGCTAGGAGAGGGGAAGAAAGATTTTCATTATATGTAAAGGTAGGTCATAGGCCTATATGACATTCCTATTAGTGTTTCTAATAGGCACTCCTATACAGAACATTAGATAACAGAGAATTTCTTTGCATTAAATTACATGTAACTAAATATAACTGAATTTGTGCCATGGCTCAGGATGTGGGAAGCTAGCAAACATATGCACTGCAAAATTCAGCTTGGTTTCTTTTAGCTTTAAAGAATGTGTTAAACAAGATTCTAAAGATACAAAAGCTAATGGACTAAATTACAAAGTTGAAATTCATTCCCTTAATTTATTCTGTAGGATTTAATGAATAGAGAAATCACCATTTTTCAGAATACTGCAAAAGTTGAATGTTTGGTGGAATGTTTTATACAGTGTATCCTAGGAAAATGTGAAAAACCCTCTAGAATATTGAAAATTTTCTGGATATTTGGGCTGGATAATCTAAAAGAAATTCTGGATAATCTAAAAGAAATTCAAGAGAAGAATAGCAACTCTCCAATGTACTTCAAAATAATATTTAAAAATCAGAACTAGCAGTTACTTAATGCTGAGATGCATGAGTTTTCAAATAATAAAGGATGAAAGACAGGTGGTTTGGATTTTGAAATTTGTTTTCCATCTTTTGCTATTGCTACTGACCTAAAGGCAATGCAGTGAGGAACAGTTGGAGGTATGGTACCAATACACATACCCCAAGTATGATATGGAACTGGAAAAGAAAAAAAAATCTATAGATTGCAATTATGATCTTTTGAAAGAGTTTAAAGAACATGCAAAGGACAGATTTATTAAATGTTTGGAATGTATGAGTTTTCAATACATCATACCTGATGATTTTGTTTAGAGGAAAAAGTATAAGGGGCTATGAAACTGAGTGAGTTAACAGGTAAGCACTGGACCCAAAGCCTTTCTACTTCTCCCTAAACTACCATTTAAGGAAAATTATGCAAGTTAGGCCTACTGTGGAATGTGCTGATTTTTGGAAGTTAAAAAGAGATCTGTACAATAGAACTGTGAGATGCACAAAACATAAAAGAACCTTTTTAATTTAGCTGGCCATTTGATAAGGCAACTTGTACAAGGCTTCTTGAAATCAAAGCATAAAGTACCAGTAAAGCCAACAAATTATACTAAATGATTTACAGAAATAAGTACCAATGCAATTTTCTAGCCATTATACTAATATATATGATATATATTATATATATATATTAGCTTTACTAAACCACTATGTAGGGAATCTTTACATTAACAGAGACCCTTGGAATGATGGATTATTTTCCTTTTTTAGTAAAAGGAAATGAATATTATGATGAAAGGTATCAGAATAACAACAAAAAAGCGAATTCTGTAAGAAAGTATTATTTGATGAGTGTAACAAAGGATAAGAAAAAACCCCATCAGTTTTATGAGCTGTAATGATATGAACACTTACCAGTGCAGGGGGCTTCACTTTTTAGAGAGGGAAGGATCCACCATGAGCAACTTGTAGTGCAAGCTCCTGGATTTGAGGCAGCTCTTATTTACTTGCAAGAGTGTGTTACTTTTAATTGCAACATATGGCACAGATGAGAATCACAATGGTACTACAGAGTTTAAGATCCTTTGCAAATAATATGTTCAACAATGAAGCCAAGGATGAGATTCACAATAAATGTTACTGTACATAGCAGACAGTAGTTTGGTAGGCATCAAAGGACCAAAGGCCTCCAAAAGAGCTTAGAAAATGGAAAAATTAGATTTGCCCTTACCAGAGGATTCCCTGCAAGGACTATTTATATAGACATGTTAACTATAATTGAAAAAAATATTTCCATCAACTTTTAAACAACAGCTTTACCTTTCCATGAGATAGGTATTTCTATAAAGATTTCATAGTCAATCAAAAATGTTACAAATGCATTTGCCTCTTTTCACCTAGAGGGACCAAGGACACATTTTTAGGGAGCTAGAAATCAGGAAAAGTTGCCTAACAGTATATTAAGATGATGTGAAGCTGACCTCTATCTAGTTCCTATTTCATAACTTTAACAAAGGTACAGTATGTTAGTGTTTTCTTAAGCAAGTGTATGTCAACATTCAATGAAATACCCTGTCCCTGGTTCTGAATTCTAGCCTAAGCACAATGGCTGAACCTGGGCCTTGCTAGGCTTCCCTGGTGAAGGTTCCCTAACACTGCAACTTGGAATATCCACTTCTGACTTTAGGTTTTGCCAGAAGTCACAACTGTGCTCATACTAAAGGAGCTTGCAATTACCAGGCAGAGTTCTTAAAAGAATGTGTTAGAATTCCAGGGCTAAAATGACTTATTTTATCCCGTGTTTATCAAAATCTAGTTCTTTTTATCAACAGCCTATCTTATTCCATGATTCTTGGTATTTCATTTCCAGATGTACCCAACGGGAAATGAAAATAAACTAATTCTCTTGGGAGACTGCTCAGTCCTAGGTCTGTTCTTTCCTGTGACATGATTATCACTATCCAGGGAATCAGTTTCAGGAGGAAACCTAATAGTGGTCATGACTGGCCCCACAGTGTGCTTTATCAGAATAAATTCTGAAAAGTTAAGAAGTTTAGGTTTCAGTCTTTTTTTTTTCTATGACAAATATCTTCCTGTCACTTTAACCTTGGAATAGAAGACATCTCCATTTTTATGTACGATAAAAATAATTATGAATAATTAGTTCTAAATAAAAAGCATTTAGTTCTAAATCACTTATTTTCAACTAAACATCAGGCATATAAAATAATATAATACCATGATGGATCTGAACACAGCCTTCCATGAAGAAGCTTGAAACGGGTATTCAACACAAATCAGATCAGTTTAAATAACATCCCTTTGAAAAGTGTCATACAAGAAAGAGTGAGAGCTATGCAAAAGATTCTGGCTTGCTTTCTGGCCTGCTTTATTTTCCTTCACAGGGGACACCAGGGAGAAGCCTACTGGGTTTCCGTCGCTCTGACTGTTGTGCTTGGGTGCGGCGAGAACTATGTGCTCTCCTTGGGTGGCTGGGTCACCTGTGGCAGCTGCAGTGGCTGGGTGCCCGTGGCCGTTTTGATAGAGTTCAGGGTTTTGCTAAACCAAGAGTTTTTGGCAGCTTGGATTTCATTCATAAGGGCTCCTCTCTGATGTTCAAGTTCCTAATCAAAGAAAAAATATCATCTGAGTTACACAAGTGTTTTCTATCTGAGTTATATAAATGTTTTCTCTGTCAAAAAAACAAGAGTATAGCTTTTGGAATCCCCAGGTCTATATAGCAAATGTTTTCCTCCCACAAAAGCCAGGAGAGATTTAATTGGCTTCTTAATGCAAGAAGAGTTACCACTCAACCCAGAATCTGCACTTTCTCTGAACAGTGAAATGAAACCTCATTTTAGTTTTACACCCTGCAATTTTAGGTCCAAATTTAGGTTTAGGTTGCAACCTGAGGTAATATATTTAAGACCACAAATAAAACATTTAAGTGACTATATTTCTACTGGTGCAAACATGAATGAGTTCCCATTGCAAACCCATGGCTTTCGCACCAAAGAGCATCTAAGGTCCAGCGCAGACACAGTTAAGAGTTGCTAGCGTGGCACAGGTTGGGGCATATGGTGGTGGGGAAAGATCACTGATGAAAAGGAAATGGGAACAGTCCATCTAAAAGCAGGACTATTTTTCTAATTATGTTATCCTCTAACACGGAAAGGGATTATGGGGAATGGGATTTGGCAAAATCAGGTGAAGGTGACAAGAAGTTCCAAAGCTAGGAATGGGCGTCAGCCGACAGCCCACTGTCAGGGAAGGGGCGGCGGAGGAGCCTAACTTTCACCTGCAGGGTCAGCTGCCGAGGGACCAACTTCAATGAGAACACACCTTGGCAACAAATGTCGGTAGATTTAAAAAGCGTATGCTTAAATTCTCAAAGATACAGTTTGAATTATTAAACCTTCGTTTGAAATTAAGGGTTTGTTTATACCAGTGTTTATTAAAAAATAATGACATAAAAACTATGGCAAGACACATCAGTGGGCAGGAAAGAGATTCATCATATCCATAACACCTCAGGATTCTGAGCCAGACGGGTGCATTTTGAGGCACTAGAATACCCTAACCCTAGACCACTGTTTGCTTTCTCTTGTTCTTTACCGGATCACCAACCTGGATCTTACACTTGGCCTCCACCAGCTGCAGTTTGGTTTGTGCCAATTCCAGCTCCATCTCCCTCAGCTGCTTCTTGAGTGAGTCCTTCTCGTCATCCAGTTCGAGTCCCTGGTCCTCTCTGCTTGTGGCTGCTAGTTTCAAAGTGCCCTCCTTGCTGAAAATGTCACTGCAGTGTTTACACGCCATCATTTTACCCTGAAACAGCCAAAAGAGAGGACCAACATCAAACTCTATGTCACAGCATAGATCACTTCCTGAAATGATACAGGCTTTTTATTTGGGGGTTGCTTGTTGTCATCAAATGCAGGCCCACTTCTAAAGGTAATTATTGCTCTTGTGCTGCAACCAAAATGGATCTAATCAGCACAAAATGCAACTGTCTGTGAAGAGTGCTCCTGTTTCTTCAAGTATCTCTAGAGAGACCCTGGGAGTAGAAATACGATGGCATCCCTTTGAAATATGTTCCAGAAATTTTGCCCTACCATGACTCTTAGATCCCAAGCCCCATGTCATATCCTCTACAGGCAGGACCCTCATTAAACCCTACAGCTAATGCCTCCAGCCCCATTTGATAAATGAAGAAACTCAGAGTTTAAGTAACCTGCCTCTAGTAGACCGAGGAAGGTGATTATAACTAACCTAGATCTACCCCCTTGGGTCAAAGTGTATGTCCTTTTGTTCAGCTTTAAGCAAGGATGATCATCATTGTTCAAGGTAACAGAAGTAATCACCGCGGGCCTGGGTCGCCAGTCCAGCACACAGCACTCAACAACAGTAACTCTTCTCAAGACCATGTGCTATTGTTTTCTTAAAATACCTCCAAAAATACTTCAGAAATAAAAGATATTACAGAATATTTCTATTGTGATGTCCTGCTGTTAAAACAAGCTCCACATGCCCATAACTGAAACTATGCTCCACACACACACACACACAAAGCAACTCTCCCCATGCTTCCGTGTCATGGGGCACAGCTCCACCATTCAGGCCTGCAGCGCCTTCAGTGTCTTCTACTCATTAGCTTCTCCTTCATTTCACATTCAGCCCATAATTCTTCCTCTGACATGTCCAAGCTCTGTATCCCAGGCCTGAGTCTTTGTCAGACACCTTCTTGACCCCACTGATTTCCTTCTTACTGTGCTTTTTAGATTACTGCTTGACTAATATTCATTAAACTCTTAAAAGATATCTTGTAACTCTCTTAAGAACCTATAAGAGTAATCAGCCCAGAACTGGCACTAAATAGGCATACAGAAGTATTTGTCATGTGTTTTTGGTTGACAAAATATTTGTTGAACAAATGAACAGTTAGTGATGGCTTTTCAGTCTGGGTCTTAAATGATTAAAAGTTTATGGAGCTGGGTAAGCAGTTTTATTAGGCTGAACCATATGAAGGAACAGATTAATCTCATGATAGGGAGGACATTTCAGCAGCGAGAACACTGCAGGGCATCCAAGGTGACAGCTCAAGCAGAGAGTACATAATGCACCAGGGACAGGTACGAAGTGAGCAGAATTCTCCACGGCCATGTTGCAAAGGTCCTTAAATGTAATGCTACTGATTCCTGATTTTATCCTATAGGAAAGGCATTCACTTCACCAAACCTGTGCCACATGCTGGAGACAGAGCTATGCGCCTCATGATGCCAAGTGTGCCAGGCATGCTGAGGTACTAAGGTACAGCAGAGGCCGCAGATTTCCACCCAACACCCATCCCGTCCTCAGCAACAGAGCCCTGATGTTATTTGGGCTAGTAAAATGCCTAATTAAAAGGTGCCATTTTCCCGGACTCTCTTGAAGTAGGTGTGGCCATGGAATTAAGTCCTGATATGTAAGCAGAAGTATGGTATGGAACTTCTAAGAAGGCTGTTTGGAGAAAGCTCACCCAGCTGGAGGTGGACCCTTATATATCCTTGCATCTCCTGGCCCAAAATTCTACCATCGAATATGGGTGTGAAGGTGGAAATGCCAGTTGACAGGCTTGGCTTTTAGGTGGCCTTGCGGATGAAAGCCCATGCTGAGGATGTGGGTCACCGATAGCTGATGAGCTGGATTTCTGACGGAACCAAGGCTCTTTCCCCTATTGGACTCCTGGTGCATGAGATAATCAACATATTTTGTGTTCCAGCCAATGTTTTTCAGGTTTCGTGTATGTGGTCAATCTAATTCTAAACAGATACACAACGTGATATAGTCAGTTTATATTTGGGAATGCTCATTCTGCGCATAGTGTAGAGGATTAACTGAAGAGGAGATGGTAATAGAGGAGGATGGAAAGTTGGGAGCTATGGCATCACACGAAACAAGAGATGAAGGGAAACAGCCCTGGGGAAAGAGGAGGCAGTATGACTAAGTACGGACTAAGGGTATGGACTGTAGTGTCTGACTCCCTGGCCTCAAATCCTGGCATTGCTGCTTAGCAGCTGTGTGACCTTGAGCAAATGAATTACCTATTTTGGTAATCATCATCAATTTAAAAAAAAGATATAATAAGTCAGTCAAAAGAAGATGTAACAGGGCCTATCTTCTCAGGCAGTTGTGAGGGTTAAATGGGATAATACACATAAAACCTTGGCACATCACAATCAGTCAGTGTTTAGTAAGTGTTAGCTGTTGCTCTTTATTTGGCTAAAACAAGTTCAAATTCCTCTTCCTGAAGTCATGGCCTTTCATTAGGTAACCTACCTACTTATCCGGCATTTTCCTCTGTTCTGTAATACGCACTCTAATCACATCAGTCCCCTCAGTGAGATACTGAGAGACTCACTGCAATGTCTGAGTCTTCTTAAGTCCTTTTTAAGAACGTCCTTTTCAAGTCCCTTTAACTGAATTGTACCCATCCTGCTCTAGTCCACCTTCCTTCATAGAGTCATCTTTGGTCTGTGGTTCTTACAATTCTGCTTTCTCTACCCCTCTGATTGTCAGTGTTATCTAACTCAGCACTTAGATCCTTTTGAACTATCTCTTAAATGTTTCACGGGCATATGTATAACTTGCTCCTGTAGGAAAACTCTAAGTTTTTGTCATATATAATTTCTGTAAAAATACAGAAGTCTAATAGCGATGTCTACAATAGATGCTCAATAAAACCTTTACTGGGGGATCAGTATAAATCCTTGATTCATTTTTACTTCCAGAGATTTTAGTTCTGGACTAAAAAGTTAACCCTTTTATGCCAAGACACTTCATCAACTGAGTCTCAGTCCGTGTTCCTACACTGGTCAAAGAATGATAAAGGATAAGTAGGAAGAAGGGCAAAGGAAGACCAGAAAGGGATGGTATGAACCCAAATTTCAGCAGCTTTGGGAAGGGAAACCACTAACTCTATACCCACTAATAATCACAGGCTTTTCTTTTTTAAACCTGAAAGAAGAAAAAAACACTTCTGGAAAACAATGTCAGAATAAGGTTTATGTTTTCAATTCTCATGCCTCAGATTTTCAGGTTATTAACATATAAATATGTATTTTTGAGTATGTACTGTATAAGTATTAAGCTAAACACTGTATACACATTACCTTATTTATTCTGCAAAATGATCTTCTGAGGCAGGCCATATTATCTCTATTTTATAGAATGCAAAATAAAGCTTAGAAAGATTAAAATGTCTTGTCCAATTAAATTATATGCTAAAGTGACCAGAAGGCATTTATTTACTAGTATGAAACCTGAATATATTCAAATGGAAGTGTGTCAGGTTTCTGTAACACAGGTCCCAGCATGGGCTGTACAAGCACTGCTTCTTAAGCATACCGTTCAGTTTACCCTGGTTTGTACAGAATAAACACTCCTTTTTTCAAATAGACAATCAACATAGGGAGTTTACCACCAGGGGGCAGTATGTAAACAAATGCTACAGGTTTTCTTGCAAAACAATCCTCTAAAGAACCAGTTACCCAACACGTGTTTTCCAGCCAATTCTTGCAGTTCTCTTTTGTGCCTGGTGCTTAGGATTCATGAGAGCAATCGGACAATCCTACTGGGCTGCACGCTGGAGCCATATCAATCTGGGTGCAGTCAGGAGGCAGGCTGCCCAGGGTTCCCAGGTTTCTCCCATCCAAGAGCCTCCAGGCGGCTCTGGGACAACCCTGGAGCCCCACTGCCTGCCTGTGATAGCCAGTAAGACTTACGGGCACTTCACCTTTCAGCTGGCAGGGAAGAGAATCCACCCAGATCAGAAGAGCTACTATTCTTCAAATTTCCTAAATCATTTAAAACGGAGCGGGAGGTGGGCGTGATTCTACAAGCTGTCCTGCCTGTGGGTGTCGTCATGTAATGGGATTTTCCTATCAGGTACTTACTAAAGACTGACTTTGGAAGAAGTTATATCACAGAACTATTTCACTGTTCCTCACCTTTACCACTTCCAGCTCCTCCTTGCTGGATGCCTGCTGTTTCTCCAGCCTGGTACTTAACTGGGAACAGATCTAAAGAAAAGAAGAGAGTTTCTTTACTGGAAAGTAGAACGACTCTTGCAGCGTGTGCACGTAACTGTTTACCAAGTCACACAACCCTAGCATCTCTGATGCTAGAAGGGGCTCCAGATGAAAGTACATGTCTATCTTCATTAGTAGACAAACACATGGGGTAGTTATTTCTGTCAGTAGCCTTTGAAATTAGTTTCAATCAATCCTCACTTGGAATCAATCTATAGAATCTTTGCTGAATGCCCACTCTGTGCAAGGTACAATGCTGAGAATCTGAGGAAAAGAAATCTGAATGAGAAATGTATGTACAGCCATGAAGAGAGTCTCTGTTGGGTTTTCCAATCCAAATGTTTCTTTAAGTGGCAGAGTAAAGCAAAGGTAAAGTGACCAGGGAATATAAAGGCTAAACTCGTATCAAGTGGTTTGGCAACATAGCATAAAGTGAAGAGCCTAGAAGTCCAGCTCTACTGCTTCCAGCACTGTGTCCTCGGGCAGATTCACTGGCCTAAGCTGCTGCTGTTTCCTTGGGACTGAAGTGTTGTGCTGTGATAATCAATGGAAAAAAGTGTATGTGAAGGAATCAGTATAGCACCTGGCCAAGTTTAAGTGCTCATTAAATAAATCTCATTATTTTGAATCTGAAATAAGATGCTAACAGCAAATAGTAGAAACAGGTAGAAATAAGTGTTTTCGAAGCCAAAACACTGTTTAAAAAAACTACTGGAAGTTCAAATTCCTTGAGTGAAATAAAATCTTTTAATTTTGAAAAGCATAATAAAGTTAGGGGATGCCAAATTTTACAGTACAATTTGGACTAGAAACATAAAAGGTCTACCTCTATTATCAAAACACATTTAAAAAATCCCAGTCTATTCAAAAATGGTTCTAGAGACCAGAGCCTTCTTGCTCAGTTCAGTGTCGTTTCTGCAGATCCAGTCCCGTAGACAGCAAGCAGGACTGTCCTGGCTGCTGTTAAAAACAAGCAGTCTCCCTAGTAATTCTGGCAAGCCATATGCCCTTTTAAATAAACCCAAACATTGTGAAATATAGCCAATTCCAACTATAAAATACATTTACATTATGTTTTATATCCTAATTACCTTCAAACAGATTGGGCTGTTTCCTTTTACATTATGTGAAGTGCATGCCAGATAATATTCAAGGATAGTCCCAGTATTACTATTTTGAAGAGTGTTTCATATGGCGGCCACCCATGGCCTAACGTGGTGAAGAAAGAAATGCCTTTGCTGTGATGGCAAGTTCCATGGTACATGGTCTTTAACCTGTGTTGGTTAATGTCTAACCATCCCTTCTTCTAGTTACCCAAATTCAAAATCTCAGGATCACTTTCAGTGTTTTCCCTTGTCTAGCAAAAAATGACTACTTCTTATATCTTCCTCTGCTCTGTCGGACTACCATTTTCTGTAGTTCAGGGCCCTACATTTTCTTACGTAGACCCCACTGTTAGTCTCTTACTGGTCAGTGTCTTTGCCTGCGGGTCTCTCCACTTGGTTCTACATTTCTCACTGGGACAGATTAATGCCAACAGTATGTTCCTGATCACAGCAGTTTCCTGCTCAGACATCCTACTACAAATCTGAGGAACCTTCCTTGAACTGGGCCCCAGTTCACCTTTGTTTCTCTGCTGTACTCAAAATACGCCAAACACAATGATTTCTGTTCAATGACCTGTGCCTCCACACCTCTGCACATGCTGTTTCCCTTTCCACCATTTCCATCCTCTCCTTCTCCATCTCCACATACCCAAATCTCACTCAACCTTTGAAGCACAGCTCAAATCACCCCTTCTCCAGGAATGGTTTCCTCATTTCTCATATTTAATAGGTTCCCTTTCCTCCTATTTATGCACAGGTACTATCTCCCTATTACATGATCAGCTTCTAGAAGAGAAAACCTGAATTAACTCATCCTTTTTCCCCCAAAGAATCAAGTCTCTCGTATAGTAGGCATGAATAAACAAATATTATCATAGGAGAGTAAGGCAGCTCTGAATCCTTATCTCTATGGTATCTTCCATAAAGAAGAAAAATCCATTTGAAAAGATGTTCATAATATATGAAATGAACTAGTTTCAAAAAATACCATGAACATATTAGACATTTTTATTTAGACAGCAATAATGTGTACTCAGTATATTACAGTTATTATTTCTAGTTGGCAGGTTTAAGGAGAGTTTGTTTTCTTTGTGCTCTTTTATACTTGCCTAATTTCCTACAAGGAACATAAATTTCATTTACAAGAAGAAAATACTTTTTAAAAAAGGGTAAGCATCAGAATTTGAAGTCCTCTAGGAGGAAGGCGACCCCAGTGAAATTGTTGGCTAAGTAGGTGACATACAGTCCTTGATTAATTCTGGAAAACTGGAACTTACCTATTCTATTCATGGTCTCAGCAATTAGAGGAGTCCTCGCAATGGCCTAGCATGACCAGCAGAGACGAGACAGTATGACTCAAGCTGGCATGAGGGTTTTCTGGGCCACTCTGGTGATGGGGCCAGACATGCCCTCAGGGACAGCAAGCCCTCCATTACATTTTAAGGTTCACAGAAGGGGGACGTTCCTGCTAGCTTTGGCCTCCTTTGGGTGAGGCCACATAGCCATGTGGACAAAAAAGCTCCCACATTCTATACTGTGACATCAAAGGACACACTGATCCCCTAGCTACTGCCATTTCATACAATCACTGAGCTTCAGTCCTTGGCAAAGAGGCAAATGTTACTAATGTGGTTTACTGGAAATTAGCTTCTGAGTAGGGCACAGACAGAATCCCAATGGTAATAATAAAGTTTCTCGTTCCTCTAAATCTACCAAACATTGTAAACCACCACAAGATTGTTTTGCTCAATTAACCATTATCAGTAAGCATTCCAACCACTGTCTATTTCAGAGGAGGCAGCAAGCCACTGAATTTAAGGAGTGCAGTGCAGGCACTGTTCTGGAGATTCTAAAAACAAAAACGTTTTTTCCCGACACAAAACAAGAATAATTATTTTTATAGCAATAAAAGCCACAGCAGCACATTACCTGTTTATACTCAGCAATGATAGCTGTGGTCTTCTTTATTTCATATTCTGCCTTTTCTAGCTGTTTCCTAAAGACTTCTTTTAGCTAGAAGGAATGAGAATGAGAAACAGCAGGACTCAATCAAAATCTTAATAAATTTCCACAAACCCCTATAGTCAAGGCTGCCCGACTGAGAGTCAACAACAATGTTAACAACTATATAAACTTTCCCCACTGAAGTTGCTTCTTGATCATTTAGAAACCTAATCATCTTACTTTGTGAATATAAAGTTAAAAAAGTGTCCATTCAGAAGCTAACTTTATCCTTAGGAGAGTCTAAAATCATCAGGGCAGGGTTCCACGTACTCTTGATACTATATAATAAATTACTAAAAACTATTTCAGGCCTTCCTATTCACAGTCCCCAACTGTCACTGCTGTTACCTCTCTGAAGGTAGAGCAAGAGGCTTTTGGACTGGAGTCGGGAAAAGATGGGGGAAGATAAGGTTCCTGAGGTCAGGAGATTCAGGGACTAAAGAAGCAGTGACTTTAGAAAGAGCTAAAGCGATACACAATGCAGGCACTTGCTACAGTCATAGAAATACTAAATTATGAATGCTAAACTTGAAACCAGTTATTTTTGTAGCCTGGCAGCCCTAGAATTCCAGGTAGAGGGGAAGGTTAAGGCGATGAGAAAGCTCAGGTACTGCTGGGTAAGTAGGAGGGAATTCAATTCTTCCAAGTTGTTGATCAAACAAAAACCAACTTTGGCTAATTACTTTAACTACATAATCAGAATAAATAGATGCATTCTGCATTGCAGCCTCCCAAATTGTGAATGGGGTATATACTCCTGATAATTCACCAATTATTGCAATTTGTAATTAGACTCTTAATCATTAGAAGATTTCTGTATTTCTATGTATCTGTTACATTAAATTATGAAAGCAACTTGTAGTTATATTGATTAAAACTTAGTTGTTTATATTAATCTCTATTCTCTATCTTACATAATCTGAGGACATAAACCATACCCTTCTCTCTCAGTGACAAGACTCCACTGCCTTCAGGACAGACTTAGCTGAGAGGCTTTGAGCAAGGGGCACTTAGGTTCTCTAAGCTATTATTTCCTCACCCGACAAATGAGAATAATCCCCATCTCACAAGGGTGCCATAATGACTAATACAGGATGTACACGCATATATAAACATGTGCACACACACACACACACACAAAGGGAGGGAGCAGGGATTAAATTCATTTGCTAATAGCTTCGTTCTTTCCTAAAGAAATAAAGTAAACCCAAAAGAGGTAGGAGGTAAAGAAAAAAAAACATCAAAAAGGCCTAGATTAAAGTGGATAATTAGCTCCTGAAAAATTTGAGTATATCAAAATTAAGAATCTCGGTCCACAGTAAATGCCAAGTCATTTCATCATTTTCCAATTAAAAATAAGTCAAGGAACACTTTTTCCAAACCCTAAAAGATGCTAAATGACACATCCCTTCATCAGTAACTTCACTGGAACTTTTCCTGCTTGGACGTAGGTCTTTGAAATGCTTTGTGTTTGGTTTTATATTCAGTATTATTGATGTCTTGGAATGAAACTCATTAGAATAAATGAATTAATCACGGCTGGCCAGGACTGACAGAGATGGAGGACACTGGGGAATGCTCTTCTTCAGGGCAGCAGGAGGCATCAAGGCCTTGGGCGGAGGGGCCCCTCTACCACCCATCCGGGACTCCTTTGCCATGGTGGGGCCTGCAGCTGCTCAGCCTCACAGCTCACATGAAGACTGCTGGGTGCAGACTTCCAGGCTGATGCCTAAAGGGTTCCTTTTTTCATACCTCCAAGGAATAAGGCTTGAGAGCTCTGCTGGTAATGTGGGCATCCCTTCTTCTAAGTCATGAATCAGGCAAATTAAGTGTGACTGACTGAGGCAACTCCCAGCAGAGATCTCTGTAGGCTTTTGGCTCAAACTATTTCAGAAAAGTCAGTTACCTTGGAGACGCGACATGAAATTTGCAGAAGTGTCAAAGCTCTTGGATCATCATTCCAAGTCACTAAACTTAGAGAAAACTTAACACTCTTGCTAGATATCTCAGGAACGGCAAATTCCTAAAAGCTGTTCAAGGGCAGAACGTTGTCTCCGCTTCCAACACCCCTTCAAGAAATGCTGGGACCCAGTGCCACTCACATGTGCAGCTTTAACATCACCCTTGATCTAAAATAAATCTGATTTCGTGACAGGTTTACCGAGGTGGTCCGCTGCACACAGCAGCACGCCGGGTAAGGAAGGGCCCGCCTACACCTTTTACCTGGGCAGTCTCTCCCTCTTGCTTCCTCTTCTCTTCCTCGGTTTCCACCAGCCTCTGTTTGGTCAAGAGAAGCTCCTTATTCAACACATCTGCCTTGTCTTCTGCCTGCAACCAGAGCACATCACAATCATAGAGGGTAAAGAAAGTGCATGTATATTTTCTCCAAACCTAGTCTCTAGTTGTTATTGTGCCACATTAAGTAGCATGCCATTCCCGTCCCTCCGAGCTCACCCAGGGGTGGCTGCTTTCCCTGAAGGCTAATTATGTACCAGGCACTGGGCACACACCTCCCTGATCCTCATACTGTTTTACAGATGATGACGGTAAAGTTAGGAGAGACCCAATAACCCACTGGGGCACACGTCTACCAGAGCCATGGTCTGAATTCAGACTTGAATGGCATCAAAGCCCATGCTCTTTCTGAATGCTTCCCACGTTTTCAGATGTCACAACTGCACTCAAGCTACTGGCCGCGCTCAGGTGCATGTGGATTCAGAAAGGAATAACAGACAGGCTGACCCACAGACAACAGGGGAGAAAATCCCAAGACCCGCTGAGGAAACCGGCCACTGGACACTCACACAGGACGGTGAGCACGCACATGCCATGATGGAGATGGCCACACAAACGGAATCCAAACGGACAGGACCCTATTTCTACAATGGCCAAGGAAAACTCAGGGCGAGTCCTCTGGCCTTAGCTTAGATACAGAGCTGACGATGATGAGGAAAGCACTGTGTATCCATTTAACTTAGTTAACGTGAGTGTGTTTTACACTCCAGGGCCCTTGCTGCACCCTTGGGGTCTCAGCTTCCATCCACAGTGAGGTGTGACCTCAGCCCTGTACCTCTCAACCCTTTCTTAATCAGCTCCTCTCACGTTTCCCTGGATGGCACTTAGCACAATCTGTAACGACAAATTACATGTGTGACTTACTTGTCTGGCCCACTAGACATTAAGCTCTGGGGGGACAGGATCCACTCGTCAGCTTATCCCAGCACCGCACCCAGCATTAGGTACCCAGAAGGCACTCCGTATTGATAAGTGAATGGATGGGGCTCTCTGAGGCACTGCAGAAGTGGACTGTGTGGAGGGGATGTGGCTGAGTGCCTCAGGATGAGTTCAGCAGAGGAAACCACAGACAGACAGGTGGCAGCTATTTGAAGAAGCTATCCCTGGCTGACAGCAGCAAAATGCTATCCAAGTGATTGTGAGAACGGGCCAGGTGGCCTTCTGTCTGTGTTTCGCTGTATCTCCCTCATGTCCAGATGGCCAGGCCAGCACAGTCTGCTGGGTACTGGCAGAGAAACTGCATTCCAGCTTCTCTGTTCTCACTGTATTTTAGCTCCCGAAGTCCCATATCCCAGTGGTTAGAGCTCTGTTTTCAGATAATTTGGAACTGTCAGATAGTTAAGATAAAAAACCTCTCAGTTTGTTCTCTAATTCGACTCTCAAATTTGTTCTGATACATTAGATTTTAGGCAGGAAATCTACACAGAGAAATAACACCCTAAAATCAGATGTGAGCCTCAACAAATGCAACATATATTTTGTAAATTAAGTATTCTTGAATTTATCCGATGTAGATTATGGAAACTCAAAACTACGAATTCTAGATCTACAAGCCAGACGACTGAAGTTACCCACAGAGCAGGGAGACCCTTCCCAAAGTCTCTGATGCAGGGGCCCAGTGAATCAGGAGCAGCTGTGCCAAGCATTCCGTGTTCTTGAAAATCCAATCAAATCTGTTCCCTACAAGTTCTGTCTGCCATACCTGAGTGACAGCCCTGCTAATAAAAAAGATTACCATCTAACCTCCTCTTCCAGTACGCTGGCAATTTCCATTTTGTGAAGAGAATAGTTCTTTTATAATATACGTAATGACACTGAAATAAATGTTTTCAAAGCTTGGTTTCTTAAAGAGAGATTCACTCAGACTTTCAGCCTTCCGTAAACTTCTGAACAGTCAATGCTACCCTGCCATTCAGTAACAAGCTTCTTAAATTCTTCAGCATATCTAGACATACTATATTTTACATTTCTAATCCCTGAGAAGTCCTTACTTAAGGAGTCTGGGGGAGGGAGAGTTGTCAAAAGAGAAGGTTCTGTCAGAGAGAAAAACTAAGAGACTTGGGCCAGGAGCGAGCAGCAGGCCCCAAAAGGACAAGTGTAAGGAATCATTTATTTTTTAAAAGTACCTAATTACTTAATTAGTGTTTGTTTGCTTTCTGTATTGTTTCAAATGCCATCTGCTCTCAGGTTTGTCTAATGTTTGCCAAAGTGTTGTTATTTTTAAAAAGAGGTTTGATTTTGGTAAACTGGGAATGGAAAAGTACCTGCACTCTAGGGAATGGGCCCAGGGTACCTCCCCTGAGGCGGGGCCCTGCCCTGCAGACAGCGGGCCGGCATGTTACAGGCGCACACGCCCTGCAGCCCATCAGATGTTGGCAGATCTGCATGGACAATTTTTATCGTTTCATCTAAATAATGAGCTTCAAAAGGCAGAGGGCCGGGTCTTATATACTTTTTGAAAAAGAGGGAGAGAGGTATGAAGGGAGGGAATAGGAGAGAGAAGGAATGAATGAAATAATCGTTTCTTCAGGGACTGGTCTAGTGTCTACACGATGTACTGAGGCATTGAATAATCAGTTACTTCAGGAGTACCAATCAGTACAGCATCATTCCAGACTGGTCCAAAAACAGATTTTCTTGGTGGTGAAACAAATTCTTAACTATGTTTTTTTTCTGGTGATTATAAAGTTATAATGTATATTCTGACTTAAACAAGGGTGGTTTAGAAATTTAAGGTCTTCTTATAAAAGATAATTGATGCCAGATTATTTCTAATTCAAAGCCACTTCTTCTGTATTAACATTTTCCCTCCTTCTGTGGAACAAGACTTGGGAGAACCAAAAAAAAAAGATAATTGAAAAAAATGAAAGTATAAAGATGAATATACATATTAGATTTACTCTTATCACCTAGAGATATCCAGTCACAACATTTTGATATATTTCCTCAAAGGCCTTTTTCCTGTGGAGCCTTATTCTAGCCTCCTTTCCTATGGGTGACTAGGCCAGCCACATCCCTTGCAATTAGATGCAAACATTATATACAGATAAATTCAGTTTAAAAAAAACATTATCATATTATTACCTCCCCATTGTTTTTGTTTTTTTTTACCTCCCCATTGTTTTTTAAAAACGACTCCAAAAACATATGCTTTCACTGTCCCTTTCTACTGAACACATACATTATTCCTATTTTTTTTTCTTAAAAGTAACACTGCAGTAAACAACCTTGTACACATATTTTTGACCAAATCTCTTTTTCTTAGGATGACTTTCCAAGACACACACACATATATATATATATATATATATATATATGTTTCCTCATTTGTAAAATGGAAGATTAAAATAATACCTGCTTAATGAAGTCATTAGGAAGATAAAATGAGATAATGCTTATAAATCGCTAAATATAGTGCTTGGTGTCAAGTAGGTACTCAGTAACTATTTTTAAAGTCTTTTAAAGGCTTTATATATACTATCAAATACATTTGCCACACAACTTTCAAATTACAACTTTCTCCATTTCACTGCATTCCCAGTTTTCATTTAAAACCTTCCTCATTTAGTTAGCATCTTAAGAAAACCATTAATGGATAAAAAGATTCAAAGTGGCAGAATCAAGTGTGCGTCGAGGCTGTTTGTAAAGCTAACGAAGCACCGCGAATTTCACGACGGCACGGAAGCACTCCTGGGTCTCTGAAGGCATGACCGTGCCGGCTGAGGTCGGCTGGGCGTGGCCGCACTGCAGGGGGACCACCCTGCCTCCCCTTGGTTCCCGTTTAGTCACACATTTTTCATACCACCTCCTACAACATCCAAGTAGGCTGGCTGACTGGGGTTTGTGGTTAAAGGGGCCCCTCCCCGCCCCCTCCAACCAGGGCCACTTTTTCTCCCTTCTACATCCTGTATCCCAAGCAGCAGTTTTTGTTTCCGTTTCAAACTCCATTTAGTGTTGCCTCCTTCGGCTTCCTCCTCTCCCGCTTTAGCTCTGTTCTCCTTGCCAGGGGTCTTATTTCCCATCTTACTATGGTTAAAACTTCAAGCTGCAAAATTGGCTGTTAATTGTGGAGGGACCATTTTTAAACACTGAAAAAATTCCTTCAATTTTAAACATTTGATCACCTTTCTATTATTAATGGGTCTGCATTTTAAATATTGTCATGGCTGAGTGAGAGCACAGGTGATACCTCTTTTCTACATATCCAACAGTCTAAGTCTCAATTTTTCTGACCCTGTACCATTTTGCTGGGAAGATTTGCTTTTTTAAAGAAAAGACAGTGATAATTTTAAATCTGCAGAAGACTCCTTCCGTATTGCCAATTATCTTTGAAAACACTGGAAACAGAACACAGAAAGTCCTAAAGCTGTCAGTACTTGGAAAGAACAAGGAAAGTTAAGCAGTTTAAGGTCTTTCTAGCAACAGCTAATGTTTATTCAACACATACTACTGAAGTGCTTGGCCTTATTTAATTCTCATGCCATTCCTAGAGACCTCTTTTTATACCTATAGTTAGGTGAAGAACTGCCCCGGGTCACTGGGCTAGTAAATGGCAATGCCAGGGTATACATTCCCAGGCAGTCTTGGCTCTAAGCCACTAGGATGCCTGTCAATCCAACAGTACATATATCTTAATGTGCATATTTCATATGGAATCTTCCCATTTATTGTAGATGAGAACTTTTCATGGAACAAAAAGTAAAGTGCCTGCCAATATTTAGAATGGCATTAATATATGCTCGGTGACTGATACTCTCAGGTAATTACGCTGGCAGCCCCTTGGTTTAGGAAAAGCACAAACAAAGAGAAGAGACACAAGAGAAGCTTAGAGGCATAAAAAACTATGTTGGAGATGCTGTCTGGAAATGACCTGAACCTTCCTCAAAGGCTTGCATTTCCCACCCTCTCGGGCTGCACAAGCGGTCCCCTCCCACCTCCTGCCCCCCATTCATCCGTCAAGCAACTCAGGGTCCAGGACAGAGGGGAGCCCAGCAGGACTGTGGTGAGTGCGGCTTGCTCCTTGCCCTCGATGTGGGCATCACGGTCTTATCGCTACCTAGTGAGTGATACGTTTACCTGATCCAAGTCATTCCGCAGAGCAATTTTGCTGGTTACGAGTTCGTGGGCGAGGTCATCATTCTCTTGTTCTAACCTCATGCTGGCCTCCTGTAATCTGCGGTTCTCCCTCTGCAGAAAAAGAGCAACAGCCAGAGGTGGGCATTAGTGCCTGGAAATCCTGGCAGGAACAAATGGGACTGGCAAGGAGAAACAAGCAACGACAAAGTGAACGTTTGAAGGTGTCAAAGGAGAAGGCGCAGGAGGTACAGGAAGGCAGGAAGCTGTCTGGGAAACAACAGTGAGTTAAGCTAGCGGTGCAGACGCGGTGCTCCACCCAGTGAGACTTACAGTTTTCCCTGAAACCCTCCAGACAAGACTTCATTATAAAAAACATACCACAAATAGCAAAAGTTCCAAACATACCCCAGTCCTGTGAGGTTTTCATACAGACCTAGAACACAGACACAGGCAATTCTTTATTTGAAGCATGCACGTAATCCAACCCTTGACCCCAAAGGAAACAGTGAGACACAGTAGGGGTGAAAAGGGGGACCCACTAAATATTTCTTGCAATTGTTTTTCCAGTATCAGGGTTCAAACTAACCAAGTATATTTAAGAGCACTAAATTGGATTCCTGGGCTCATGACTTAGCGATCAACTGACATTTTTATTTTTTGGGTAAAAATACATTTACTTTTCTGAACAATTTTTGTGTTAGAGTAACAGTCCTTATAATGTCTCTAAATGTTTCTCTTGGTTTTTCAAAACTTCAGATTAAAAAATTCTGGGTAAAATAAATTGCTGACCTGTTTTTCTCCCCCCTTCAACTGCCAGGAAATACCTGAAACCAAAGTTACATGATGAAAGCCCGCAGTCACATTCTTATGAAGCAAGGTCTCCCCTTTTCTAGCCATCGTGAACCTTGTATGTTCACGTCTATTTTCAGAATAGCGACTTAGTGTCTTCCAGTCCAAATATCAAAAGCACTTTCTTTGTTACTATTAGCAGTTACAGAAGACTCAAAAGAGATCTTGACAGGAAAGACTTTGATGTGATGAGACCTTCCTGTTTTTCAGACTGACACTCCTACCAGTGTTTTCTGCAAGGGCGGCAGAAACTCAGACACAGCAGCATTGCACAACCAGAAGACACATCCGTGCCCTGGAAGGCAGTGTCTCACGGCACGGTGGGTGGGGTGAGGTGGATTTTAGCTCCTCTGGGACAACCCAAGGTTTCTTATATGGAAAAAGGAAAACCTAATTTCTTTTTGTTTTTTAAAGAAGGGCAAAAAAGCAGATGGTAAGGGAAAACAAAGGCCTGAGACCTTCATGGAGGCAGAGGGTCCTGAAATAGGGCCACCAGAGAAGCCAGAGGACAGACCTGCACTGTGACAGGGTCTATTTGTCTTCTCTTCTGGAAAAGGTGGACTGAGATAGTTGGGGAACATCAAAATGCTTTTGAAAAAGATAGCTACTGAAAAACATAAAAACAATCCCAGATTATTTAAGTCCTTTGAAATAAATTCATGGTAGAAGGACATAGAAAATAGCAGTGAAAAATTACTAATGACATTAGAAATACGTATGTTGTAGAAAATAGAAAGACAAGTTGATGGAAAATCCCATTTTTGTAACAACATAAATAACATTAACTGTGAGTAGTGGATTATTTTTATTGTCTTTAAAATGTTTCTAAGTTTTCTACAATGACTGTATAATAAAATACATGTGTTAAAAAAGAAGTTTAAAAAGTTGTTTAAAAAATAAAAAGTGATTCAGAATTTGAATTCTACTGGAAAGGATGAAATGCCTAAAGGAGAATTTTTTAAAGTCCATTCCTGTGCAAAGCTCATATTCTATGCAAAACTGTACTGGATTTTCCCCTGTGATCAAGAAACAATGTAACCCCCTCAAAAGCACTGCTTTGCCAGGCACTTTCCCAGAATATTCCTGAAAAGACAGTGTACATATTTGTAGGGGCCAATTGTACTCCTCAAATTCTGTCTGACCCCTCAGTCTGCACAAGTTCTACCCTGCCACAGAAGCATAATAAGAGGATAGACTAAAATATAAAAAAAGCCAGGTGTTTACAGCTCAATTATCAATCTTTGCTTAAGTAATGTGGATGCCAGCAGGGGCTAACATTAAGTCAGTCTTTCATTCTGATGTATCTTACCCCTTTGTGTAGAAACAACTCACATACTTATTGACGAAGTATTAGAAAAAATGTTTCAGAAATTTTTCCAATAAACGTCCTCCTTGCCAAGGAGTGAGCAGCAAACACCCAGCAATTTCGTCAGAACCTATTTCCCAATGCACACTGTGTCGGCACTGAAGAGATTGTTCTCATTTCTTGATAAATCCCTTCAAAAGGGGCCAGGATGAAACTACTTCAATACGTCTTTCTGAGTTAAGTGTCCTATTTCTACTAAAACTCCACATGCAGGACTCCAAGGTGCACAAAGCCCCCAGCTATTATTTACACGACATGCATTTGGCACAAGTGAAAATGTTGCAGCTACACCAGTTTCTCAGGCCACAGTGACACACTGAGGGCTGAGTTACCATAACCTCCAGGTAAGGGCCCACGAAGCTCATGGAAAAGCACTTTGTTCTAAGTATTTAAAAAACACACCAGGGAGGCTACTTCACAATTGCCTGGAGATAAATGTCTGATGGGTTATATTTTATAAGCAAGAGAGGTGAGTTCTGCTTCTGACTGGCAACTTCCCAATTACAGTGACTTGCAACTCGAACCCTTCCTTATAGACACGCAGCTAAGGGGACAGGTGGGTGGGGAAGATTTGGATGAAAGTATGAATGTCTGAGAGTCCCTAAAAAGCCAAACAGCCTAAGGGGCACACCTACTGGCTTTTGCTTTAGCAAGAAGTTTCTGTTCGTGTCTGCAAAGCAAGCAGCATGGTGGCAGTGTGAGACGCCTGATCTGCACTCAGACACATGGGAAAGCAAGCTGGGGGACAAAAATGCAGTATCGTCCTCCAAAGCATGAACCGGGGGAGGGCGGGGGGGCGGGTGGCGCATGTCCCCCCAAGTCCTCCAGTGCCACCGAGTGTAAGGTGGCGAGCCACAGCTGCTGAGAGGGAGACTGTCTGGAAGGCAAACTTGCCCACGCTCACCAAGAGTGAAAGGGTGGCTTCACTGCTTGGCTGTCTCTTCCAGCCTTCCCCGAGGAGCTAAAACTCTTTTCAGAACTGACTGATTCAAGTTTTTGCCTGTATACTGGAGTGAAGAAAGTGGAGTTTTGAAGGGCTTGGGGAAGCTGGTGACTTTGCTTGGTTCACTCTGAAATATTGGCCAGGACTGCCTATCCAAGGGAGGCTGAAGCCAGCCCCGTTAACCTCAAGTCAGTCCAGAGACGCTCACCCACCCTAAGTTTGCACAAGCAGATGTGCCGAATGCTCAGAGCCTATAAACAGAACAGGCAAATTGCTTCCCTTGCCTTTCAAAAAGACTGTACGAGATGCTGCTTACACAACCCTGTAACTCACATTGCACTGTTGTAAATATCCTCCATCTCACACAAATGACACCCCTGAGCAAAAAGCAGACAACTTTCCTCCTTGATTCCCTTCCCTGGCATAGAGGACGGGCAGTTGGGAAAGTTTAGTTAGTAACTTTTGGGAGGAGGATACTGCATTTTTCAAAGACAGACATTGATAGTACAGACATACACAGATGAAAAACTTACCTCCTCAAAAGTCACAGACCAACTACCGTTTTCAATCATAGGTACAAAGACAATTGAAAAAAAAAAGAGTATCAAATGAAATTGCACACCTACTAATACAGTTAGGAAATGGCAATAACAAAAACAGATACTTGTTAATATTATTTGGTATTTTGCTTTTCCTTGGACTGTCTTATACTCTAAAACTGCAAACATTCACTAGCCACTGGGCAAGTCTCAACTCAGGAAGACTGATACATGAAGGCTCCTCTGTCTCCACAGTGCAGTTGCAGTCTGCATGTCTGTGAACATGCGGCCTGGGGACTATTCCCAGCTACGGGGTGCATTGTTTATGCTGTGTTCGCCAAGTTGGGTGGAAGGAACTTCCTTATATGACAAGGTCGGCAACCTTGCAAAATAGTTCATCTTCAGGCCACGCAATGAAATTGCTGGGTGGGGGACTTCATGAAAAAAAATGGATCCCAGGTCTCCTTTGTAGCTAAGGGCTGAAGTTGGGGTGAAGCAGTAAAAGGGATGGTAACTGTCACTGATTCCAAGATGAGAAACCAGAGAAATATGAACTGGCAATTTCAAGAAAATAAACTAAGCCTTAAAGGAAAAAATGATGGGGAAGGAGTGGCTTTAGAAGCTCTAGATCTGTATTTGGGATGTGTTGTCTGTTGCTAGAGTGAATTTTTGGCACATGTTTTTAAATACACTTAAAGGTCAGAAGAAAATATTTTTCCTAAAAGTACAAGTTTATCAGTAATACACACTTAACTCTCATATGCTTTCTTTTGGATATCTCTTTCAAAAGAGACAAAAATCATATTCAAATCTCAGTGAATGGTTTTTTGGCATTCAAAGACAAGTGCCTAAAGGTGAAATGTTTAAATCTCTATATTGTCTTTAAATGAAGATCTCAAAAAGAAAATCAGGATATTAAAAATCATTTTATGCTCTTTCTTCACCCAACATATCCAATTTTATCTTTCTGGTGGAAATTTTGAAAACCTTAAATGTTAGATTGAAAACAAAATTGTCTCGGTAATAACTAACTGGCAGTTGGCAAACCAGACTGCATTTCTTTTAGGATTTAGAAAACAATCTTAGATTATACTCTAGCACAGGGGTCAGCAAACTTGCAATGTAAATGGCCAGATAATAAATATTTTAGGTTTTTGGGTGATATGGTTTTTGTTCAGACACTGAACTCTGCTATTGTTATGCAAAAGCAGTCATAGCTAGTAAGTACACAAATGGGTGTGGCTGTGTCCCAATAAAACTTTATTTAAACAGGCAGTCGGCCAGATTTGGCCCATAAGCCATGGTTGGCATCTCTCTGCTCTACTCTAGTATACAAAAAAATTTTTTTTAAAGCAAATGGGTTACAGATGATGTAGAAACATATTAGTATGATGTAGTTTTCTCAGTAATAGAAACAGGAAGCAAAACTTACTGGAAACTGAAGAAAAGTTTTAGAGAATTGTGAAGATATCAATATACATACTCAGAAATTCTTAATAGGCATGAAATGTATACCTTCCCCAAGGGTTAAGTATAACTCAATCAGCAGACAAGCATGTTGAGAAACCATCTTCTCCATCTCAGCTAAGCTGCTCAAGGAGCCTCCAGAGGGTTTAGGGTGGCATTCTCCCCCATCCTACAACACTCTGTTCACCAGATCATCCAAGTGCAAAGAGTCAGAATGGCAGCCTTCTCAAGTTTATCACTAGTTATCTCAGGCAGATAGAAACCAACCTCTCGACTATTACTATTCACTAAAAGCTTATTATTTCATAACATAAATATTTCCAAAAGCCAACAGTTTCTGTGATGTGGGAAAAGTAATAAAATGTAAGTGCATTTCCACTGGTAGAAACAAATTTTTCAAGGATGGATTCACTTATCTTGACTTTCCTGAGGAAGAGCCCACCACATAAGAAAAAGGGAAATCTTTTTTTTTTTCCAGGTAAGCAGTTTAGCAGAATTTAAATTTCTCTACTTGTCAAATTAAAAGCAAAATTGCTTTAAATTTTTTCATTAGATATGCAAAGATGGAAATAAGCTTTACTTGAAGTATTTTGTTTTGTTTTTACGATGTATAATTAAATGGCTTAATTTTAAATTACATGCAAGGCCAGTTGCTCTACAGAAATTAGTATGTGCAAGAAAAACTTTTTGTAAACTCAGAGGAATCATTTTCCCCCTGTTTGAATTAAATTTTGATAAAAAATTATTCTGTCTCTCAAAATGAAGTTAAGCATTCTAAATTTAATTACACTGAGCATGGATAAGATATTTCAAATGGCAATTACATATTTATAATACTATCTGTGTACCAAACCCAAGAGAGGTTAAGCATTCCTGACTCTTTCTAGGATTTGCCCATCCAGAACAGGTAATAACATATCACTCATTATGCTTTGGGAGATTCACTGAATTTAATTAATCAGCTGTGCTTTTTAAGGCTTAACCCAATTCTGTGCAAGTAGTTCTTTAATTAAAAAAAGCATATTATCTTCCAGAGGTAGATGAAGACTGTAGTTCTCTATAAAATACTATCAACAGATTACATCATTAGAAAACCAACTTTCCCCAAATGGAAACAATTCATCTCCTTAAAAAGAAAATAATATTTTAATTTCTGAAATTGGTAAATGCTTATTAGGGGCTTGGCTATTAATTTTTAAGATGTACTAAAACACCAACATATATTCATGAATGTTTGTTTTCTGGGGACTTGTATGAAAATGAAAATGTAAATGATTTATTTCTACAGATAAATTTTTATATTGTACTTCACTTCATTTGAAATCAATCAATAAATTTACAAACCAAAATATGAGTACATAAATGCTTCTATATAGGTTTGGCTTAATGACAATAAAAGAGGCCTGAAAGAAATATTCTACATTCTTCTTTTAATAGTTTCTTTTCTATATCTGGGAGTCTCATTATGAAGATAAACAGAAAGAGCACACCAAAGGCTGTTAGCAGTCATTACGGAGCTTGCTGAGTTTCAAATATAAACTGATGCCAAGACCAGGTAGTATAGGTACTATGTATACAACTGCATAGCTTATGTACGTTCATGTATGTGTATATATATATGAAGTAAATACATATGTAGGTATGAAAATGAATGTACTATATTGGCCTTTCCCCTATAAATGTGGGTACACATAGGATATGTAGGCATTAAGTAGCTACAATTCAGACACAAAGGTCTGACCTTTCACATGTCTGACCTCTGGTGTGACTTTATAAAAGGAACATGGTGGGCTAGATGCCAATCTCTTGGAATATTTCGTTCGTTTTTTTTTTTGAGGTATAATTCACATGCCATAAAATTCATCTTTTTAATGTACAATTTAGTGGTTTTAGTATATTCACAAAGTTGGTTCAATGAAATAAAAAGTGAACATTTCCAGGACACAGATCTTATTTTTGACAGGATTAAATTTACAAGACGCTAAGAGGTATTTTCTAAGACACTTTCCTTCTTTAAGATAATTATAATTCGCTTCTTAAACTAGATATTCAATATCTGAGAGAACAAATCTGTTGATGGTTCGAAACTATGTTGCCAATTGTCACCTTGAAAACGTGATTCTAATTTGAGGACTATAACTTTACCAAGTGTATCACCAGTACAAATGTCTGGACATTATTAAAATAGCATAGAGATATTAGTTGTTGGATATATTGATAAGCTATTGCAATAATACAAAAGAAGTTAGCTATAGAAGGTATCTGATATACATCAACAGAAGAAGCCACAACTCAAACTTAAAAGTAATGTTTTCAAAACAAAAACAAAAAAAGTTTAATTCTACTTTGACCTCTCAGTAAAGATTTTATACACTTATAATCTTATGAATGATGAGTACTTTTTAAAAGATAATATGTATTGTACTAGTTACACATGCCTGCTTTGACACAAAAAGGATTTAACAATAAGTTCAGGCCAGACTGATTTTAAGTATACAGTTTGAGTCTTTCCTTGTCCGCTCTTCTATTTTAAAGCACTCTTCCTAGATTTTATTCATAACGATGGCCCCAATAAGAAAATTAGAATGATACAAGCAGTAGGAGAGCTTCATTTTGGACCTTAATAATATTTTATAATTACTACCTTCAAGCATTTCTAAGGTTGTATGCTACATGAGCTAAATTAAAGTTGATTTTATTGGCAGGGGTGGTAGTGGAAATTAGCTTTAGGCCTTATTCTGTGAGCACCTTATGTATTAACAGTTATTTACCACAGCAGTATGTGGAATTTTATTGTCCGTTCTTCAGCCAGTTCTATAAACAAGGGAAGAAACACACTGATGTTAGACTATTGGGAGAACTTATCATTAGAACCTGGGAGAAACATGAGAAAGATAATGAGGGGCTGGCAGAGCAGATCCATATAAATAGATACTTTCATAATACTTGGGTAATTTGAGGCAATAGGCCTAATAAGGCTAATAGCCATTTATTCAATACCATCTACTTGCCAGGTACTTAACTTACAACATCCCTCATCCTCACAACAATCCTTCAAGATGTTTATACACTATATGCTACATGGATGAGGAAGTGGCTCAATAACTATTCCAAGATGCTGAATAATGGTATAGGGATCAAAACCCCCAACTTGGATTCCAAGTCCTGTGTTTTGTTTTGTTTTTAAAGAAAGTCAGCATTTGAACTCAGATCTGACCACAAACCCATAAACTCCCTCCACCATGACCCTCTGTGAACCCCCCGTGGCTATTCAATTTAGCAATAGAGACAAGAAGCACTGTGCAACTACTGCTGCCCATGTGCAGCTCTCTGACCACATCAAGGCAGCTCTAGTTACCAAAGTGGAAGTCATCCCACTGTGGGATGTAATCGATGATCTATTCCAGCACCTTTTTTGGCAGGACATTTCAGCAATGGTGGTGTTTACGGCAAAAATACAACACTCTCTTATCTTAATGAACTGATGTGGACAAGGGAGGGAACCATTAACCATCTGTAGGAATTTGAAGAATTAAAACACATTGAAGAGGGAGAGTAATATTGGAAAAAGTAAGTTAGAAATCAGTGTTTCCCCAAGACTCCGTCATGGAACAGTGTTGCTAATCACCACTGAAGAGGTCTACCTTTGGGAAAGGGCTTATGTTTTAAAAATACTGCAATCAATGGAGATATTAAACAGAACTTTGATTCTGAAACTGCATACTGTAGGGAAATATACTGTTACCCATAAATTCTTTTGTGGAAATAAATGTTGCAACAAACACCATCAGTGTGAGCAATACACCTTTGTGGTTTTTTATTTTTCCTTCCAAATGAGTTTGTATTTTTAACATTTGCTACAGACAGAGGTCTGGAATATTCTTGTGCCAGTCTTGGAACAGTTCACCTTCTAAAAGTCTCTCTGGATGTGACCATACACAGTTAAAACAGTATTTTGCCATTTTCCTTTTTTTTCTCATTTTTGAAAGTAGTTGATAGCCACTTTCTTTCTTTCTCTTTCCCTCTCTTTCTCTCAGCTTCTCATGAAGATCCCCAGAATAAATGCAACGGGTGGAGTTACCTACAAATATACAAACTGAAAGAAAAGAAATATTATGGTTGGCTACTCAGCAGTCTCCTGCAATGAAAACATACCTGGACATTTAGCATAGTCAGAAAATGTCTAAATCAACCAAGAAGGAACATAGGGAACTGAACTCCACAACTGCTGTGCAGGATAAAGAAGGCACTCTGCTCTGACAGGCGGCCCCCGAGTCCCATACCTTGTATCTATCCATTGGGTCTTCCTGCTGCAGCTGGCTCTCCCGCATTGTCTGATATTCTTTCTCATATTTCTTCAGCTTCTTGGTTGGTACCTGCAGGGATTAGAGGAAGAGCATGTTAGACAAAGAGGTTACTGAGGAAAACATTTTCTGATGCGTTTTCTGATTCTAATGGAGCACCCCCAACTCAAAGTAGGGGAGAAATCTAGATCAGAGAGCAGGGCTCTGCAAGCTTTTTCTGTAAAGGTCCAGATAGTATACATACTAGGCTTTGTCAGCCATAGAGGCTACATGACAATTGCTCCACTCGGTTGTTAGTGCACAAAAGCTGCCATAAGTGATATATGAAAAAATGGAGTGGCTGTGTTCCAAAAGTTTACTTAGGAAAACAGTAGTTTGTCCATCTCTGTTCTATAATCTTGCTGATATGTCATAAATTATTCTTGTTAACGTATTTAACAGTGCTATTAATTCTGTTAACTACCTTTAAGTAAAACTCACCCAGAGGCTTCAACCGTGTTGAGAGGGAAAATAATTTTGCAAATTAAAAACTGAGCAACAAATTGTTTCAAATGGAGTTAATATACCAGCGAGAAAGAAGATTCTAAAGTTTATCACTGAAAACACAAGGCATACAGAACCACTGTGCTATATGATGTAACAGAAAATCATCTAAACAACTTCTCTATTTTTTGTTAAAATTGTTATCCTTAAAAGACAGCAGTCTACTCTTTCCTGAAAAAAGACTAGAATCTCACAGAATGTCTGAATTCTAAAAATAATAAACAAATGAGTATAGCATAGTATAAAGGCCACAGAATTTGGCACTAGATAGGCCAGGGTCTGAATGCCTACTATGTTCCTGTTAACTGTGAAACCCCTTGGCAAACAGGTATGTAGCCATTCTTAGGCTGAGTTTCTTCATTTATAAAATGGCAGGCAAATAAATTTCTACTTCATAATGATTGTCAGGAGAATTAAGGGATATAATATAAGTAAAATTTCTAAAATAATACCTGGTGCACGGACTTTTTAAAGTTATTTTTAAATATTCAATAAAGTTAATGGGTTATTATCTACTAGAGTCCATTTATATCAGATTAAGTCTGCTTTCAGGCTTTCCTTGGACAATAAAAATTATATAATTCCTTTAGACATCAAAGTCTTCCCTCAATGTTTAGGTCCTAAAGGTTAAGTGACTAGAAATTAAGAAAAAAACTAATTTTTAAAAAGATAACAAATGTGTTATTTTGCTGAATCCCTGGGGACTCAGTGACGGCAAGGAGGAGGTGTTGATGCCCCTCAGTATCTGTCATTGTACTTCCACCAAAGTCATTTGGCCCATATGAGGCCCTCAACAGATTGTTTCTTGTCAAGTTCAAAATATGGCATTACACAACATGTACTATGTGTATGACAGAAAGCAAGACAGAATGCAAAGCACCCAGAATGACTATAAAATTATCTTATGGTTTTCTTGGTGAGTGTTAATTCTCTGGAATCCAGCCAGAGAATTTGTTCAATAAAGAGCAAAGACATCACGTGCCATTCCCCATCTTTCTCTAATTGCTTTGTCCTCCCCATCCTGGAGCACTCTGAAGTCCTGGATTGTCTGCTTCTCACCACTACTGGCAAGTTTTACCAGCTTAGTCCAAACTTGATAGACAGTCTAAATCATTCAACAACTACGTGATGACAATATTCATCCAGCTGATGGGGGAAAGTCTCCCCAAACAAAAAGGAAGGACATTTTCCAGGGTGTAACTGAACTGCAAAGCCACTGTTGAATGTTGTCATGAGGAACTACAATCCTTTACTCCCCCATCCCAGAGACCTTCAACAGCACACTGTGACCAGTGGAGCACAACCGGGAGGGAAGCACCACCTTCCAGCTGTGTGGCCTCAAGATCATCAGACAAACAACAAGGAAAATACACACGACTATGTGCTAACAAAGCAGCAGCAGCCACATTATTTTTCTTGACTTTGAAGGTGCCTCAGTTTCCTCTAGTTTTCTTTTCTCTGTCTGTATTAATTCCTACACTCTGGAGAAATAAAACAGACTCTCCAGATGAAGGAGCGAATCACTAGTACTGAAGTAGCCCTGAAACTGAGGAAAAAAGGGAAGAAAGTTCCAAGTTTTAAGCAGTGACAGGTGTTTTGTATGACAGGGGGGTCAAGGGGAGAATTGAGAGCTATGTACCATGTCTACTCCAGCAGCCACTCACCCACAAGATCACAAGTATTTTGCTGCTTTTGCAATTGAACACTCACACCAGTGGGTACCAGGATGTACATCTGTCCTATATATGCAAGTATTTTCTACATGGTTTTAAAATGGAACCACTTGCCAAGAACTGAACTACATATAGTAAGCTTATTCCTAGAAAATTTCTGAAACTATTTAAGAATTCAATCTATTACTGATATACTTTACATGTAAAAGAGTGTCCTTTTAAAAGTCATTCCTGCTACTTATGTTGAGGCTCATTTCTAAGTGAAATTTTTAAAAAATGCATTAAACACCCTCAGTAAGCTGATCCTTTACCATATGGCTGAGATTCTAGGATGTTTGGCTTCATCTTGTTCAGGAAAACAGAGCAGGTTCCCAGAACAGTATGTTGCTAGGAAACCTCCCAAGCTTATTTATCTTGGGCTGTGGGGCGATATTGAGCATCCACCTGTGACTGGAACAAAGTGAAATGGGGAAAGGGTACAGGAGGAAGGCCAGCTGAGATGAAACTCCTGATATTCAGGAGATAACCAAAGAAAACAGACTTGCCATTTTTAAAACTATATTTCAGAACAAAATTGATTTTACTTAAGAGAATGTAATATTGAGCTTGAGATTATTCCTTACCAGAAAAAGAGACAGAAAAACCTCCTTAGTATTCAGTTTTAATCAGAAGAACAAAAAGTCATCAAGAATTATTAAAACTGAAACAATCTATTATCTTAAGAGCAATATAAGTATCTCACTTCTTAGGTTAAATAAATGTAATGTAAGTGTGCACTTGAAGAATGTGTTAAGAACCCCCAATCCTTTTAACAGTCTACCTAATTTGGAGTCGAGTTCTACTAACCATCCATCTTCTGCATGTCCAATACCTCATAGTTGGCTAAATTCAGGAAATGTCCTCCAAGAATCCACGATTGTTTGATAAGTACAACTGATAATGAGCACTCTACAGTTCAAAATGGTATTTATTAAAAACAACCAGAAAGTAGAACCACCCCAGCAAAACAACTCTTATTGAGCGCAAGCGCCATCATTTAAGTAATCAGCCAAGATTCAACATTTTGGACTTGACAACTACATTTAAGGAAGGCAGCATTTAAGACAGAAGCAATGTTTTCATCATTACGATATTCAGGTATTTCATGATGTGCTCGGCCCTGACACTTAAGTTTGTAACACGACTATTTACACAGAATTCATATTGAAGCTGGAGGGACCTTTGGAGACTGTCTGGCACAATCCCTTTCTTCAGGATGAGGAAACTGAACCCCTGTGGCTAGAGCACCAGACGGCCCAGCTGGCTGTGGCGGAGAATCTGAGATATGGGCAGGTCTACTGTCTCTCTGGCCTGTACGGACAAGTGTTTCCCAAATGTTAAGACATTTGAATACCATTATTCCATTATTTTTGCCATCTCCAAACATATTTTACTATATGTTCTTTAAATCAACTAATTTTCTTACCCAAATTTACTTTATAAGAAAACAATCGATTTGAAAGAGTCAGTACAGACAACTGGGGTAGGCAGAAAACCAGCCTCCCAAACACGTCTGCTTTCTACTCCTCAGAACCTGTGAAGGTGTTCTTTACACGGCAAAACCGATTTTGTACATGTGATTAAGGTTAAGGATCTCAGATGGGGAAATTATCTTGGATTATCTGGGTGGGCCCAATGAATCACACAAGACATTAAAAGAAGGCTTTTCCAGACTTCAGTCAGAGGACATGTGACAACAGCAGCAGAGCCAAAGGAACTGGATGTCGCCAGCTTTGAGGCTGGGGGAAAGAGGTCTGTGAGTCAGGGACTGTGGGTGACCTCCGGGAGCCGGGAGAGATGAGGACATGAACGGATGCTCCCCAAGGGCCTTCAGAAAGGAATGCAGCCCTGCTGACACTGATGTTAGCCCACTGAGACCCGTATTAGACTGTAGGCTACAGAACTGAAAATGATACGTCGATGTTCTTTAAAGCCTCTAAATTTGTAGGTATTGGTTACGGTGATAATAGGAACCTAATACAACATATCATAAACAATAGCTACCATTAATTGAGCTACTGCTTACAAACAAATCTCAGCTGAAAGTCTTAACACTTTTGCTGAAAGCAAGATTAAACTTCCCTGCCCTTCATTTCACAACCAATAGTGAATTTGTAAAGTTGTGTTACAAATTCCAGAACAGCAAAGTACACAGCAGTAAGCAAAGACAAAAACAACTTCACCCCAGCCAGGCAGAGAGTCACCGAGTCCCTTCCTACCACTCCTCTTGTATCACTAATGACAACTGGTTGTGCTATTTGTTCAGTTGCTCCCAGTTCATGATGCAGACCTGTGTGATGTCCATTGTTATTTTCTATTATGTTTCACCATATTGCATTTTTCAAATGCCTGTTTAGACCTTCTAAAAATGATTTCATGACCAGCAGTCTGAAGGCCACTGCACTAAATCAAAGGGTTTTTTCATCTATTCCCCTGAGGATCATACAAAGCCACTGAGGAGGCTTTCCTAACTCCCCTCCTGGTGGCCAATACTGTCACCTGCCATTACTGATGAAAATGGGTCCTAAGCACCTGTTTTCTAAATACACAGCAAAGGAAATACACAGCAAAGAGCTCAATGAACTTAAGGGAAAGGGCAGTGGTGGGGAGCATTAAACAGTGACCTTCAACATTACAGGACAGAGGAAGCACAACTGTACTAACCTACTAACCTGCTTTTCTCTCCCAGTGTTAATCATGCTGGTCTCAGCTGGAGACAGGGGAGGGGAAGACTGAAAAAGAATGGGGGCAACTTTCCTCATTTCCCATGCTCTCCCTCTTCTTGTCATTTAAAGCATGTATTCCTTCTTTTTATGTACGACTGATGGAAATCATACACATATATAATTTTTGTTACATATCAATTAATTTTACATGAGCTTCCCTTAATGATCTTTACCTCACTAATCATACCTACCTGGGTTATTGCCTTATTTTGTATTACTGCTTTAATTTTACATTATTTTGAATACTCCTTTTAATATCTGAATTTCTTCTCCTCTTACATACAAGATTTGCTTAGGTTTCCTGATTATCAAATGTGACCTTTAACATTCAAGGTGTTCAGGTACCTTGAAACAGCACACATCTTCAACTCTGGATTGTAATTCGTGTCATACTAGAACTCTTAAGTAACGAAGTTGTAGCACTCTGATTATATTAACTTCAGGAAACTTAGACACATAAAAGAGGGAAACAAGACAACATGCCAGAACCCCTGGGTGGAGATTTTTCAGCCTGACCTATCTCTGCAATGTAGATGGCATGATCTTCAGCATAAGCTGATCTTCTGGAATGGTACATCAGTTTTGTGAAAAAGTTGACTCTGAATTTAACCAAGAAAAGAATCGAGGAGCTACTACTGTTTCTCAAGGCAGGGGGCACCTTGGGTGGGGGTTAGACTCCGTGACCCCTTTCTGAGGCCCTAGCATCCTTGGCCCATTAATCCTCTCACCACTTCAATGTCAGCAGTGCCCTTCAGTCACTGTGACAAGCAGGATGCCCACACACCTTTCTAAACCGGGAGGGGAAGGCACCAGGGGATGGGAAGTGTGAAGGGTCTGAGCTCGAGAGAAGTGGGATTCCCACAGCAGAACTGTCAACAGACACAAAGGAAGGCCTGACCAATGCTCCCAGTTTCAGCGCTGCGCTCATATAGATTCTCACATCTCTGGCCCCTGCTGTTCTGGATCTGGAAAAACATGGAATGTCTTCATGTCAGAGGATTTCCTGACAGTGTTAAAGCCGTAATTTAGAAAAGTCTATATATACTTAAGCCTCCTAACAACTCTGTGAGGTAAGTATTATTTGGATTTTTCATATTAAAAAACTGAAGAGCGGTAACTTGCCCAAGACCATAGGGCTGGTAAAGACAGGCAGAAGCGGGCCCCAGGCAGCCAGCCTCGGAGGCAGCCCTCGCTGACGGCTCTGCTCTGCTGCCTGGGACCAGGTGATTGTGGCAAAGAAAGTTCCTCAAGAAGTTGACAGTTTGGATACAGGGCCAAACATGTGTCTAATTACCACATAGTTTTAAGTGCCATAAGAGAGGTTCACAAAAGGTACAAGGGTGGCCAAGAAGAAATCTGTTGGAGGGGGTGGGGAGCAGTGAGGAGGATTTTCATGGTGACACGTTTACATCAGCTTCCTTGCTGGTTACTAACATCGGTATCTCCCCTGTGCTAGATTTTAACAATGGGTCATTCGCTTGTAAGAGCTGTTATTGAGGGCTTGACAAATGGCCTCTCCATTTCAGAAATAAAACATACAAAAATATTTACTGATGGATGCAAATGTGGGCAAAGTAAATCACTCTTTCAAAAAATGGTTGATGAGATCTGATTATTTTCCTCATGGTCAGAAGTCTGAGTGCCTAAAAAATTAACAAGCCAAAGGTACCAGCTATTAGGTATTGCTGTTGCTCATTTCGGATAATTTCTTAGGATGAATATAAATGATCCCATTTAATATATTAATCATTGGACAGAGAAAGAAATTGGAAAAATAGGTAAGAGATATAGTACCACATTTCTTGGTGATTTGGGGCTGGGGGATTGCTGAGAGTTTCCAATGCAGTCCCTTCAGAAAGGGCTTGTCAAGATCTGAACAGGAAGTAGGCCAGTGGTAACCTTAATTCTAGCAGACAGTTTGCAGTAGGCTCAGGGACTTGGGAAGAAATAGACAGGAAGCAATCAAGAGAAGACGACATCTAAGAAGAGGGACCATGCTCTCTTTATAGGTTTCACTTAACCCTTTTCAAAGTTAGTGTTCAGTAAAAGTAGCTCGGCCCTTTTTGAGCTTTTAGCACTACAAGGTGCACGAGCATCATCAATGGTATTTAACCCTATGGGACCAAGAGGAAAAATCCTTCAGAGAACATAAGAACCTATAAATGATCATTAATTGTATTCTTTTCATAGTTGAGATGTAACTGACATATAACACTATATTAGCTTTAGGCGTATGATGTAATGATTTTATATTTGTATATATTGCAAATGATCACCAAACAGCTCTGTCTTGTGCACAGTCACAAATTAGTTTTTCTTATGATGAGAGCTTTTAAGATCTATTCTATTGGAGACCTTCAAGTATACAGTGGTGTCACCATGCTGTACATCATATTCCCATGACTTACCTATTTATAACTGGAATTCTGTACCTTTGGGTCCCTTCATCCATCCCCCCCCACCTCTGGCAATATTAACTGTATTCTAATACTTAAGAAACAGAATGGTTTCAAAAGTGGGGGACAAGGGAAGTACTTATTTCCTGCAGTAACTCTAGCCTAATGCCCAAGGCTTCTAGACTTCAAATTACCAGGCGCTCTTTCCTTAAATTCCATACATTGCTGTCACAGAGCTGTCTTGCTGTCATCTCACCTGGCGTGTTCAGCTCTCCCAGTCACACAAGTGTCACGGTGCACACAGCTGTGACAGGTTCCTGGGCTTATGCATAGTTGTATGATGTAAGTCACTTTCTAACATTTATGGCATGCTCCTGAATGTGGTGTGCTCATCCAAGTATCTATGAAAGCTTCTGAAATACCAATTTCCACTTTCATTCCCACATTCTGACTTACGCTGTTTGGTCCCAATGCTTTAAGAGACTCTGCATTTTATAGAAACTGCCTCTCTGTTCATTTCTAATTGCTCATCTCCAGTCCTATATATCTAATCTTGTACACTACCTTTATGGAATTCCTTGGCACTTCTGCTCTATGCTTCGCTATCAAAGATAATATCTGAAGGTAGGGTAATTTCTTTACTAGCTATGTGCAGCCAACTCCTAAATGTTTAGTTTCCAGCCCAGGACTTCTACTGAGTCCAACCTACATATCCAACTGTTAACTTCATATTATCTTTTGGATGTTTCACATTTGAAGAATTTTACACCTGGACTCATGACCCACTCCCTACCTCCAACCTGTTCTTCCATTGTTCATCGTGCATCCAGTTACTCATTCCAGAAGCCAGAAGTCACCCTTGACCTTTCCCCACCATTGTGAAATCAATTACTAGATTCTATAAAGATTGCCTCCAAATATCTTTCCAGCTTTTCCTCTGCTGAACCTCATTGGCACTACCCCAGTTCAAGCCATAAGCACCTCTCATCACTGCAGTAACCTCCAAATGGGTCTCCTTGTCCACACGTGCTCTGCTCCAAATCCTTTCTCTACTGGGCAGTCACCTCTCTTTCAGGATGCAAATCTGATGTCATTCCCCTTCCTAGATTTTTCAATTGCTTCCTGCTGCACTTAGGATATAGAGAGAAATACTTGACATAGTTCTGCCAGCCCTAAAGGACCTGGTATCCACTTCTCCCTCTCAGTCTTTATGCAAAATCTCCATAATTACCCCAGGGAGTACATAAAAGGACACACATAGGTGCAAAAGACAGTTATTAGAATTTCTAGTTTTTACCTTACCAAATCTCATCTTTTAAAAATGTCTTTATTTGTCGTGGTCATGGATAGGAAGAATTAATATTGTCAAAATGGCCATCTTGCCTAAAGCAACCTACAGATTCAATGCAATTCCTATCAAAATATTGACAGCATTCTTCAACGAACTAGAGAAAATCATTCTAAAATTCATATGGAACCACAAAAGACCTTGAACAGTCAAAGCAATTCTGAGAAGGAAGAATAAAGCTGGGGGGATCATGCTCCCCAACTTTAAGCTCTACTACAAAGCCACAGTAATCAAGACAATTTGGTACTGGCACAAGAACAGACCCATAGACCAATGGAACAGACTAGAGAGCCCAGATATAAACCCAACCATATATGGTCAATTAATATATGATAAAGGAGCCATGGACATACTATGGGAAAATGACAGTCTCTTCAACAGCTGGTGTTGGCAAAACTGGACAGCTACATGCAAGAGAATGAAACTGGATTATTGTTTAACCCCATACACAAAAGTAAATTCGAAATGGATCAAAGACCTGAATGTAAGTCATGAAACCATAAAACTCTTAGAAGAAAACATAGGCAAAAATTTCCTGAATATAAGCACGAGCAACTTCTTCTTCAATGCATCTCCTTGAGCAAGGGAAACACAAGCAAAAATGAACTCATGGGACTACATCAAACTAAAAAGCTTCTGTACAGCAAACAGCATCATCAACAGAACAAAAAGTCATCCTACAGTATGGCAGAATATATTTCTGTAATGATATATTCTGTAAATGATATATCTGACAAGGGGTTAACATCCAAAATATATAAAGAACTCACACGCCTCAACACCCAAAAAGCAAATAACCCGATTAACAAATGGGCAGAGGATATGAAGTGACAGTTCTCCAAAGAAGAAATTCAGATGGCCAACAGACATATGAAAAGATGCTCCACATCATTAATCATCAGGGAAATGCAAATTAAAACCACAATGAGGTATCACCTCACACGAGTAAGGATGGCCAGCATCGAAAAGACTAAGAACAACAAATGCTGATGAGGATGCGGAGAAATGGGAACCCTCCTACACTGCTGGTGGGAATGTAAGCTAGTTCAACCACTGTGGAAAGCAATATGGAGGTTCCTCAAAAAACTAAAAATAAATAGAAATACCATTTGACCCTGGAATTCCACTCCTTGGAATTTACGCAAAGAATACAACTTCTCAGACTCAAAAAGACATATGCACTCCTATATTTATCACAGCACTATTTACAATAGCCAAGGTATAGAAACAACCTAAGTGTCCATTGGTAGATGAATGGATAAAGAAGATGTCGTACATATACACAATGGAATAGTATTCGGTCATAAGTAAGAAACAAATCCTACCATTTGCAACAACATGGATGGAGCTGGAGAATATTATGCTCAGTGAAATAAGCCAGGCGGAGAAAGACAAGTGCCAAATGATTTCCCTCATTGGGAAACAATGAAGCAAAACTGAAGGAACAAAATAGCAGCAGACTCATAGACTCCAAGAAGGGACTAGAGGTTACCAAAGGGCAGGGGAGGGTGGGGAGGGAGGGAGAAGGGGATTGAGGGGTATTACGTTTAGTACACATGGTGTGGGGGGTCACGGGGAAAACAGTGTAGCACAGAGAAGACGAGTAGGGACTCTGTGGTATCTTACTACACTGATGGACAGTGACTGCAATGGGGTATGGGTGGGGACTTGATAATATGGGTAAATGTAGTAACCACATTGATTTTTCATGTGAAACCTTCATAAGAGTGTATATCAATAATACCTTAATTAAAAAAAATTTTTAATGTCTATATTTGTGCCTCTTTTATTAAAGTACATGAACAAATTTATTGAAAAATGAATACATATGCATAATATATATGGTATGTGCTTGAGTTACTTTTATGCTGGGGATGCACAATCCAAAGGCTTTAGAGACCAGCACTCTCCCCTCCTGCAGCCTGGTCTTCCTTCAGTTGCCTCAGCGTTGGGCTCCTGTCACAGGACGTTGTGCTCCTGTCTCAGGGTGCTGAGCAGTGGTGCTCCTGTGGGTCCAGCACATTCACCTCAGGACTCTAACTGAAGAGTCCTGAGGCATGTGGTCAGGAACTCCATTCTCTATTTTTAAAAAGCTTCTCAGGCAATTCTAACGTACTGTCTGTTTAAAAACCACTGGATTGAAACATCAAGTGCTAGAAGGGGTGAGTGAGAGACAAGCTAGGGAGGCTTTTATGAACTGGTCTGAAGCATAAATCAGTTTCTAAGGGAGTATCAACACTGTATTTTAAATAACCAATTTATAAATATTAGAAGACAATAAATTTGTAAGACCAGGAAGGACTATTCATAATGTTCTGAAATACCTCAAAAGCCAATTATACAAACAGTTTGGATATAAGGATTCAATCAAGTTTTATAAGTAAAGGAAGAACCATATGCTTCCAGAACAATTATTTAAGCAACAGTTTCAATATTATATGTAGCGTGGTTTAGGGGTTAAACCGGCTTGTATCTGAACATTGCTCTGTCAAATACTAGCTACATAATTTTATAAGCAAATAATTTAAACCTCTTATTCAGACCTTCAATTACTTTTTTAAATAGGGCTAACAGGAACAACTATGACCATCTCCTTTGGTTGAGAACATAATGCATGCCATGGCCCTGGGCTAAGCACTTAATGTATTTTATGTTACTTAAGTCTTGCAAAGTTGAGTTGGGTTTCCTACACCCATCCTCCAAAATGAATACACTGGGAAAAGAGTGACTAACATGCACAGGGACCATAACAATGACTGAACCAACAGACATTTTGACACCAAAGTTATAACCTTAATTGCAATATATACCTGACATCAACACAACCTGCCATCTACCCAGCACCCAGGACCCTTGTTGGGCCTCATCAAAGCCAACTGCAATAGAACAAACCAACTGCAGGATGAAGGAGATAATACTTTCACACTTGAGCCTAAGACATCTGCCTTCTTACCTAGCAAAAAGTAGCTCAGAAAAATAAAAACACCTTCACTCTGAACTTGCTGGGCAAGCTAGAAAAAAGACAAGGTCAACTGACCGTACAGTGGTTGAACCAGGAATTTAACTCTGAGAGAATCTGGTTCAAAATTCCATGACATCTCAAAAGGGGGTAAATTGAAATGATCTATTTTCCTCCTCTTACAGCCTTCTGAAAAAAGTATTGAGGCATAAACTACCCAGGAGATTTACAACCTAACGCAAATTACCTGAAGGTATTATAATCAGTCAGCACTTAGATGGGACACAGTTTGAGGCCTACAGCCCCACTGAGAATGCCCTTCTTCTCTGTGTATTACTTCCTATACTTCCTTCCTTCTTTCTGTTCCCACTGCCTCATGTACTGATTTGTACAACAAATGTGGGGGTCTTTTTCTTTGGCTACATGCAATGGGTGGCAGCTAGGTGACAAACAATCCTTCCATTGGCTTTTAAATCTGTTTTTTTTTTCAAATTCTTTGCACTTGAAGGAAAAATGACATTTTGCTTGTTTTAAGCAATAAAAATTCTTATCTCACTATATTATCCTCAATTTTAGGCTGAATTATGCAAATTGTTTTCTCTGTGAAGATTAATAAGCACTAGCATCTGAGTCTGGCATACATACTAGATGGTTTCATTTATTTTAGGAGGAGGTACTCAAAATCCAGTGTGATACCTGAAGAAAAGTTCCACTTCTGAATGAGCTTTTGTTTAGAGATTTATTGACTGAAATTTTTTTTTACGTTTTTTTTAAATTAAGGTATCACTGATATACACTCCTGTTTTGTGAGGTCTGCTCTGTTCTCCAGGTGTATGCAGTCTGGCACAGCCTTCTTTCCTGTTGCTCTTTTAAGATTAGTTGTATTAACTATATTTTTGTATTATATGTGGTTTTGGGAGGAGGCCTCTGTCTCACCTCTCACGTCACCATCTTTAATACTCTGCCTGAAATTTTTATTACAGTGCTTGGAAAATAACAATGACTACCAAGTGCTAAAAATTAAGGTGATAAGATGGTATATAATACACTCAACCTGGTTACACATTAAATGGTATTGGGAGTAGATTAACCAGATGTAGTCCCAAAACTGGGCCACAGAAAACTGATACAGCCAAGCATTCAGAGTGAGCTAATCAAACTTATTTAAAGTAGACAATGAGACAGAAGAGAAAGAATTGTAAGGACGCCAAGTAGGACGCTGTTCTGTACCGTCATTGAATGCTACATTCCCTCTACAGTGCTCGCCTTTGCACCACAGAATGCTTAGAAACTTGAAACTGTACTTTTATGTCAGTTGCCACTGGTAATTAGATCAATAGTAAATATACATACCTCTTGATAAAAATACTGTAGGCAGAAGACATTTATAAGAAACTTAATTCAAGACTGATATACCAAAAAGTAGCTAATAAGAGACGTTATAGAGCAATCTGAGTAATTCTGTCTTTAGAGAAATTCAACTTAACTATTCAAACTATCTGAGAAAGACAGTGAGAAAGAAGAGAAATGGGGAACCTTTACCATATTTATCTACCTTTAAAGGGTGTAAATAAAGTTAATTAGACATCAGTATAGCAGCATTAAACTGCATAATGACTGCATTGCTATTTTCATACATCAACTTTTTAACATGGGAAAAAAAACTTATCCCTAAGTTTTTAAAAGATCATCCATTCATTCATTCATTCAACAAATATTTATTGACCATGTATCTACTATGTAGCAGGCATAGCCACCCAGGACCAAATACACAGTCTGTCCTCTTAAGGAGCTTATAGTCTGGTGGTGAAAGTCTTTAAAGAAGTAACACACAATTTAAATAAATACTGCACTTACAAAGTAACATAAGTTCTGAGGAAGAAACAAAGGTGGAGGGGTCACAGCACACACGGCTCTGAGGCTGCGTGCTCCTCTGCGGGAGTGGCTGTGAAGCCGACACCTGAAGGTAAATTAGCCAGTGGGGAGCCAGTAGCCAGAGTGTTCCCAGCAGAAGAAGGGAAAGAGTAAGACTGGATACCTAATATGCCAGGACCAGTACAAAGCGAAAATCGAGGCTCCTTATTAAAAAAGTGAGACCTACAGGATGGTGACAGTAGAGCATTAAACCAAGGATGGGACCTGTGTGACTGTGCAGGTCACATGCCCATGCAGCCAGCTCCGGGACAGATGCAGTTTGAAGGATTGCAGGCCTGCTTCAGAGAGAAATGGTGAGCCAAGGCTGAGCAGGTACTAGGATCGTGGATCACGGGCACCAAGCCAAGGTCCAGGGTCACCAGGGACGAGGCTCACAGACCAACCTGCTGCTTCCTCATAGTTCCCCAAATAGTTATTAAAGAGCTATTGTGTAAGCCAGGCAGTCATGTAAGCACTCTGCTGAGTGCCGAGAGGAAGACAAATAAGATAGTCTTGGCTTTTAAGGAGCTTAAAAATAATTCTGTAACTGAGGGTAGAATGTGGTAAGTTCTACAAGAGGGTATAAGCACCAATCTGTGGAAGATTGAAGGCATGAAGTTTACCCAGAAGGCTTCACATAGGCTGGAAATAGCACTCTTCTGCCCTTAGAGCAATGATTCGGCCATGCCACTGTAGAAAAAGCAAACATCCAATCCAGCACCTCCTGCACTCCAGGCACTGAATTCTACCTGCTTTACATGTATTCATTTCAGCCTCACATTTAGGAACTAGGTGCTATTAACATCCTCACTTTACAGAAGAGGCAACAGAGACCTAGAAAGGTTAACTAACTTGCCCAAGGTCACACAGCTAACAAGGTAGGGATTCATTCCAATCTGGGCAGTCCAGGTCCAAAGTCCTTGCTCCAAACTATTATGCCACACTACCATTTTACTAACATTGTTTTATCTTGCTTTTTTTTTTTAAATCTATGTGCTATACTTACACCCTTTTAATATTTTTCTCCTTGGTCTTTTACTGTCACTGTAACCTTTTTATCTACCTACATATACTGTCTCAAATTGTCTAAGAGATACATGACAAGAAAAATAATTTTCTTAAAGAACTTTCCATCTCTATCCTCTAGAGCCAGGGTTGGCAGGAACAGCAATATGAAAAACATTAGGTATGAATTTCTGGAAGAAGAGGACATAGGCATAGCCACTTTCCTCTGCTATTGATGACTGCCCCAATGCACCTTTGTACTGATGGCCAACCAGAGCTGGGGTAGCTATGGACAATTACTACTGGCTCCTGAGAACTGTGCACGCTGAATTAATGGGACTCTGGGAACCCACACACTGGCTCTCAGAGTCCCCCATGACCCAATGCTGGATCTGTTCCTTATAGAACTGGGAACTGCATGTGTGTGCTCATTAATTCAACTTTTGCATGCAAGGTGCTAGCCCAATGCTACATGGGTTACAAAGATATCTGACACAATCCTGTCATCATGAAATGTACAATAAACTTCAAAATTTGATCATTGCCATCACAGAAATATAAGCCTCATGCTATTGTAGTTTAGAGAAGAATGTTTTCACAAATCCACCAGGAAATTTAGGACAGACTTTAAAGAGGAGCTAGCATATAGGCACTGTCTGGAGGGAGTGACTGACCATTCACAAGTGTCAAGATTTACCTTTTTTTTATCACCTCACACTAGTCAGAATGGCTACTATCCAAGAGACAAGAAATTGTAAGTGTGGGTAAGGATGTGGAGAAAACAGAATCCTTGTGAACTGTTGGTGGAAAAGTAAATTGGTGCACACACTACAGAAAACAGTATGGAGGTTTCTCAAAAACAAGAAATTGAAATACCATATAATTCAGCAATTCCAGTTCTGGGAATTTACCCAAAGAAAACAAACTTGCCAATTAAAAAAGATATGCACTCCTATGTTTATTGCAGCATTATTTACAATAGCTAAGACATGGAACCAACCTAAGTGTCCATCAGTAGATGGATTAAAAAGATGTGGTACATATATACAACAGAATATTACTCAGCCATAAAAAGAAACCTTGCTGTTTGTGACAATATGGATGGACCTAGAGGATATTATGCTCAATGAAATAAGCCAGGCAAAGAAAGTCAAATACCATATGATTTCACTTACATGTGGAATATGAAAAACAAATGAAAAAACAGATGACCAAAACAGAAATAGACTCATGGACACAGAGAAGAGACTGGTGGTTGCCATGGGGAAGTGGGGGGAGTAGGTGAGTGAAGTGGGTGAGGATAAAGAGGTGTAGACTTCCAATTATAAAATAAATTAGTCATGGTGATAAAGATTCATAGAGAATATATATAGTCAACAATGCAATATTTTTATATGATGACAGGTGATACCTACACTTACGTGGAAGTATTTAGTAATGTATATAATGTTGAATCACTATGTTGTGTATCTGAAACCAATATAATACTGTCTATCAAATATTTATTAAAGTTTAAAAAAAATCTCTCTTCCTTCCTTCTTTGATATTAGTAGCATCCAAAGATTGGTGATAAACAAGGCCATAGCTTCTTCCCCACTACCTTTCTACCAGGAAATAAGCATCATTTGTGAGGTGGCAGTCCACAAGCCCAGAGTACTCTGCCTCAGGCACCATTCTGCAGGTCTGAGGCTGCCTGGCTTGTCAGGATCTTATCTAGAGGGACCTGTATAGGATTTCTAGTCAATCTATTTAAAATTACTTGATATCCTTTATAGTAATTAGAAAACCTTCTAATGTAGATTTAAACATTAGTAGTCAAAATTTACACTAGGTTTTTCCTCACTAGGGTCTTTCCAATGCCAACTACCTACCTTAGGCTGTATATTCCCCTATCAGGGTGCTTCAAATATTTATCAAGTCCAAGATGTAGTCTAAAACTAACACACATGATATCACACTGTGTAGGATGTTAATTATAGAGAGTGTAACAGTAGGGCAGGACTGTAAGAGGTACAGAGAGGGTAGGATATGGAGGGAACAGCTCATTATTGCTTCTTTCTTTCCTCATTCTAAGAGGAAGTAGTAGGAAACCGCTGTAAGCAAGGGTATAGAGCTAAGAAACATGGGCCTACTAACTGTGCTCAGCAGTTAGGTTTGGGTAAAGACCTAGGTGTGGGTAGATGGCACATTGTATGGCACCTGCAGAGCCACCTGGGAAGAATACACTGGAGCCAGAAGATCTAGGTCACTGTCAGTGATGAAAGCGAGAACCTACTTTGGTAGTTAAGTGATCATATTTTCTAAAATAAAAATCAGACACATCGTGTCAACAGATGTTTGTATCCATTCTGGATATGAGAAGTAATATGAAATACAAAAGTACTTAAAAGACTAAAAAAAAAAATTCATTGTTAGCTTATAGGGTTTAGCAGGCAGAATATTTGCCATTAGAACTATCTTTAAAATAAGTCTTATCCTAGGCTAGGAGTGGTAAGTCACTGAGGTTTTAAACAAGAAAACAGAGGGATCCAAATTGTACAAGTAGGAATCTTGTATGCTGAACAAGAATGGGGGTGAAGAAAAGGAAAAAAGGTGGAAACTGAAAGAAGATTTAGATAATTATGAAAATAGTTTGGGAGAAAAGACCTCGGTGAAGAAGGTGACAGCAGAAACAGACAAGCAGGCCTGTTAAAATCGATAAGTAGAGGTCTTCAAAGCCAATCTTCCTGGCCATTTCAGGTTAGCCAAATTACCTTTGCTTTCCTTAAACTTCTTTAGAATTAGTCTCTACCACTCATTCAATAATCACATATGGCTGTAATGAGCTTTTCCCGGGATACGAGTTTTCCTAACCTGGTCAGGATACCTTAAGGCAAAAACACAAACAACAAAAATAACCACAAGATCCTGAGAAGGAAGAATAAAGCAGGGGGGATCTCGCTTCCCAACTTCAAGCTCTACTACAAAGCCACAGTAATCAAAACAATTTGGTGCTGGCACAAGAACAGAGCCACAGATCAGTGGAACAGAATAGAGAGTCCAGATATTAACCCAAATATATATGGTCAATTAATATATGATAAAGGAGCCATGGACATATAATGGGGAAATGACAGCCTCTTCAAAAGCTGGTGTTGGCAAAAATGGACAGCTACATGTAAGAGAATGAAACTGGATCATCTAACCCCATACACAAAAGTAAATTCGAAATGGATCAAAGACCTGAATGTAAGTCATAAAACCATAAAACTCTTAGAAAAAAACATAGGCAAAAATCTCTTAGACATAAACACGAGTGACCTCTTCTTGAACATATCTCCCCGGGCAAGGGAAACAAAAGCAAAAACAAACAAGTAGGACTATATCAAGCTGAAAAGCTTCTGTACAGCAAAGGACACCATCAATAGAGCAAAAAGTCATCCTACAGTATGGGAGAATATATTCATAAATGACAGATCTGATAAAGGGTTGACATCCAAAACATATAAAGAGCTCATGCACCTGAACAAACCAAAGCAAATAATCCAATTAAAAAATGGGCACAGGATCTGAACAGACACTTCTCCAAAGAAGAAATTCAGATGTCCAACAGACACATGAAAAGATAGATGCTCCACATCGCTAATCAGCAGAGAAATGAAAATTAAAACCACAATGAGATATCACCTCACACCAGTAAGGATGGCCAACATACAAAAGAAAAACAACAACAAATGTTGGCGAGGTTGTGGAGAAAGAGGAGCCCTCCTACACTGCTGGTGGGAATGTAAATTAGTGCAACCATTGTGGAAAGCAATATGGAGGTTCCTCAAAAAACTCAAAATAGAAATACCATTTGACCCAGGAATTCCATGCCTAGGAATTTACCCTAAGAATGCAGCAGCCCAGTTAGAAAAAGATATATGCACCCCTATGTTTATTGCAGCACTATTTACAATAGCCAAGAAATGGAAGCAACCTAAGTGTCCATCAGTAGATGAATGGATAAAGAAGATGTGGTACATACACACAATGGGATATTATTCAGCCATAAGAAGAAAACAAATCCTACCATTTGACCTGGGAATCCCACTCCTTGGAATTTACCCAAAGAATACAAATTCTCAGATTCAGAAAGACATCTGCACCCCTATGTTTATCACAGCACTATTTACAATAGCCAACATACAGAAACAACCTAAGTGTCTATCAGTAGATGAATGGATAAAGAAGATGTGGTACATATACACAATGGAACATTACTCAGCCATAACAAGAAAACAAATCCTACCATTTGCAACAACATGGATGTAACTAGAGGGAATTATGCTCAGTGAAATAAGCCAGGCAGAAAAAGACAAATATCAAATGATTTCACTCATCTGTGGAGTATAAGAACAAAGCAAAAACTGAAGGAACAAAACAGCAGCAGACTCACAGAACCCAAGAATGGACTAACAGTTACCAACGGGAAAGGAACTGGGGAAGATGGGTGGGAAGGAAGGGATAAAGGGAAAAAAAAAAAAGAGGGGGCATTACTATTAGCAGACATAATGTAGGGGAGGCACAGGGAGGGCTGTACTACACAGAGAAGACAAGTAGTGATTCTATAGCATCTTACTACACTGATGGACAGTGACTTTAATGGGGTATGTGGTGGAACTTGGTAATGGGGGGAGTCTAGTAAACAATGTTCCTCATGTAACTGTAGATTAATGATATCTAAATAAATAAATAAATAAATAACCACAAGAAAACCCTCCTGTCTTTTTAAACTTGGCATCTCCGGTTTCACCCTGACACAAAGCTGAATACTTAGTAGATACCTACCTAAAGCCGATTTGTTCAGTTAGGTATATTCTTAATGTCTCATGGCTCCAATGGATTTTGTTAATTCATTAAAATACTGAAATCAAAAAGGCAGATGAAGACCATGCCCACATATTTTCCTTGAGTATGACACAGAGCTGGTAAGTGGGAAGACACAGAAATCCATTTAACATAGGATATTTTTGTTACCAAAATGAGAAGATTGTGATAACCAATTAAAAATGGCAGTTTTCCTTGATATGTTTGACAGAGCCAATAATTACCTCCACTCTGTGGGGCAATTTCTAAAATAGTGCATAAGAATGAGACTGTGAAGAGATCTTTTATGCTATGTTATTGGATGCCATACCCCAAATTGAAATTCATTTCTTTAATCTTAGGGGGGAAAGCCTAAGAAGAGAGTAGAAACATGCATATTAAGTGCTTACTACATGAAGAATAAATATATATCTGGTAATCAGTAACAGTATGTCTAAAAGAATTCTCATTTTGGAAAAAAGGTAATATTATCCAACTAACCTAAAAAATTAACTGAGCTATCTTCTATGTAAAGACCAGATCACGGAGAATATATTTGAAATTAGGTTTGGCCACACACAGGTAATAAAAGACCATATGATGCTTTTTTTTTTTTTTTGTCCTTGTTCAAGGTCTATCGACTATTGTTTACAACACATGAATGACTGCTCTCTAAAGCCTGGGGTGGACTGACGTTTATATTACCATTTCCATGGAAACTGTGGGGAGGCCATAAAATTAAGGTATGAGGAAATGTGTATTTCAGCCCTCACTTCCCTTCCACCTGTCCAGCCCTTCTCATTTCCATGCGAGCAGCAAATGAGAGGCCTCCAGCGGCTGACAGTGAAAGCTCGGCGCAGACTGCAGCTGCTCCAGTGTCAGCCGAGAGCTGCAAGTGACAGTTTACGGCAGCTGTTAAAATTTGAAGTGATGTTTTCCCTAATAAATTCCCCACCATAATAATTTACAAGGCGGAAACTGAGTGTATAACTAGTACGAGGAAGAACACTCAAAGGATCTTTTGAGGTGCAGCCTGTTAACTGTCTTCTATAATTCCAGTATCACACAGCATTTCAAAGCAAACGACTTCGGTGGGAGATGCCGCGAAGTGCAGAGTGTGCTCATCAAGGCACTCTGATGCCACGACTCCCTCCTGAATGTGTGAACTAGGGAGAACTAGGCAAACAGAGGGGAGGAGGGAAGGGGGAGGGCAGGAAGGGATCTGACTTAACTTTTAAAAACGCCTTAATTACATTTTACACAAGAAACTGTGTGAAGGTTGTAAGCTACACCTAGAGTGGGAACACCGATACAACTGAAAAGGACAGGCCAGAACTGGCTAAAGATTATCCATGTCCTTGACATCCCAGGGCTTTAGAAGACACTTGTAAAATGATTTACAGGTGGAAATCTGTGTTACAAGCTTTTCGGTCAAGGAGAAATACCCTCATCAATATCCAAACTGAACATCATCCTTTTCAACATACATGCAGATTGAAAAAGAGAAAAAAACTAAAGAATTCTCCTTGTTTTAAATGTTCATAACTCAAGTTTTATCTCTAAGGTACTTTTCACTCTTTTTGGAGAGGTTGTTCACTGTAACTTAGCTTCTACTCACACATGCCTCAAGCAGATAAAAAACCTACATGCAAATACAATTCAACAGCAGGATGGCAGGGGTCTGAGCCAACACGATAAGGAGGAATATTAGAATAGACCTCTGGGGCCTACACAGGCTTCTTACTCTAACCACAGTCTCCAAGGTGTTATTTCTAAAACCAGAATGTGAGAATTAACTAAAGAGGTGCTCTAAAGTAGGGTATCTATCTGGTTTTCACTGTTGATTCAAGTAAAGGCTAATTCTGCTTTGTCAAGAAGCACATAATAAGGACCTTCTTATCACGTAGCACCAGGTACGTGATACCAGGTAATACCAACACCCGTAAGACAGAGTTTCTAATTGCCACATTTCTGCAATATTTCTTAAATGGAATTATTGTTATTTTAGAATTAACCTTATTAAAAAATATATGGTACCTCTCTTAACCATCCCTCACTACTACAGACCTTGATGTGCATCAATACAGGCCAAAGCAGTTGATAAATTCCAGCACGTTCTAATTCTCCATAAATGTTTTTTTCTTTATTCCAGCACTTTCTAATTCTCCATAAATGTTTTTTTCTTTATCTTTTCATAAGCAAACTTTCACTGGCAAACATAATAGGACAATTTTATGAAGCACTTATAAAGTATACAGTGATTTAGGTTCATAACATAGATAGGAACTACTGTGAAATTAGACAAGTCAAAGCATGCTTTAATTTAATCCAAATTGCTCTTTTCTGGCTAAAAACTATAATTTCCTTGGCCTTTGTGTTCTCATAAATTCTATAATCAGCACTAGTGGTTGACTTTCTTCCTGGGGACATTTTCCACCCAGAAACAAAGCTGAAATCTAGATGCTGAGAAACTGGGCTCATGAAGACTTGCTCTTTCCTCACCACAGGGCATATATTGACAACTAGACTAGGACTTCGGCAAAATTACACAATATTACAGTATCATGGCTCTTAGGGGGCCTCTCACAAACATGGTGAAATCACAAAAGATAAATTCTTGATTTAAAATTCTGCTAGATCATACATTTTGGAATACTGTTTCTCAAACTTCCTTTTTCATTGCTAACAACTTTCCTGAGATACATTTTCAAGGGCTTGTTTATACATGCAAATACATAAGGACTAGAAAACAGCCAAACTTCACATTAAGTGACCTAATCTCCTAGACTTTGTATATTTGAATGGGTATGTACTTATATGTATCCAGAAAATGTGGATATGTAATGGGTATATACTTATATCTAGTCCAGAAAAAGTCAAAAGTATTACACAGCTAGATATTTGCAAAACTATTATTCCCATGAAATCAGAAGAGAGAACCCAGAAACATTTGTACAATTTTTGTAAAGAAAATCATAGAAACCTTCTTTGAAAAGAAAGAAAATGAAAACTAAGAAGTATCCATAACCTTTTAGGAAGAGAATCAGCTTTAACCCAAAGGAACCTTTAATTTTAAATGCAAGTATTTTTAATTTGAGTAATGTGTCATAATTATGCCTTTTTACTGATAAAAAAAGCAGGAATCTAAACAAAGAACAGAGTTCTTGGCTAATCTAGTTGAGGTGAAAGTTATACTATGAAACTGACTATGCTTTGCTCTCTAGTATAAATACAGATCTTTTGCTTATATTCATGCCATTCAGGAAAAGAAAAGATTTTCTTGTTGTCAAATTGTTTTAAAGCAGAACCTCTTATTCACCTGGAATGTAAACCTCCATGTCTAGATAGAGGTCAATTTATGAAGCACATTTTTTCTTACAATCTAGGACATGTGAAGAATTTTTCTCCCAGCTTTATTGAGAAATAATTGGCATATATAACTGTGTAAGTTTAAGGTGTACAGCATGTTGATTTGATACATTTATATATTGTAATATGATCACCACCAGAGTTTAGCTGATATCTCCATCATGTCACATAATTACCGTTTCTTTTTTGTGATTAGAACATTTAAGATTTACTCTCCTAGCAATTTTCAAGTATGTAATACTGTTTTGTTAACCATAGTCACCATGCTGTACATTAGATCCCCAGAACTTATTCATTGTATAAACGGAAGTGTGAACTCTCTGACCAGCATCTCCCCATCTCCCCTGCCCCTGGCAAGCACTATTCTACCTACTCTGTTTCTGAGTTTGGCTTTTTTAGATTTCATATACATAAGTAATATCATACAGCACTTGTCTTTATCTATCTGACTTATTTCACTCAGCATAATGCCCTCAACATCTATCCACATTGTTGCAAATGGCAGGATTTCCTTCTTCCTCATAGCTGAATAATATTCCATTGTGTACACACACACGCGCGCACACACACACACACACACACACACACACACACACACACACATCTTCTTTATTCATCCATTGACAGGCTTATGTTGTTTTCCTATCTTGGCTATTGGTGAATTACACTGCAGTAAACATGGGAATGTAGATATTTATTGAGATCCTCCTTTTATTTCCTCTATTACCTGAAGAAGAAATGCTAAATCAGACAATAGTTTCTATTTTTAGTTTTTGAGGAGCATCCATACTGTTTTCCATAGTGGCTGCACCAGTTCACACTCCTACCAATACTGCACAAGGGTTGTACAGCATATTGTTGGTGACTGCAGAAAACTTAGCCAGTATGGGAGAGTAGCAGTTAATTAATTGTAAATGCTTATATCGTTGGTAAATGAGCTTAAAATAAAAACTACAACCTCCATTGTTCTGACATTGCTCTTAACATTTCTGATCCCTGCTTTAACTGTTTCCATTAGGAAAATAAAAAGGTTTCTAAACCAAAAAGACAAGGACAAGTTTAATTCTTCTATAATTTCACAACTTTCCCTGCAGGGTTGGGCTTTCCACAGCTGATGAGATGAACTAGATAGATATTCCACAAATGCTGGGACGGCTGCAAAACCCTAAAAATGGTCACAGTCGACAACTAGGGGATCTTCATTGTGTACTGATAACTGGGATGCAGAAGGGAATGTGAAGTAGTGACCCATCGCTCCCTAGAGCAGTGAGTCTGAACACTAGTGTGCACCAGAGTCTCTCAGAGGGCTTGTTAAGCACACACTGCTGGGTCCTAATCCACAGCTTCTAATGTAGGACATCCAATAGGGGGCCTGAAAACCTGCATTTCTAGTAAGTTTGCAGGTGACACTGACGGTCCTAGTCTAGGAAACACACTTGGGGGAAACTCCTCCAGTTACCTTTCACTGGGGCAAATTCTTAGTACTCAGCAGTCATTCGATTTCCCTCTGTATCCAAATGCATGAAAAAAGAATGCAGGGTGGCTTAGGGTAAGTAGACTGGACTCAAGCAAAGTGAGGAGGGTGATCGTTTAAGAGGACGGCCGTGCGCGGAACCTCAGAGCCAAAGAGGGCTGAGGAGGGCATTTACACAGAGAAGCGACCTGGCACAGGTGTGCCGGAGCCCAGGGTAAGATATCCACGAGGGGGTGCGATCTGACATGGGGAGTTAGAGCCTGAGGGGGGTGTCCACACAGGGCAAGGGGTCAGGAGGCACAGCAGAAATGGCAGACTGGGCACACAGAAGCAGACTAACCGAATAAATAAAAGACCCAGATTTCTCAATGCCAGAGAAGGGAGTGACAATAATGGAATGAGAGAAAACTAGAATGAACTGTGTGCTGGACTGGAACAGAGGTAATGGCACACAGTCAGAGTTTTCAGGTACACAGAGAGCAAGATACAGTGGCAATGCGCATGCATGTGCGTATTCCCTAGCTCTGTCTGCCGAGTGCTCCCAGAAGCAATGCTACTTCCCTGGTGAGCATATCTACCACACAGACCTTGGTTTCTCAGTATCATTCTCAACCAAAAGAATGACAACTAACTACTTAGAGAAACACCTGCTTCCAAGGCTAAAGCCAGGAAAGCACAAAAACATCCTACAGTATCTTGCTGTCCAAAAGCAACTTTTGCTCAAAGAACAATGATAACATGTCATAAGGACACAAGCCATCTAGAAGGAACCTCTAATGGCCAAAACCAGGATAATTTGACTATCAAAATAATGACAGTAACAAAATAGAATATATAATAAAAGAGAAAATTATGAGTCCACACAGATAGAAATGAAATAGAAAGTTTTATTAGGAATGGGATATTTACATCATTTCAGAATATCTACCCATAAAATTCTTATTAGTTATGAAGGGAAACTTTACATGCAAAACCTGGCAGAAATCACCTGGAGTCAAATGATCAAAGAGAGGATCACCAATAATGGGACAAATTAAAATGATGCTCCATCTGATAAAATGGATACAATGAGAAAAAAACAGCATCGTCTCTGATTTTCTGGTCAAAAATATGTACCTTAAATCTCACCACAAGAACCATCTGATACACTCAACTTGAAAGACACTCTACTAAATAACTAGCATGTAATCTTCAAAAGTATCAAGGTTATGCAAGTCAAAGAAAGACTGGGAGACTTCAGGTGGCCAAAGACAGTGCCTGGCTCAGAATTCATCTTTTAAAAAATCTTTTATATATGTATGTATGTAAAATAAATATTCTTTTTGAAAATTTTAAAAGGATTGACTTTCTGGAGTAGGGAAAAGAGAATTACCAGATGGTCCCTCTGCATTCTTTCTAGTTTACCAGTTGTAACCTATTTATTACCTACCTGCTTTTCTATCACCCAGAGTACACAGAGTAGAATTAGAGCGTGTATAGCTCAGAACTTCACTGGACAGGCAAATAACCACATACCCCAAAAACACGTGATCAGTCTAAGGAAAGCTGTTTTATAATTTAAATCTTAAAAATTTAAATCTTATTTTAATAAGAAGGCAAGCCTCAAAAATCTACAACTGGACACAAAAAAGGAGGCAGACAGTATCCTCAACAAAAGACGCCAGAATGTGCAGTCTTTCATGCAGTATTTATGCCACCTGATGCAGACTCAGACAGGAAGTCATAAGAAACAGTATGTTTCAGTATTTTTTCTTGAAGTCATATATAAATGAAGCCTTCCGGTATAAAACGGGATTCATCTTTTTGTTTCCTACAGTGCCTAGGAGATTTTGGCAAGCAGTAAACATAATCTCAAGTACTATCAGTTTATTTTATAACAAGTCGAGATGGCTACAGTTTACTGATTTATCAGAATCTTTCACACCTTTACGCAAAGAACAGAACAGAGCTATATATTGTTACATAGATACAAAAAACTCTCTTCCTTCCCCTCCCATCATAAATAGTCCAATTGGCTGAGGCAAATAATTCTGGTTCAGTATAACTGAGTAAAACACACAACAATAGCTGTCTTCCCTCATCTCTTTTTAAAAAACATCTAAGTCTTGCCAGAGTCAAAGCAAGCTTTGATTTGGCTCAAAGCACTGGCTTCTATTAAGCTTGAAAAGCCTCACAAAGACAATCACTGAAGAGGATGTGTGAAAAAGCATTATCTATTCGAAGCCATGGAGAAGTGAGCTCCCTTATTCAAAGAACTCAAAGCTAGGCTTAGAACTAGAGTATTACAGTATCAATCTTATTGTTAGAGCTAGGGATTCTGAATTTTTTTCCCTAAAATATAATGCCAAAGACACCTGCATCAACTTTCTCTTTTAAAAGAAATGGGAAATGTTCATCTCATAAGAAAATACTGGGTTTCACTGGACACATATAACCATTCTGATTACTTAGAGCCTCCTCCCAGAGGAGGTACAAGTGTATTATTAAGCACCCTGAAAATAAAAGGAATTATGTATTATGAGCAGCCACATGCTGTTTTAAAAGAGGGAAAAATGAGGGGATGGTTTTTAAATGTTCCTGGTTAAAATTAAATCAAAACAACAAACTCTCACTCAACTTGGGGATAAAAAACAAAAACAAAAACAAAACTATTCCCCACTCGGTAAGTTGAAACCTAGCACAGCCCTTTAGTTAGACTTTGTTTCCTATTCATTTGAATTTCAACAATGTACCCAGTATTAGATTACTGTTAACTTTAGTAGGTATGACCTTAATATTATCGTTGCAATTTGTTAAGACTTATGTTAAGACATAAGTATTAAGTGAAGTGACATATCAGAAATTTTAATATTCAAGCAAAAAAAATGTGAGGAGAAACGAAACAAGAAAAGCAGGAGACTGATGTTATTAAAGCAGGTTGACAGACACATGGACATCCATGGTACTCTTCTACTTTTTTGTGTGCTTGATAATTTCCATAATGAAAAGGATTTTAATGCATCCTTTATTAAAGCCTTGGGTATAATTATGGTAATGACACAATAAATTCTGGTCTGGGTTTAAGTCCTTTTCATTTAAAACACTGGCTTAGAAATCTAACTCTACCTTTGATGTACCAACTACCTAATACTATAACTAGAGATATTTAATAACTACAGTCAATCTCAAATATAACAAAACCATTTCATCCACATTCAGATTACACTGTGGGGCAAACATTTAGTATAAGACATAAAGGCTTATGTGGTAAGTTGGTCCTATTTCCTACTGCCCAAGTTGTAAGTGATCCCATTGTAAATGGATTCCATTTTGTCAATTTCTGGAGCAGAGTTCTTTCAGACACATCTTTCCTTATCTCCTCCTTCACATAGAAAATAAAGAAAATAACTACCAACTAAATTACCACTCAACAATGACCAAATGAAGCTCATTAATTTTTTTGCTTTAAAATCTATAGGAATTAACACACCTGTTAAATGTCTAGTTTCTAATCTAACTGAAGCACACAAACCTAGTCAATTGTTTTTTTACTAGTCTGAGGAACAGAATCCTTCAGTATTGGCAAAGGGGAACAAGGAATAGAAGGCATTAAGTAAAACAGGAGTCTGGCCTCTCAGATAATTCATTTCCAGCATCCCATCTTCAACTATTTCTAGTCACTTTTTGGTTTGCCAGGCGCAACTGTTAAAAGCCCAGTAAGTAGCAGACTAGAACTAGAACAAACAGTCCTAAAATTTATATGGAACCACAAAGACCTTGAACAGCCAAAGCAATCTTGAAAAGAACAAAGCTGGAGGTATCACGCTCCCCGATTTCAAACTATACCACAAAGTTATAGGAATCATAACAGTAGAGTACTTGCACAAAACCAGGCAAACAGTTCAGTGGAACAGAACAGAGAACCCAGAAATTATATGTCAATTCATCTATGATAAAGGAGACAGGAATATAAAATGGTGAAAAGAAATCTCTTCAATAAGTGGTGCTGGGAAAACTTAACAGACACATGCAAGAGAATGAAACTGGATCACTGTTTAATGCCAGACACAAAAATAAACTAGAACTGGAATAAAAACCAAATAGGAGAAACCATAAAACTCCCAAGGGAAAACATAGGTAGTGATCTCTTGAACATTGACCTTAGCAGTATTTTCTGGATCTGTCTCCTCAGACAAGGGAAATAATAGAAAACACATGGGGCTACATCAAACAAAAGCTTCTGCACAGTGAAGGAAACCATTAACAAAATGGAAAGGCAATCTACAGAATGTGAATACATATTTGCAAATGATAAAACCAATAAAGGATTAATATATAAAGAACTCATGCAACTCAACATAAAAAATCAAATAATCCAATTAAAAATGAATAGACCTTTTTTTTCAACGAATAAAGATGGCCAACAGACACATGGAAACATCCCTAATCATCAAGGAAATGCAAATCAAAACCATGAGATATTACCTCACACCTGTTAGAATGGCTATGATCAAAAGGTAAGAAATAACAAGTGTTGGCGAGGATATAGAGAGAGGAGAACCCTCATATACTAATGTTGGGATTGTAAACTGGGGTAGCCACTATGGAAAACAGTATGGAGATTTCTCAAAAAATTAAAAATAGAAGTAATACACAACCCAGAAATTCTACTTCTGAATATTTATCTAAAGAAAATAAAAACACTAAAAAGACATATGTTCCCCATTTACTGCAGCACTATTTACAATAGCCCAAATATGGAAGCAACCCAAGTGTCCACTGATAGATGAATGGAGAAAGAAGATATGGTGTACACACACACACAAACACACAATGTAATATTACTCAGCCATAAAAAGAATGAAATCTCATTTGCAACAATATATATATAGACCTAGAGGGACATGATGGACTATAATGAATTAATAATACACAGTTTAGGGAATAAAAGTTATGTTGATGATGACTAATTTTCAGCATATTTGAACAGTTCTTATCAGCTGATAACTAGCTGTATAAAACTGGAGATTCTCATCTTCATTTCTGGATTACTTTGACATAATCTTAATTAAACCTGACCTTTGCAGAAAATAATCCCCTTCAGGCCTATTAATGCTTATATCTCAAAAGAGGGAAGAACTTCAATTTTACCTTATAAGTAAGAGTATGAGTGGGAGAAGGTATTTTTACTTTGAAGAAGTTTACATTTTATTATATGCCTCAGCAAGTGAAAATGGTGAGAAAGAGTTGGTAGATCCATATACAAACACGTGGAACCAACATAGCTAGAAAAAAAAGTCATTATGGTAATATCTTCATAAGGGAGAGGACAATATGAAAGACAAATTTAAGCAGGCTGATAACACACACGCACATAATCACAAGAAAAAAAGCTGTATGGTGCCAGATGTTAACTAAAACTATGGTGGTAACTATTTCACAATCTATACATAGATCAAATCATTATGTTGTCCATCTAAAATAAACACAATGTTCTATGCCAATAATATTGCAGTAAGAAAAGAACAGTGACGAATTAAAAACAACATACACATATTAATATAGTGTTACTGTGTTATTAATGGTAATATGAGTTTGCAAAGGGCCGCCGTAACAGAACACCATAGACTGGGCGGCTTAAACAATGGAAATATATGTTCTCCCAGTTCCAAAGGCTCAAGTCGGAGAGCCAGATGCTGGCGGATTTGTTTCTTGTGAGGTGCCTCTGGCTGGCCTGCAGATGGCCGGACTCCCGCTGTGTTTTCACATGCTCTTCGCTCTGCCTCCTCTTGTAAGGACGCCAGCCATATTGCTAGAGGACTCACACACGTGACCTCCTTTAACCTTAACTACCTCTTTCAAGACTCCAAATACAGCCATATTCTGAGGTGCTAGGGGTTAGGACATCGACATAGGAGTTAGGGAAAGGGGCACAACTCGGCCCCATAACAATAGTTAAGCAACAAGATTTGGAGTTAGGTTTGTTTTGAGTCACACAGCCCAGCCACTTAGCAGCATTCTGACCTGGACATGAAGCTTAACCTCGCCATGCCTTGCTCTCCCATAAAACTGCTGTGAAGGATAAATGGGATAACCCACAGAAGTGCTTACAGAACAATGCTTAACACTGAGTGTGCATTTTTAAATAATTAAGTCAACACAGAGATATGGTTTTTAAAATAATTCTTGCATTGTTTAGTCCACTAAAATCTTCTTGTGAAATAGTTACCACCATAGTTTTAGTTAACATCTGGCACCATACAGCTTTTTTTCTTGTGATTATGTGCGTGTGTGTTATCAGCCTGCTTAAATTTGTCTTTATCTTCTCATAAGATAAAACCTTGTTCTTGGAAAACACTAGTTCCTGGATCCCTGAACTACCATGTGAGACACTCAGGCCACTGAGCTGTGAGGAAGCCCAAATCTTATGGAGAAGCTGAAGGTGTTTCATTCAACGACCCCAGCTAAGTTCTGTCCTTGAGTCATCCCATTCCAGTCACCTGACACAAGAGGGAAGAACCTCCAGATGATTCTGGCCCCTAGTTTTTTAAGTCACCTCTGGCTGTTTGAGTCTTTCCAGATAAGGCCCCAGATGGTTATAATGTCACACCCACCACACCCTGTCTGAATTCTTAACACACAGACTCTGTGAGCATCATGGCCATTGCTTTAAGATACTGTGTTTTGGGGTAGTTTGAAATACATACAGTAGAACTATAGATTTTAGATCACCAGAACTTCCGACTCATAGAGACAGAGGCTACACATACTATACAATATGTAATGTACTGCATATATTATATGTTACAGATAGCAAGAGGTACAGAGTCAGAAAAACAAAGGGGACTGTAGAAAGTATATAATCAATCCCCTCATTTTAAAGATGAGGAAAGGGAAGCCAGTCTACAGTTGCCTGATGAGTGACAGATCTGGGACATGCTAAAGTTTCTCTGTGTCCAGTCCTAGCTCCTTCAAAAACACAATTACTTCCTAATATAATTCTATATTATAAAAGCCTCTTACTATTAATCAAAGTGCAACTTTTCAGGATATTTACATGTTTTATGTCCAAGGCCAAACATAATTAAATTTATGGATACAGAAAATTTACCCTCTTTCTCTGGCACATGACAGATTCACAGTAGGTGTTTTATTTGAAGTGAAGAATCACTAAAACAAGGTGGCTCAAAAACTTTAAATAGTACAGGCTGGCTCTTCCTTCAGTATTTGTGTTTGAAAAACAAACATTTTCAGTTTTGGAATAAATTTTTGAAGTTCTAAAACTATGATTGCTTTCCCATTTAATTTCCGGAAATCTCACTAAGGACAATCTTTACAGTCCTGATAATGGTACCTCAAATGTAACTGCTCATCTTCTGATGTATACACAAAATATATTTATAAATTTAACTATATACAATATAATTGGAGGAATCACTCTTGCTTTTTTAGTAATATATTTTCAGCTGGATACATGGCCTTCAGCTCAAGATTATGCCTTCGAGCCTTCTTTGCATCTAGGTATGTATGGCCATGTTTTGGCTGATGGAATCAATAGAACTGATATGTGAAACTTCTTTCAAAGAAGAAGCATGCTCTCCCTTTCCCATTTTTACCCTTCCCTCCAATTAGAATATGGACCTAGAAAATGTGGTGATGCGTCTTCCCTACCATGAAGATAAGGACAACATTCCTGACGATGGTAAAGCAACAAGATAGGAAGAACCAGAATTCCTGACCTCAACACAGCCACCACCACATTCCACCTGGACTGCAGACACTCAAACTGATACTGAAAGGAAAAAATGAAGATCTCCCTTGTTTATTAAGCCACTGCCTGTTTAGATCTCTTTGTTAGCCTATATTTCAATACAATAAATAGTGCATTTTTGTCACTATAAGTTTTTTTCTCCAGTTTTGGCCTTTCTGCCCTCTGGACTCTCATCTGGCCTGAGAATACAATACTTTGTTTAGCTCCTTTATTGCTGTATTCCATGATGTGTAAGTGTTGTGAAGTCATTTCCAGTCCCATCACTGACTGGACTGGATGACAAAGCAAGAAGGTAAATTCACATACATTACTGTGAAAGCCTCAAAATCTAGACAGGGGAGGATAAACATACAGATCGATGGAACAGAACTGAGTGTCATGAAATAAGCCTTTATATTCATGGCCAATTGATTTTTGACAAAGATGTTGAGGAAATTCAATAATCTTTTCAACAAATGGTTCTGGGTCAACTGGATATCCCTATGCAAAAAAAATGTATGTAGACTCATATCTCACACTATATAATAACAAAATCTAAAAAAAAAAGAGAGCAAAATCAATCACAGACCTAAACATAGAGCTAAAACTAAAAAATGTTTACAAGAAAACCTAGGAGAAAATCTTTATGATTTAGAATAGGCAAAGATTTCTGTGATATGACACCAAAAGCAAACTCCATAAAAGAAAAAAGAAGGTAAACTCTTCTGCTCTTCAAAAGACACCATTAAGTAAAAAGAAAAGTCATAGATTGGGAGAATATATTTACAAATTACATATCTGCCTAGAATATATAAAGAACTCTCATGACTCAACAAGACAAAATAACCCAATTAGAAAATGGGCAAAAGTTTTGAACAGACATTTTACTAAAGACGATATACTAATGGCTCATCAATACAGGAAAAGGTTCTCAACTTCATTAGGGAAATGTAAATAAAAACTTCAAACTACTGCACACTCAGTTAGAATGGCTATAATGAAAAAGAATAACAATGGCAAGTGTTGTTGAGGAGATGGACAAAGTGGAATTCTCATACACTGCTGCTGGGCATACAAAACATTATAGCTGCTTTGGAAAACAATTTGGCACTTTGTTTAAAAAGTTAAACATAAGGATCTGAAGAGACACTTCTCCAAAGAAGAAATTCAGATGGATGGCCAACAGACACATGAAAAGATGCTCCACATCACTTGTCATCAGAGAAATGCAAATTAAAACCACAATGAGATATCACCTCACATCAGTAAGGATGGCCAGCATCAAAAAGAAAAATAACAACAAATGTTGGCAAGGTTGTGGAGAAAGGGGAACCCTCCTACACTGCTGGTGGGAATGTAAGTTAGTTCAACCATTGTGGAAAGCAGTATGGAGGTTCCTCAAAAAATTCAAAATAGAAATACCATTTGACCCAGGAATTCCATGCCTAGAAATTTACCCTAAGAATGCAGCACCCCAGTTTGAAAAAGACATATGCACCCCTATGTTTATTGCAGCACTATTTACAATAGCCAAGATACAGAAACAACCTAAGTGTCCATCAGTAGATGAATGGATAAAGAAGATGTGGTACATATATACAATGGAATATTATTCAGCCATAAGAAGAAAATGAACCCTACCATTTGCAACAACATGGATGGAGCTAGAGGATATTATGCTCAGTGAAATAAGCCAGGTGGAAAAAGACAAGTATCAAATGATTTCACTCATCTGTAGTATAAGAACAAAGCAAAAACTGAAGGAACAAAACAGCAGCAGACTCACAGAACCCAAGAATGGACTAATAGTTATCAAAGGGAAAGGGACGGGGGAGGATGGGTCAGAAGGGAGGGATAAGGGGAAAAACAGGGGCATTACTATTAGTTGACATAATGGGGGGGGGGCACAGGGAGGGCTGTACAACACAGAGAAGACAAGTAGTGACTCTATACCATCTTACTATGCTGATGGACAGTGACTGTAATGGGGTATGTGGTGGGGACTTGGTGATTGGGGAAGTCTAGTAACCATAATGTTGCTCATGTAACTGTAGATTAATGATACCAAAATGAACAAAAAACAAACAAACAAAAAACATAAACTTACCACACAACTTAGCAATTCCACTCCCAGGCATCCACCCAAGAGAAATGAAAGCATATGTTCACACAAAAATTTGTATGGGGATCTTCAGAGAAACAAGACTCATAGTAGCTGAAAACTAGAAACAAGTAGAAAGTCCACCAACTTAGTGAATAAATAAACAAATTATGAGAAAGCCATGCAATGGGATACTATTATGCAATAAACAGGAATAAACAACTGATAATTGCAACAGCAGAGATGACACTCAAAATCAACATGCTAGGTAAAAAAGAAGCCAGGTACAAAAGACAATGCATTATATGATTCTACTTCTATGAAATTTCTAGAGAATGCAAATCTGTAAAAACAAAGTAGACTGTGGACAACTGAGTCTGGGGGATGGGGACTGACTGCAAATGAGGATGAGGGAAACTTTGGGGATGACAAAAATGTTCTAAAACTGGATATGGTGATGGATGCACAACTCTATAAATAATTATCCTTCTTGAGTGTCAAATGAGTTCATGGATGTCCATCTAAAGATTATCTTTCCCAGACTTCCCTGAAGCTTGGTGAAGACATATGATGATGTTTGGCTATAAGCAAAGGTGATGGATGCCATTTTGCACTAGTGAATGCCTTAAAAGGGAAGGGGGTATTCCCCCTTCCTTTCTCCTATTGGCAGTGAGATGGCAACTCCTGTACACAACACATAGCAGCAGTTTGTGAGGACGGCAATCATCCTGTTAGGCTCTAACCTCTCGATCCTGGACTGCATGTGAGAAACCACTGGAATTTAGGATAATACAATTACATATAGAAAATGAACAATGAAGTTCACCACTCAACATTTGTTAACTGTAAAGTATCTTAGGCAGCAGCTATCTTTATGAACTGCTTGCAGACCAGCAAAAAGAATGTTCTTACCTAATTAAAGAAAAATTTATGCAGCAACTTCTGCTGGTTTCTAACATTTAAACTTGCTGTAGACCAATATGCTATCTATCGTGGGAAATCTATTGTGGACAAGCCTATATCTGTATGTGTTGAAAGAATGTTCCAGAAAGTTACTGAAGCTTTGTAATTTGCTTCTAAAATTTTTTAAGTGTTAAGACTTATTTTCTACAATGAACTGCTGGTCTTTTTCATTTCATGCAACCACTGGCATTAAAATAGTGCTAGTAAGTAAAAAATCTGCCCCTTTTCTTTTTTCTATAGTTATTCCAAACTTTAAGATAGTTATAAAATACAAAAACCTTTTGCAGACAGCTCATTTATATAAAAAGCTAGGTATTTACTTGCCTGCCACCTGACTAAAATAGAACCATGGCAGGTTATCAACCAGGAGAGAGCAGACAGTCAGAAGGAAGTAAGTACCCTTTTCTCTACTCTAGAAAGTGCAGGGTTAAGCCTTGCAAAACTTCCACAAAGTAATGGCTTGGTAAACATATTTACCTTATCGGGAAGATTGTATCTCAAAAACAGGTATGTTGTTCTTCAGGCAAGACAAGAAAAACTTCCTGTCCTAATCGGCAGTCCACACAGACAAACCTTTCATCTCTAGAAACACAAGTTTTAGTACTGCTCCCTCACTCATGGCAATGATGTAAAAATCTTAGGGGGAAATAATCAAAATCCCTTACAACTAAATGGTTTTATAACCTGGTTCTTATCAATAAGCATGTATAGTGGAAAATGAGTAGCTACCTCTACTTAAAGCCAGTGGTACAGTCTGTGTCATATATAGAGGTAGAAGTTTTCACACAGTGCTAAGCAGTAATTAAACTTTGAATTATTATGTTGCTTAGTGGGTATACGAGATGACAATGGAAATGACAGCGGTAAGAGGTTGATGCCACTGAAATGGCACATATTTCAATTCTTTTCACTATTTTCTAGGTTAAAAATCTGAACAAACACACTATAAATACCTGAAATAAATTTTATTGTTAAATAAATCATTTTCTGACTATTTTGAGAAGACCAGAATTCACAGATAATCTCAACAAACAGGCATGCCTCATTTTAGACTGATACACATTTTCCATAAGAAATAAACCTACCTGATTAGACACAGCAGGTACTGGCCCAAATACATTTAGTTTGTACCCTTTCATATCTTGCTTTTAAGTCATAAGACATTTCTAGATATAGGTGTGTTCTTTGCTGAGAAAACTGAAACTTCTTTGAAACAATCAAAGACTGTGTATTTCCCTCTTTGCTCTCTCTTGCAATAGGGCATGGCACACCCTTGCCACTTATAAAGGCACAGTTCCAACTTACCCAAGGATGGAACAAATATATCCGATACTTTAGTTATATCTTTTAGTTATTCTTTCAGAACAATGGATGTGAGCTGATCTGTCCATATTCTCTTCCCTGGTCATTTTTGTGAGATAAATCTGAGAGGCTCTTGGCAAAGAAAAGTAGTAAAATCTACAAACAGTATAATCATCCATCTCATGTGGAGCATATGGCTAGTATCTCATTAACACCTGCCAGGCTTGGACAATGCTATTTGACCAATCTTTTATGTTTTCTTTTATTTTTTATCAAACAATGAGTTTGTAAAAACATAAATGCTTACCCAAATCAAATCTGTACTTTACATTTTCAAAGGTAAAAATCAAATCTTATCTATGTACTTATTTGACCTACAAAGCAAAAGCAAGGCTGCCATGGGTAGGAGGTACTGTAAACAGCAATGCCAGAAACAGCACTAAGAGGAAGTTTCCAAAGTTTGTAGGGATTTTTGTCTTACTCTAAGCCTAACAGCACATCACAGGAGCTCCAGGGGAGAGAACTGAGATATCTGGAATAAGACATGTCCTGGTTCTGGGAGTACTTTACAAATAACTCCCTCCCGTGTCATCTATATCTTCATTCCCCACCGTCAAATCATGCACAGCCTGATTACCTGGGAGCAGTAAGGAACTCTTACTGTCTTACTGCCTCTATATTCAGCAGCTTAGAAGAATCAAAGGAGTAGCAAGGGAGCTTTGAATTTTATAACAAATAATTATTCAATTATAAAATAGGAGTATATGAATGGGCTATTTTCAGTATCTTGAAATCTAATAACACAGATGATGTCATTACTAAGCAGTCAATATGCTTACAAAATCTACCGCCAGTCTTACAAACATTCTCAGGCTCTAGAAGCATTAGTTAAAAATCTCAAAATATCCTTTATAGGTAGATGGGACCCTCTTATACAGAAAGCTAAAGCTTATAGAAGGTAGAAAACAAGACTACTCAACTCATATAAATTTGCATTTTGATTTAGCTATTACGTTATTCTGCATATATTCAACTAGACAGTTCGCACTCATTAAGTTACATTAAGGTTTTCTTTCTTAAATAGATGTTTTTATGAATTTTATGGTATCTTATCAAGTGAAAATACCTTTGACACAGCTACAAAAAACAAGCTGGACTTCATCAAAATTAAAAACGTGTGCAAAGAACATTATCAAGAAAGTCAAAAGGCAATCTACAGAATGGAAGAAAATATTTGCAAGTCATCCATCTGATAAGGGTTTGATACCCAGAATACATAAAGAACTTTTATAACTCGACAACAAGAAAAAGTTAAAAAATGGGCAAATGACTTGAGTAGACATTTGTCCGAAGAAGATATGCAAATGGTTGGTAAGCACATGAAAAATGCTCAACATCACTAGTCATTAAGAGCAATGAGATACCACTTCATATTCACAAGGATGGCTGGAATCCAAATAAAAAAAGGGAGAGAGAGAAAGAGTACCAGAAAACAAGTGTTAGTGAAGGATAGGGAAATTAGCACTTTTGTACGTTGTTGGTGGGAATGCAAAATGGTTCAACTACTGTGGAAAACAGCATGGCAGTTCCTCAATAAGTCACATATAGAATTATCCTATGAACAAGCAATTCTGCTCATAGGTATATAGCCAAAAAACTGAAAGCAGTGACTCAAATGAGATCCTTGTATACCCATGTACACACTTCAGCATCAATCACAATAGCCAAAGGTGGAAACAAACCACATGTCCAACAACAGATGAATGGGTAAACAAAATGTGGTCTACACGTAAAACGGAATGTGTTCAGCAATAAAAAGGAATTAAGTTCTGATACCTGCAACTCTTGGGGCCACGGGCAGGTGCCCTAAGATGTACCATTGACATTCGTTTTCTGTCAGAGCGGAAAACAATGGAGGCCCAAAAGACTTAGAAAAAAACTTTGGCCTCCCGTACCCACTCCCCTCAACAGCATAAAATGAATTTAGATAGAGGAACTGCTCCGGAAGGACAGCTGTGGTCGCAGATAACTGTGTAATAATAAGAACTAGGTGTGGTAGGGATGACGGTGGCGAAGTCTGTTAAAATTCCTCTCTGTGCTCCATTGTTTCTGTGTGACCCATCAAACGTTTGTTTACCAAACATTTACTCTTTCAAACTCCTGTGAATTGCTTTCCTTCCCTACCCGCCTCTTCTTAGTTCAGGAAGACATGTATACCACTCTGTCCTGTCTTTGGAATCTTACATGTATAGATTCCCTGTATGTATGTAACAGAACTTTGTTTTTTATCCTCTTAATCTGCTCATATCAATTTGATTCTTAAACCAGCTAGTAGAACCTTGAAGGGTCAAGGAAAATTCATCCTGCTCAACACTGCAATACAGATTAACCCTGAAAACATTACACTAAGTGAAATAAACAAGACACAAGAAGGCTAATATATATGATTCCACTTACATGAAATACCTACAACAGGCAAATTCATGGAGAAAGAAAGTAGATTGGAGGCTAGGAGGAGTTAGGAGGAAGAAGGGAAATAAGGAAAAACTGCTTAATGGGCACAGAGCCTCTATGATGGGCAGGGGGAAAAGGGGGAAACAAGCTCTGGAAATGAAGTGCTGAATGTAATTAATACTACTGAATCTTACACTTAAAAATAGTTAAGAAGGCAAATTTTATGTTATACTTATTTTATCACAGTAAAAAATACTTTTCAAAAAAGTAATTCTATATTAACTTATTGAGGAACTGCCATGCTGTTTTCCACAGTAGCTGAACCAATGAGGTATGACTTCATACCCACAAGGATGGCCAGAATTAAAAAGTAAGAAAATAGTGTGTTGGCAAGGATGTAGAGAAATTGGAACCCTCATGCCTGGTGGTGGTGATTTACAATAGCCAGAAGGGGGAAACAGCCCAAATGCCTATCAGCAGATGCATGGATAAATAAACTGCAATGTATGTATATGTGTGGTGGAATATTATTCAGTCATAAAAAGGAATGAAATACTGATATATGCTACCATGTGGACGAACCTTCAAAATATTACACTAAGTGAAAGAAGAAAAACACAAAAGGTCACATATTGTATATTTCTATTTATATGAAATATCCAGACTGAATAAATCCACAGAGACAGAATGTAGATTCTACAAAGATCTAGAAGAAAAGGGAAGTGGGGACAGACTGCTTAATGGGCATGGGGTTTTTATCTGGCATGATGGAAATGTTCTGGGACTAGACAGAGGTGGTGGATGCACAACACTGAAAGTACTAAATGCCACTGGATTGTTCACTTTAAAATGTTACAGAGGATGGAATGATGATTATGAATAATGTAAAAGATGTTGGTCAAAGGATACAAACTTTAAGTTATGAGTAAGTTCTAGAAACCTAATGCACAGCATGATGACTATAGTTAATAATAATGTATTATATACTTGAAATTTGCTAAGAGAATAAGTGTCAAAGTGTTCTCACAGCCCCTCCACCCCCACCATACACATACAGGTAACTATGAGAGGTGATGGATATATTAACTAGCTTAATTTTGGCAAACATTTTGCACTGCATACACATTTCAAAACATCATGTTATACACCTTAAATATATACAATTTTTATTTGTCTATAATCATACTGGAGAATACAATAAAAACAAAATGGAAAATATCAGGTTATTTATATTTCACCTAAGGAAAGTATTATGAAAGAAATTCTTTGAGAAGATCTAATAATTGAAGAGACTGCAGACTCTTAGTGCCAAATCCTATCTCAGAGCTTTCTAATAAGTACACCATATGCTCCGTTTAAACAACGGCTTTTTAGCATTTCAGAACTTTTATAATGACAAACTTTAAATTATTCCTTATAAGCAAAGTTTTTACAGTTGCTTCCTAAGCTAGCTCCATGATTATATTCTCTGAAAATGAGTCTACATCCAAATGTCACCATTCCCAAGACAGCAGATACTCCTACTGTTACAAAATCTTATAGTCCAAAGGTCTCAAATTGCAGGAAATTTTTATCCATTTCTTACCCACCTACACCCACCACTATATACCTTTCTATGGTGATAGTACTAATTCATTTGATTAGAATTCTTTCTCCTCATTTCCTACTCAAGCATTTTTATTTCCCAACTACACTGTCATGTATCTTAAAGTCTGTCTTCAAGAAGGTAGAATTTGTGGGAGCTCTGTATTTCAGAAAAATACACATCTGATATTAAAATGAGTTTCTCAGCACATACTCAGATACACATTCTCGTCATGATCTTAGTATAAAAGGCTCCTGCATTTCACTAGTAGCATATAAATCCAGAGTTGTAACAGGACAACCCCAACTACAGAACAATATGCAATTCTGCTGCATATCCGGGTACTGAAGCTTCAGGTGCAGGCAAATGCCTTCTGAACACTAGTAACATAGATTATACATGTGTGTCTCTGGGGAGTCCCAGGATTTCCCAAACTCTCTTGGAGGAAATAATCACTGTTGCCTCTCCACCTCTAATACACAGCAAATTTACTTCAAAGAATGCATATTACGGAAAAGACCACACAGCTGCTGGTGTCACAAGGCTGGAACTGGAATTTCAATGCCAGCTTTATCACTAAGCTCTGAAGCATTAGGAAGATTCCCTAACATCTCAGACCCTTAGTTTCCTCATCTGTTAGTCAGATGTGTACCATCTGCTTTAGGAGGTGGTGAGAACCAAATAGGATAAAATAGGCTCCTAGCAGTTTGGGACAAAGTAGACACTAATTAAATGCATGTTAATTCTCTTTTCCCCTTCACCATTGTATCACGTTAGTTTTTCCATCTCCCATTCTCCCCACCTTGAAGGCAGATTCGGGTTTTATTTATTTATTTTTCTAGCACTCATACCTTACATAACAGCTGACATAAAGTAGGTGCT